>NW_017728992.1:55314413-55318956 GCF_001723915.1 Gavialis gangeticus | reverse complement strand
CAGCTACTCTCTCTTTTTTTTCCCTACTCAACTTTCCTCCTTTTCCTTGTTTTGATTTTTTTTTTGTTTACTGTTCTCACACGTTGTTTCAGTCTGTATCCTGCACTCCAAATAGGAGCAAACTGCCAATATCACTATACATTGATTCAGAGACCTGTAATTCGTCAGCTTTACTTTGCTCCTCGCACATAAAGAAGAGCAACAGAACACAGACAATGTGAAGAAGCAGAAATGAACCAAGTGAAATTATCAATGTACCAAGAAAAGAGAATTTTTTTTTCTTCTTTAGCGTTCACCTTCACCCATGAATTGCACAATGTCTGGATAGAATGAACTCAATGGCTCTGTTTAAGAAATTCCCAGAACTGCCTGTCTCAAAGCCTATGCATTATCAGAGCTCCCATTCTCTTTTCCCCTAAGGAAAGCTGTAGGCCTTCATGAAAGAGAGAGAGAAAAAGGAATAAAGTACGAACACAATGCATCTACTCTTCCCCAGTGCAACTCTATAAAACTCATTTTTTGGCTTCATTAATGTTAAGTGAACAGTTATCTTACAATTCAATGGACTGTAGAGGCTTCACTTTATGGTATCCCAATTATTCTAAAGGAACATTAAAAAAAAATGCACCATAGACATGCACACCCCAGGCTCCTAAGTCTATACTTTTGTTAGTCAAGCAACAGCAGGGACTCAATCTCTCTGGAAAACAGGTCACTCCTAAGAAAGGCTCTACACATAAATTTAAAGTTCAGCTAAAAGCACAGAACTAAAAAAAAGTGTGTCATGGTATCTTTATGTCTTATTCTTCAAAATTAATATGTTTTCCAAAGGAATGCAGGTAGTCAAAAATGTGCAGGTCTTTTAAAAGTCTACCACCAAGGTCTTTTCTCAAATTAAAACTATGTTACCTAAGGGCCCGGTGTTTCTACATATTCAAAATATTTTTTTCACTTGACGTGATGTCTACTTTATTAGAGAAGTGACATTTTTGTTTGGGGTGTTACAAGGAGGTTCAAAGTCATCCAGATTTTCCACACCCCTTCTCCTCCCTTTCCAAATTCTCCTCTCTCAAACTAGCTGAAATGTGAGATAAATGAAAATTGTTGAAGTCACTCGGCTTCTAAGGCATATTGCAAATACTACTGCAAAGAAAATAAAAGCTATTCTAAACCAAAGAGCAAGAACTAGGGAATATTCTAGGAGACTGGGAATCATGGGCTCATCATGATGAGCATGTTGGCAGGAGGCTTAGGACTTATTTGCCTGGACAAGGGAGACAAGGTTGATGTCATTTATCTGAATTTCAAGGCAGCCTTTGATTTGATTTCCCATGATGTCCTCATGACCAGGCTGGGGAACTGTGGCCTCGACCATCTCATGACCCAAAGCTGGGGAACTGGCTCCAGGGTTGGACACAAAGGGTACTAGTTGATGGGAACAAATCAACGTGGTGCAAGGTTACCAGTGGAGTCCCCCAGGGCTCAGTACTCAGGCCGGTACTCTTCAATATCTTCTTTAATGACCTGAACTTGGGAGTCAGATACGAACTGGCAAAGTTCGCGGACAACACTAAACTATGGGGGAAGGCAGTCACACTAGAGGACAGGCTGGGGATGCAGGCTGACCTTGACACGCTTGCAAAGTGGGTAGACCAAAATTTGATGGCATTCAACGTAGAGAAATGCAGAGTACTCCACCTTGGGAGAAAAAAAAACAACATCATACTTACAGGCTCAGCAGTGCTATGCTCGCTAGCACCGTGACCAAAAGGGACTTGGGGGTCTTGATTGACCACAAGATGAACATGAGCCCCCCGTGTGATTCCATGGCTGACAGAGCAAACCAAACTCTGGCATGAATCTACCGATTCATCTTGAGCAAAACCAGGGACATCATCCTCCTGCTTTACTTGGCCTTAGCAAGGCCACAGCTGGAATACTGCATCCAGTTTTGGACCCCCCACTTCAGAAGGACGTGGATAAGTTCAAGAGAGTCCAGAGGACAGCCCCACATATGATCAAAGGCCAAGAGAGCAAGCTTTATGAGGAGAGGCTGAGGGACATGAGACTCTTCAGCCTGGCAAAGAGAAGGCTCAGGGGGACTTGGTGACTGCCTATAAGTATATAAGGGGGATGGCAACAGGATCTGGGAGAACAGTTGTTCACCAGGGCTCCCCAAGGGATAACGAGGTCTAATAGCCACAAACTTCTAGAAGGCCCATTCAGATTTGATACAAGGAAAAACGTCTTTACATTCCATGTGTCCAAGGTCTGGAACAGACTCCCACCAGAGGTGGTCCAAGCACCTACTCTGGACTCATTCAAAAGGCATTTGGACATTTATCTTGCTGGGATCATCTGATCCCTGCAGACTTCCTGCCTCTGGCAGGGGGGCTGGACTTGATCTCACAAAGTCTCTTCCAGACCCTAATGTCTACGAAATCTATCTATGAATTGCTACCCTAAAATTTACCACTTCTAAAAGTTTCTTGCAATTGTTCAAGTGCAATGTAAATGATGGCCAAGAAACAAAAATAAACAATTAACATTTGATCACAAATGCAATCTTAAAGCCTCAACTGAGAAATTCTATTATCAACTGTTGAACAGGTATGCTATATAATATCGCAGTACACATTTATTTAAAAAACCCTCTACACTTCCACATGAAAGTCTAAAGTGAAATGGAAGATTTTGTCCTAGAGAGAGCTTTTTCCTTTTCCTTCTAACATGCAAGATACTGAATGAAACGTGACATTTGATACCAAGCGTAGTTTCTTAATATTGCACATACAATAACAACACCAACAGTATCATTTGAAGTGTCACTGAACTTCAACTGCCCTTTTGAGAGCGAGAAAAAGGGTAACCCGTACTAGAACATAGCAACTGCTGCCTGCTTTCAGGCAGCAATACAGAAATACTGTCTCTATACAATTCCCCAACTGTGAATTTTGAAGGAAAAAAAGAAAATGAAAGGAACAAAAATGTTATCCAAGTTCCCTTTGTACATAATTATGTTTAGCCAAGAAAAGTCTTAGTCATATTCTCTGCTTTTTTTATGTTCTCCATTACGTTCTTCCATTTGAAAAAGCTGGGCTCAATTAACATCCACTCTGCCTGGACTCAAGGAAAGGTGAGGAGTAACAAACAGTACAAGAGTTAACAGCCATAATGTTAAAGATATATTATTCCACAAAAAAGAGTGGGAGCAATTTTAGCTCTGACTTATTTAGCTCAATTTTAAATAGCTTCATGGCCTTAATGAGAGCAAAAGAAGTTAATTCAGTGGCATTCTAGCAGGTCCAGGCATCTGAATCAGCAGGGACATTAAATTCTGAGGGTGAAAAAGTAGTGCAAGTATATTCCTTTTTAGAACAAAAAGAACTAGATACTGCTCCCCATTACTTCTGGATTGGTCCATGACTTTCCATAACAACTTTTAGAAGGTTAGTTTGACAGACTACAGCTAAGCCATGTCTCAATACCTTGATGCAAAAGGAGCCTTTATATTTTCTTCTTGGTACTCTGTGTTATCTGCCATCTTTAAAATTTCCCTCACTTTTTGGTCGAGGCCCAACTAAAAAGAACAGAAACTCTGAATCAGAAAAACAAGCAAAAAGCATGAACAGACTTGGTAATCACCAGAGATCCTGGTTTTCTCTTTTTAAAAATCTCAAAGTCTCTGTTAAAAGTCAGTTGGGTAGATGTGCTATCTTTTATTAGACCAACTAAATAGTTGGAAAAATGGTTCTTTGCAAGCTTTCGGGCACAAACACCCTTCTTCAAGCATAGACAGACTCTCTAGCATTCTTTGCCTATGTCTGAAGAAGAGTGTTTGTGCCAGAAAGCTTGCAAAGAACAATTTTTCCAACTATTTAGTTGGTCTAATAAGAGATATCACATCTACCCAAATAACCTTGTCTGCAGATAAGTCACAAACTCTCTGATTTAGAAAACCCAAAAGCGTGTTTTTCCATGATTAAAATGAAACACCACTAGATAGACAGATAGATAGAAGTATTAGCTGAACACAATGATCCATTTACAATTTTAAAGCAACTGGGAAGCCTACCAGTTCCTCGATACTTACAAGAAGGTAAATTCTAAATATCTATACATTTTGGCATTTGATTTTAGTTTGTTTTGTCCTAGAAAAATCAGAGCTCCCCCTACCCCCTTCTCTCACCAGAACACGGGTTCAACTGCAGCTATTCCTCCTGCTGCTTTGTGGTACTGAGCAGCCTTGATATGCCTGCGCCTTGCCTCTGCCCATGCCATTGCATCTCACTCCATACCCACAGCTCACTTGGCCCTGCCAGTACCCCTCACTCCCCACCCACAGCCCCTCCCAAACCTGCTAGAGCCCCTTACTCCTGTCTCACTGCCCCCAAGCCCCAGCCATCCAGTGTGTGGGGAAGGGGAGGTGTGGGCACAGGCGACACATGGGAGAGGCACATCCCCCCCACCCCCCCAATTTCTGGGCCCACAGGGGGGCACAGAGCATGGCAGAATGCAAGTGTCACAGCATTGCTGTTGCAGA
>NW_017728992.1:55302794-55309413 GCF_001723915.1 Gavialis gangeticus | reverse complement strand
CAGAGCTGCAGCTGGACCAGATCAGCTCCAGGCAGGAGCTGCCTCCATGGCCTAGTGGGTGGGACCCGGCGTTCAAGGGAGAGCCGTGCTGTCACGCTGAGGTGTAGCAGCAGTGGTGCAGAGTTGGGCCCCCTTGCTGCAGCCGGCTAGGCAGGGGGCACCTCACCTTGGTGGCCATGGCAGCGTGGCGCTGCCTCCCACACCGGGGCCTCCGCACTGGGTTGCAGAGGTGGCTCCTGCCTGGAGCTGGTCCAGCCTGGCTGCAGCCCCATACCCTGTTGTGGACACAGACATCTCAGAGAGCACATGCCCCCTTGCTGCGTCACCTTGTTTCCCCCACCCCCACAACACAGGGCCTGTGCTTCCCCCAATTACTTCAACTTATCCCCTGTGCCTCCTCCCCCACATACTTAACTTGATGGAGCTGCTCTCCACCACTTTGCCTGGCTGCAACGTGCATGTATGTGTGCCTACATGCATATAGCACCTCCTGCCCCCTATGCCCTGCTCCCACCAGCCCCAAGCAGCTGCTTGCAGGCTGGAATTCTATCACCCTGGAACAGGAAACATGTGGTTTCCCACGTTTCCCTCCATTTAAAGGAGAAAAATATGTGTTTTTCCGCAAACAGAAAACCTGGATCCCTGGTAATCGCATGTAATTTGGGGCACAATGGAGAAGGCTAACAAAATCCCCACATTATTCATTGCAGTCACTTGCTTCTGCCAGTTCTTGTGGGATGTAACTGGCAAGCCGTTCATTTACTATACATATCTAAACATACATGCTGCTAAAAAAAATGCTGGGATGGTGGAATTCTAGGAGATCAATTTGGTATGCTAGTGCCTGAAAAACATATTTGTTCCGATCTCAGACAGAAATGCTTCATGAGTAATCTTTCCCATCTCTCCAGATTCCTACCCATTTCAACACAATACCTGCCCACCAAGGCTGCATAAACAGATTGATGGGAAGCACAATATACATGAGTATAGCTATGATTAAGATCATCCGCACATCCTCGCATCTGGTGTGTGAGATGCACAAAACATCTGGGATACATGTAGTGGAGCATAGACTGAAGTTTTGAAAGAATCTCTTTTCTTTTGCTGTCAGGACGTTAGGGTCTGTTAACTTCTGCAGTGGCTCTTTGAAAATGATGCGATATATGCAGACTACAATCCCACTTTCGTTGCAGTCATTCCAAAAGTTTTCCTATCGTTAACAAAAAAAGTCAGAACCTCTATTACTCTAATACTGCATTACTGCTATAACAAAATGTTCACAATAGCTGAAGAGAGTATGTTAAATTTAAAATGGTAAATCTGTTGGTTTTCCTAATTGTCATAACAGTAGCAATACCAGCAATGGATTCAGGAAGCAAATTTCAGCTGCTAGTAACCTGTACTAGGTACATTTACCAACTCACTAAAACAGGTTCTCTCCAGAATAAAAAAACTTCAGATGTAGCCATATATTTGTGGTCTAGGCAGACAGTAAGGAGTTTGATAAGTCCAAAGTTAGAATCCCTGTTCTCCTTTGTCATCCCCCCCCTCTACCCCACAATGGAGTTGGTAAGTCATTACTCCCCATTTCTAAGTTTCCCTAAGAGTAAAATGTGAATACTAGGAGTTATTCATCTACCTGACAAAGGAAAAAAGCAGCAAAGCGAGAGGATCAGTGCTGTAAAGGCCTCATCCTGTCTTCAATTTAGTCATTGGAAATTTTCTCATAGACTTCAAAGAGAGCAAGGATTAAACTAGGAACATCTTAGAAAAAATTTAAAAGCCTATACATCATCATCATCACCATTATTACAAGGAACACACAAAAAGCTAACAAGTCTGTTTTTGGCATCTTATATTGTATAGCCAAAGGTGATTTCATGTAGTCTGTCACCCTGCAAGACTTTCACCCAGTAACTCCTGCCTATAACCTATAAAACTGATAACCTCTATTTACACTATAGCATATTTTAGAATGATATTTCATCTTCATTTACAGCCTTAGTTTGGTGTACCTAGAATCACTTAAGTAAGAAGCTAGTTGTATAAATTATAACTATGTTCAAGGAACACAAACCCTATGAAACTAGATATTAAGAAAAGAAACACACAGCACATAGTTATTAGGTTATAGTTTTGAGGTATTTAAAAAAAAACAAAAAAACAACCAGGTTAACTCAGGACTTGGAACAATCTAGTTGCTAGTGCAAACTAAGAACATTCCAGGGCAAACAGAGACTTAAACCTAACTTTTTAAAGATTTCAAACATTTGTGTATAATAAACAAACATACCCACAAATAAATAACATCTAGTCTTTATGCCTGTGAAGATAATCTCAAAGGGCGAGAGAAATATAAAGAAAGCATATGTCATTGTAATTATGTCCTCCTTTGAGAAGTAAGGGCATAGTCTCCTGCAATATAAAGGGCAAGGAAGGTATTTTTGACTAATGCCATTGTCTCTGTTTCCAAAAGCAGCAAGTAGTGAAGAGGAGTGCATAGCACTATCTATGCCTGATAAGAAAACAGAGCTCAGTGTCACCAACATACTATTAATAAAGAGATTTTCAATTACAGTTTGATTTTACCCAGCGACTTGCATGCACTGAACAAAAGAGGTGACAAGACTGACTACTGCAGAACCTCAGATACGGAAGTCCTTCTTAACCACTTCACTAATTATTATCAAGTCTTAGATTAATATCGCCCTATCCAGAAATGCTCAGTGGTTACAATAAGTAACAAACAACCCACAAATAAGAAACATCCCAAATGACATCCCAAAACTTGAAAACTCCACCGCAATCCTGCTTCCCTGTCTATCATCCATAAGAGCAAAACCCCCAGCCAATCCTGAACACACTTCCCAATGCAAATTCACATCTAGGTTTAAAACATTTCTTCTTACCACACCATCCTGCCATGCTCACCTACTCTTAACTCCCTTGACTCAGATCCAGGCGAGATCCCTCCCTTGTCCCCTAACGTCCCTCCCATTCCCACACCCACCTCCAGTCAATCTGTAGCTGTCCCCAAACTGTGCAACTCCTCCCACACCCATCCCTCCAAACAAATACAGCATTCAATTCAAAACAACCACAGCAGGGAAGTAGTAGCAAGATGCTCTAAGGAGAAACATCAAACGGCACCTATCCAGGGTAGTCTCCTGGCTCTATAGGTCCTTTTTCCTCTGTTCAGGTAGCCAAGGTGGTAACATTAGGGGTATCAAACTTGTTTGGTTGGAGGGAAAGATCCAGTCCACAAGGCTTCGTGTCAACCAAAAGATCCACATCTGGGTGGGACAAATGGTGGAAGCAGCATTAACCAGTGACTGGCATTACCCTTGCTGCTGCCATTGCCCATTGTATTGGTGCAGGAGTTAACACCAGGGATCCAGGTTTTCTGTTTCCCAAAGAAAAATGGAGTAAACCACAGATTTTACCTTTTACTGGAGGCAAACACGGATTTCTTATTTTACCAGAGAAACCCACATATTTTGCAGTTTTCAAAGAGCTCCCTTTCAGGCTGGTAGAGTTGAGGCCCCCATAAGGAGGGAGGGAGAGTTGGGCAGGGTTGGGGCTGCTGTCCGGCTGGGCAGTGCCTGGGGCTTGGGGCCACAATGTGCGGCCACAAAACCCTGGCGGGGACTGGGATGGGGCCGCAGGCGGTTTGTCCAGGGTGAGGGGCCAGCTCCCCACCACTGCACGTGCTCCCGGGGGGCACAGGGGACCCGTGCTCCTCAGATGTGTGTGGGGCAGGGGCACGAAGGCTATACTCTGCAGACTCAGGCAGGGGAGGCTGCTCTCTGCCGCTGCATGCACTCCCAGGGCGGAAGGGGTGGCTCGTCCCCCACAAATCTGTGTGCAGGGTGGGGGGGCTGCATGCTGCTTGTGCTTCAGGCTTGTGCTTCTGGCCCTGCTGCCCTCCTCCGGGGCCTCTGCAGCCCAGCGTGTCTGACCTGGCACTGCAGGGAACAGCGGAGCCACACAGGAAGCTGCCTGCCACTGCAAGCTCTGCACGCAACCCTGCACCACTGCCCCTGCTGCAGCCATGCAGGCAGGAGACGTGTCACCAGGGCAGCACAGAGCTTGCAGTGGCAGATGGCTTCCTGCTCTGCCGGGTTGCATATACCGAGCTGTGGAAGCCCTGGGGTACGGCAGCAGGGCCAGAAGCATGAGCCTGAAGTGGGCAGTCCTGCATCCTGTGTACAAATCTGGAGGGCATGTGTTCCCCCCTGGGAGTGCACGCAGCAGCAGTGATCAGTCCCTACCCAAGCCTGCAGCAGGCAGGCAGCGGGGTGGGGAGCCAGGCTCCGTTCCGTTGCAGCATCTGCTGTCTCCAGGGGCAGGGGACTGTGGTCCTGGGTCCCTGGCCCCATAGCCCTAGCAGCTGGGAGCCGCCTCCAACAGGACTGGGGTAATAGGGTCTGTGGGGGGGGCGAGGGGCATGAGCAGGGTCAGGGGGACAGTGGGTGGGGAGTGAGAGGCACCACAACAGGACTGGGGGGACGCTTTCATTTTAATTACAGATTTTGGGGGGTTTATGAGATAATTTGCAATTTTTTTTTTTATCAGGATCCCACAGCTACTGCCACTGATCACCTGCTACCACTGAAAGGCATCCCCAGGGGGATCTCAACGTGCATATTCACCAATAAAGTAACCAACACCCAGCGAGTTAACACCACTGCTCAACCTAGAAATTCTGGAAAAGGTGGACAGTGGCAGTGCTAATTCCCTGGGCACTAACAGATTTTGTAACCCTGTAGGCTAGATCTGGAGATGGATCTTTCCAGGCCTCAAGAAGCCCCATAGGATGGATGACTCATCTCTGTGGACTGGATCTGGCCTGGGGGTCATGTTTAACAACCTATGTTATATTAATATGAACCAATCGTCTCATCTCCTAAAGAATTTTACTTTCCTGTTTTTAATGTTCTATTTTAGGAAAGATACATCAAGCTGAGGACACCTTACATGATAATCTGCCAGAAGAAACAGACAAGACAACTGACATGAGCTTGAACTACACTGTACATGAGCTGCATGAATTCAAGAACACATGTTAAACCTGTTTCTCAAGTGTCTCTCTCTCTCTATCATGTTTCTAACACAGATTTCTAACATATCACAATTTACCATTTTGCTCTATAGTTGATCCATGCCTTCATACAACTGGTGTAAGATGCACAGAATGGGACCCTAAGAACTTCAACCATATCCTTTTCAACATCTAGCTTTACAATATTTAAATATGATTTTCTTCAGAATTAGCTAAGCTAAATACATAATGGTGAAAATGATATTTGGATACGTCAAAAGCATCTGTACTCAGCACAAGTACTATCTTACTGGTGAATAACAACAACTCTGTACTACTCTAATGATCATTTTAAAAGCATTTTACAAACATTAAATGATTAATGTTTAAGGCTCATAACATCATCCTACAAAGTAAATACGATAATTATTTCTGTTTCATGGAAGAGGCACAATAGCCAAACAACTTGCCCAAGGACACAGAAAATATTCATGATTAGATGCATAACAGAGCTTAGATCTCCTGACTGAAAACCCAGTGATTCTATGACAATACCAACCTTTTTTTTCTGTTGCACCAGAGTTCATTCAGTTTACTGCATTTATGAATATGCTTTGTATCTTGTATGGGAGATATCTGTAAATTAAATCTTAGTTTTCAAGCAGCAGCATTATATTAAATACATACATCTCTATAAGGTCTGTCTATAAATACTGCTTTCTGTTCATCTATTTTTCCCGTGCATTTTATAAAAGACTATCAATTTTCTCATATTTTGACCACTTTATAAAGTAAATGTAAAAGGTAAAGTATATACAAGTAAATACAAGGCCTGTACTTCTTTTGTGGCCAATTAAATTTCCCAAACACACACAATTATCATTTACAAACCTGATCAGTGTAGCATTCCGGTCAGTTGAAAAAACAGTATGACTATGTTAACAAAACATTTTCTCCTATTAAATTTAGGACATAAATTACAGCATCACTGAACAGTAGTTAACATGCATACAAATTAGTGGAATTTTTAATGGATTTAAATGCAAATTACACCTATTTAAAGAATCCCAAAACTGAATACCCAACGTACAAAATGACTGAATGAAAAAGAATATAGTCATATTTTAGGTGACTGTGCATACTCTTTATAGCCTTTCATATAATTATATGAAAGCTTTCCCATTTTAAACTTTTTTCATTTCTACATAGTTATTTTCTTCTATCTTTTTAAATATGTATTTGAATATTTTATCAATAAACTCACTTAATTCTCTCATGCTACAAGTGATCTGCTTAACATTAGAAATTTATAGAAATAAGAATTTTAAAAGAAATACATATCTAATAGGGCTGTGCAAAGCTTTGACTTAATATTCGATTCGACAAATATTCAACATATTCGACCCTGAAAAATCAAAGTCGAGTCAAATATCAGCTGGTCGAATAGCTGTCGAATCGAATACCGGAAGTCAAATATTAACAGCGCGGGTCGAATATTCGACTTACCTACACTGGATTCCCTATGGGGGGAAGAAAAAAGCAAAGTAAGGGGAGGAAGGAGTGCTTTCATGACTG
>NW_017728992.1:55298781-55299332 GCF_001723915.1 Gavialis gangeticus | reverse complement strand
TCAGACAAGAAATGCCAAAGTTATAGCCTGCTTCGACCTTGCCCATTATAGCCTATGGGGAAGTCGAAGCAGCTCAGATATTCGACTGAGCTTCGACCTTGAGTCAAACAGGACCCGCTTCAACTCGAAGCGGACAGCAAATCAAAGCGGGACCCGGTTTAATATTCGACATGGCTGTCGAATCAAATATTACCTGCCCTGCACAGGTATTTTTAATCTGAGACCTTATAAAAAGATTATAAGGAATGGCTTTATTCCTTTAGTAATTTCCAGTCATTTCCAGCTGCAGTTCCATTAGCTGGAATGATCTGTATACGAGCATGCAAAGCTTTATGACTACTTAAAAAATGGCTGATACAGTTGAAATTTCCACAGTGTTGGATAAGGTTGATGTAGTAATTGACTGGGGTGCAAATGTCTGAATGGACACTTTACACATTCCCAATAGACAGTATCCGCTGTGGTGTTCTCTGGTATCCCAGCATTTACTGCTTGCAGCCTTCCCCCAACTTTCACAGGGACACATATAATCCTGTTACATCTCCAAGGCT
>NW_017728992.1:55282978-55293781 GCF_001723915.1 Gavialis gangeticus | reverse complement strand
CAGTATCCGCTGTGGTGTTCTCTGGTATCCCAGCATTTACTGCTTGCAGCCTTCCCCCAACTTTCACAGGGACACATATAATCCTGTTACATCTCCAAGGCTGACAACAATACTCCCTGCTCCCCCCTGTAAAACCTGACTTCTCACATTTTATTTTCACATGAAAATACAAAGGGGCCTGTCATCTGCTGTGGTATAATATGCCATAACTGGGTAAAGTGTGGTAGAAAATCTGATTTGTTGATATGAAAAGGTTTCTAAATTTGCAAATGATATTCAAATACAGTACCTTAGGCTGCAGCTTTCATTGTTACTCATTAGCACATCTTTATTGTCTATTTGTCCTATTTATAAAATATGGTGAAATGTCATGGACTTGATTATAACTGCAAAGTTTTCATTCAGCTGCTCTTATGATGATTCTCCCTTTCTCATCATACCAAAAGCCCCATGGTCCAACTAAAAGAGCGGTGGTCTGGGACCAAGGGAAGACTGAGTTATGTTCTCTTTTTTGCTCCTGACTGTCCACTGCAAATGTTAGTGAATCTGCGAAACTCCACCAGCAGGATGTTGACAAACAGTCTTCAAAGTACAGACAGGGTACAATAAAAAAGTCTGTAACTAAAAGACCTATAAAAAGTTACAAAACTCATTACGTCAAAAATAATCAACTCTGTTTCCAGACAACAGCATCCAAGATCAAGCTGTCCACCATCTCCAGCAGGTCAGAAGAATGGCAGTTAGAACTCAGCATCAAGAACTAATATACCTTTGCAATTATAATGCAGAGTATTAAAATCCTATGCTATTCCAGTTAGCTTTGCAATACAACTGTTACGAACTGCTTTCTAGGTTCTGCTGCACAAATTTCATCCGTCACAGGTCATCTGTTTCTTAAAACTGTGACGATAAATATCCTCTCACCATCTATTAGAACCTATCACATATTGCTATTCATAGACAAAAGATAATTATTAACAGCCAGCTAATCTACATCACAGACTGCTAGTACAGTTCAGTTAAACACTTATGCATAGACTAAAATTCATTCACCGCAGTATTTTCATCAAAGGGACTGTTAACATGGTTAAAATAAACAGGTGCCTGTTGGCAAGACTGGAGGCATTATGGATTACAGCATCTGCTCTACACATGTACATATTCTGGGCCTGATCCAAAGCTTAGCAAAGTCTTTTCACTGACTTAAGAAAGATTTGGATTAACCTCTATGTTTGCAACAAGTCTCAGTTTTTTTTACCTTTCTGTTGGTCTTCTGTCCCGTTAAGTTCTTTTTGTGCTTCTTCAATTTTATCTGTAAGAAAAAGAAAAATCACCAAATTAAGAGATAAAATAATCAAAGGTACAAAAAGTTCTTGAAAATATCAACTTCTTATTAACATTTATTAACTTTCTTGACTCAGTTATGGGTAATGTATTATTCAATGTAAATAAATACATTGTATAAATTATGTAATGCATTAATAGTAATAGTGCCCCATAACATTTTACCATGTTTTACCAGCAACTAAATCTGTTAAATTGCTACTGACAGATTAAAATACAGAGAATACGAGCTAAAAGAATAAAAAGCACTGGCATGGGATTTACAGTTGATAAGTAACTCACAGCATTTTCACATCATCAGTAATAACTCACATAGCTCAGAGGACTATATATATGGGTGCTGATAAGCATTATGAATGCACAGAAATTTTTTTAACGCATTCAAAAATAAAAATGGAGTACTGAAATAGCTAGTAAGCATTATAGGAATATAAACAATAAACCAGATTTGTTTTTCTAATAATACTTGATGTATTCATAGAAAAAAGGGAGCTCAATTGCCTTAATGTAAAAAAAAAAATCAACCAGGGTGGAAAAAGTGTTGGGTTATCCTAGGTTTGTCCAACTGTGGAACTGGCCTATATAACCCATACACCCAAGAGGAACAGCAGGAAGGCCATTTGTGCACAGCCCTAAGCACGGAGGCTTGCTGCTCCCTCGGCAACCCACCCCTACTAAGAGATCCAACGGAGAGTGATTTGTTCTTCAGTTGACAGCAACACCAGGAAACTTTGCTTAGGAAATGAGAGGGAGAGAGTGTGAGCAAGAGAGTATGCGAGTGTAGAGGGGTAGATTTATAACAAAGTAGTATAATCTTGAGAGAGAAAATGAGGTGTACAGGGGAGATGGAGGAGTGGATTTATAGGAATGTAGTACAATCATGGAACATATTTCTTATTGTACTATTCACCTGCCCACTTACAGATCCCTAGTTAGAAACAGAGTCCTCTGCGTGATCTGTGGGAAGAGAGTTGGTCATGGGAAATACTGCCACAATCTAGCCCCTAACGAGTCTTTCTGTGATAGACTTTGCCCTTCCTTCCCATCAAGTCAAGTCAATATCACAAGCAATAAAAATAACCTATAATTTTTGACTTCTCAAATCACAACTATATTTATCAAAAAATAATAATAAAAAACCCCACCTTCAGAATTTCTCTACTTTCTGAAAATGTTCAACCAAATTAAAAGGAAGGGAGCCTAGAAAGTAATACTTTCTAGCAGGTTTGGACATTAAGTACTGATCAGTTTGTCTGAACTTGTATTTTTAACTTTCAAAACAAATGAGATATAATATTCTACCATATTCCCTTTGCATATTAAAAACTAATCCTTCAAACCTTTATGCTTGTGAATAACTTCACTTCTGTAAACAGTCCCATGACACACATCAGGATTCATGTTCATGAGACTCACCCAAAACTTATTTGCTACAAAAAAGCTTAAAAAAAAAAAGTCTACAGATGGTGTCTTACAGGGCAAACTTCTGTCCCCCTTCAGGTTGGTGGAATTGTATCATCAGTTTCAAAGAGAAAAGGTTCTGCCTCTAAGTCTGCAATGCATGATTTTTTTCACCTTACTGGCTATTAGTTGCTACTACAAATGCTATCAAACAAAAAGTAAGAGATTGCACATATCCATTTTACATAAAGTATTCTCACAGATTTGGGGAAAAATGTTACTCTGTTATACATAAAGGACTGCTGGCTCAAAAGCATATGAACTTCTACTAATGCATACAGAGTGCCTGATCCTGGGAGGTGCAGCTGAGGGTCTAACAGCAGCTTTCAGAATCAGGCCTCAGTGATGAATCTGTTGTAAATAAATAAATAAATACAGCATTAAGAGATTGTTTACTTACCTACTCATTCCAACTGACTTTATAAAATAAATTTATATCTCTCTCTCTTCCAGGAGTCAGATGAAAAGTATAATAATATTTTTCCCTGGGAAAAGGGCTGTCAAAGATAATTATAAACAAAAAATAAAAACTAGAAAGCATAAAAGGTGCAGTTTGTAGATACACACACCACTAGTGCTTTCGCTAGAGAGACTAAGAAAATTAATTTGACAATCTTACACCAGGGTGGCATCTTCTCAGCGGCTGTGGGGTGCATACTGCATGGGCTACAACAGTTGGGGCTGCACACCGAGGTGACTATGGGCTCCTTCGACCATATACCACACACAGGCAGTTGCTCCCCCACTCCACTGCACTGTGCACAACTGGATCATGCAGGAGCAGACAGGTAATCCCCCACCTGCAAGCCCTGCACACCCGCCTCACCTGCAACTTCCTATGGGCTCTCCTTGGGGACCTCTGGGCAGCTAATTCACCCGCCACCATGAACTGCATTGTGCTACCCTGACCCCTGGAGCTAGCTTGCTCCTGCAACCATATGTTGAGGGCAAGCAAAACTCAGAGTCATCCAAACCCCAAGCCTGAAGACTTGGGCCTGCATGTAGGATGCCTGCCAAAGGATTTGGAAGCATCTGAAACCCCAGGCATGAACGGAGAATGCTTGCCGGTAGTAAAGCCACATACAGTTCTTGAATGAGTCACAAATTTGGAATTGATTTGGCTTGGAACATGAAAAATTTTTCTTAAAAAACGAAAAACAAAACCTAGAATACCTCTGACTCCCAGAACTGAGTCAAGCAGGAGAAGCTGAGCAGTAGGGCTGTGCAAAACGACACCGTTCCGTTTTGACTTGCATTTTGACGGAACAGCGTTTCATTTTGATTTGAAACCACTGTTCCATTTTGTTTTGTCTAAACAGTTTCACTGTTTTGACGCTGGTTCGACATTTACATGCCCCCCCTCCCTCCCAGGGTGCAGCAGTGGGAGCCACCCCCACTCCACGCCCCCCGGACCACCTACAATTCTGTCCCATGTTCCGCCCTGTCCAGGCAGCACCTGCCCCAACCCCACTCCTTCACTCACTGCGGGGGCCTTGATCTGCCCCCACATGCCCCTTCCCTCCCACCACAACAGACTTACTAGCTGAACTTAGTTCTCCATGCTGCTGGGCTGTGCTCCTCGCCATCTATGCGCTGCACTGTGGCTGCATGCATGCACAAGCCATTTATTGGCTATGTCAGGCCAATTTTCTGATCCAGTCAATTTTCTTTATATCAGTGCCAATCCAATATTGGATTGATGTATCGGTGCACCTCTAGTATTCACCTTCTTCTGCCCTTCCATAAAGACGGGTACTATATTTGCCCCTTTTCCAGTCTTCAGGGACCTCACCCAACCTCCATGAGTACTTGGAGAGGATAGCTAAAGGCTCACTTCAACCAATTCCTTCAGTACATTTGTCTAGTCTTTATTTCTTTAGCTCATTATGAGGATATCATGAGCAACTATGTGAAAAGCCTTACTGAAGTCAAAGTATACCACATCCACTGATCTCCTCCCATCCAGAGCCTGTCACTTTATCACAGAAGGAAAATTAGGTGTGTCAGGCATGACTAGCTCTTGATAAATCCATGATGGCTGTTCCTGATTACCTTGATTCCTCTAGATCTGGGGTGGACAATTATTTCAGCTGGAGGACCGCTTAATGAGTTTTGGTGAGCTGTCGAGAGCCACAAAGGTATCCCTGCCCCTTGACACCCCCTGGTCACCATCTTGGGCTTGGAAGTCCCACACCCTAACTCCTGACCTTTGCCACCACAAGTACTTCCCCTTGCCCCCTGGAAGTACTCCTTTTGGGAGGGGAGGGTTGACAGCTTGGAATCAGAAAAAAAACCAAATCATATACTAAAAGGCAAAGACCTATTATAAACATATTTTAATTTTATCATAAAAAGTTTTTTTCATGATTTATGTTTGCATACGGTATATAGAGATGACTGCATCCTAGCCCAAAAATAAAGGCTTACTCTTGTATATTGTGGGGAGGGAGCAGTGGGTGGGTGGGTGTGTGTGTGGGGTGGGGTGTGCAATAGGGTATGTTGGAGGGTGTATATGTGGGATGGTTGTGGGGGTTGAGTGAGGGGGATAGGGACCCCCCCGCACACTCCCCCCCACAATACCGCACAACCCCTGCCACCAGTGGCAGCAAAAGCAGTAGGAAGCCAGTGCTCATGACTCATTCAGGCGCTG
Source organism: Gavialis gangeticus (assembly GCF_001723915.1). NCBI lineage: Eukaryota > Metazoa > Chordata > Crocodylia > Gavialidae > Gavialis > Gavialis gangeticus. Next base: position 55,288,326 of record NW_017728992.1, on the reverse strand, counting down.
CCGCCCAGTGGTGCACAGCTCCGGCCAGCACTGCACATGATGGCAAGGATCACAGCCTGGCCAGCCCACCTATGGTGCAGGGCTCCACATGGCGCACATGCTGCTCCCAGCACTCGTGACATCGGGGGAACCCCTACACTATGGAGCCAGCTGCCTTCACCACTCCCTGCCATGCAGGTTCCAAGACTCTGCTGGAAGGTGGACAATTTTTCCCCTCAGATCTTCCTTTCCTTCCTTCCTCCCTTAAGAATCTTGAACTCTTATCATTTCATGGTCACTGTCACCCAAATTACCTTCCACATTCACATTCTCAACCAATTTCTCCCTGTTTGTAGGCAGTAAGTCAAGAAGTGCTTTCCCCCTAAATGACCTCTCCACCATCTGTATCAAAAAGTTATCCCCAACGCCCTCCAGGAATCTGCAAGACTGCTTGTGCACTGCTGTGTTTCCATCCCAGCAGATGTCCTGATAATAAAAAGTCCCCCATAAGACCAAGTCCTGCAATTTAGAAGCTTTTGTCAGTTGTTTAAAAAGGCCTTATTCACCTTTTCCTTCTGGTTTGGTGACCTACAGCAGACAACTACCATAACATCCCCTCTGCTGCTCTCCCCTCTGATCTTTACCCAGAGGCTTTATGAAGTCTCAGAAAAGACTAAATTAATGTGTGTCATGATTCCTACAATTTCACTATAACACTTAATCTAACATATTCCTAATTTCTAATAAATGAACTTTTGAACTACCTTCTATCCAGAAATAAATTATAGTTACTAATAGTCAGATTCATAAGAAACACTAAATTATGACAGAATACTTCTCACTAACAGCCCACTAGAGAGGGGGGAACAAAGACAGAGACAAGAGTAAGAAAAATTTTCATATTTATTCATTCAGCTGATTTAACTATCTGCACAGATGGAAAACCCAGACTTGCCCATAGTTCAAGTAAATTTATAATGTATTAGGCCATCCATCAAAGGGCTTGAAAGACAACTGCAGTCCTTGAGAATTCTCTCATCCTTAATTTAATTTAGGAAGTATTTATTACACTCGCAAAGAACGCTTCATAAATTCTGGGCAGTTACATTTCAAAATGTGTCTACAACTGCATGAACAGAGAAACCTCAGGATTTGCTTCATAGACATTAGCACTTATTTTAGCAATGTATCAACCAAGCATAACAGAAATCCCTAGCACAGATAGGTACACTCTGGCTAGCTGTCTTGGTCAGGGATCACACCTGTTCACATCCCTAACACGGGTAGGTTATAAGAAATCTACAATATAGAAAAGACTTTGGATGCCTTGTTTTCTCTACTACATTATTTCATAGACATTAGGGCTAGAAGGGACCTCGCAAGATTATTGGGTCCAGCCCCCCGCCCAAAGGGCAGGAAGTCACCTAGGGTCACATGACGCTAGCAAGATAATCATCCTAATTTAACTGCTAATCATCTGATCATTTAACTGATAATCATCATTATTTAACTGCTTTTTCTTTCCTTTTTCATTTCCTTTAGTTTCTGTAAAATTCAATAATTATCAGTGTTACGATTTCTTCTCAACTCCTATCACAGAAGACTCACTGCATATACTCCAATAGATTTAGATTTCTTTTTTAAATAAAGAACCCAAACTTTCATTGTCTTTATTTTCTTCATCTTTGATATGCAAGGGTAGAAATAATCTCTAACATTTTATTAGTACACATACAAACATGCACAAAGGGCCAGACACACATTGTCCTCATAGACCACTGCACTTCAGCATGTCTCAAAACTAGGGACACTGACAGATGTAGGGGCGGGGGGGAAAAGGATGTTTAACTTTCAGCTTGGCATGCCCCATTGAAGCATGCAATGTATGTAGACCCTGAAAGAGCCGAGTCAAACTGATGTGGGAGACCGTGGGTTTTCCCTTGCAAGCTTACAGAGTTCCAGCCTGCAAGGGGTTGCTTGGTGCCCCCCATGCCCCACGCACTGGAGGGTAACGGGTCAGGAGCAAAGGGCACTGGGGCGGGACTGGCCACTGTTTACAAATGGGTCCTGGTACAAAAAGGTTGAGAACCACTGAGCTATATAAAGAGCATGTAAACTCTAAGCAAGGAGGTAATTACTGACAGGCACAGGTGCATGTCTAAACAGCCCTAAGATACCTGACTTAGGGCTGCATGTTAGGTACCTTTAACATTTTGGAACGCAGAGAGCCTGGAAAACAGGCAACTAAGTGACCAGGGCGTGTGATATATACCAACAACAGGGCTGATTTCAATAGGCAGTACCCAGAAACACCAGCTGAGGTTGTGGTGGTCGCACCCACATTTTGCCTAAGAGGCTAGTGGTTAAACACACATGCAATAATGGGAGACAAAGGTTACAGACTCTCCTGGCATGAAGTGATTCAAACCCACAGTCCCCACTTCCCAAAAAAGTACCCTAACCACAAAGTTCTAGAACAGACAGAGTCGGAGGACTCCCTCTACCTGTCCTGCTGAAGCTTTTCCACCGGGTAACTGAGAATGCACATCACACAGGGCCAGAAAGAGAACAAGCAACATGGCTCCACAAGACAGAGGAGGGAAACCTGAGCTCCACCACTGCTGCCAGCACTCTGTGTATATCTTCTTTTAGCCATTGGCTAAAAAAAAAGAAAAAAAAAAAAAGCTAAGCCAGATATAACTCTTATAGCAGGGACTAGAAGCCAAAAGCCTGCCTTCAGGTACATAATTTAAAAATAAAATGTTGGCCAAATTACAGAATGCTTTACTTTCCAATACTATTTAAACTGTGAAATATACTAATCAATGCACATGGTAGGTGTAAGGTTGGTGTGTGGATGTTATATGTATGAACATTTATTTCTGCATTATCTGAATGTGCTGAGATTCATAAGATTCTATTATTTTTTGGTACTTAATTATGAGAGAACAGATTGAGCGCTAACATGCAGGCAAGTTTTAAGATAAAAGCAGAGAAGCATTAATTCTGGAGAGAGATGTGCAAAGAAAATTGTATGAAGTTTGCAGACAGATGCTGCCTACAGAGCAAGTGAATGAATTCAACACGGAATAACCAGAATCCACCCTCACACCCAACTACTGCAATTTTATACCTCCTCCAGAGGGAAGCCTCACGTTTCAAATATTCATACCAATACTGCTTACTTAATGGTGCGGACAGGAAGAACACAGTCACACAGTGTGAAAGTGATGCAAACTTGGACCACTTCCCTAGGTCACAGGCTCACCTACCCTCCCTCCACCCACTCAGTGACAATGGCAGGATGTCTGTCAATCCTTCCCAGTTCAAGAAATATTATCATCATTTCTATTGCAGTACAACCCAAATGCCTTCAGGAAGATCTGTTCGGTTTTGTACAAACCCAGAGGCACAGAACCTGTTTCTTAGGAGCTTACAATATTTGGTCTTGTTGTAATTAATAAATATAGTATATTTATAGTACATTAAAATCCCACTGCAGACAATGCAAATTGCAGTTTTAATTCATTTTAGCTATTTACAGCAACCCTTAGGTTTACTTCCGCTATTTAAACACATGTACTACTAGAACTGCTTTGTCTATATTTTTAATGGTAGTTAACATATTTAAAAATAAACCTTTTTCTCTATGTAGACACAGGCTGAAAACCACAAAAGGACAAGCAGCTTTTAAAAGGAACATGAGTTAGAAAAAAAAGTTTGGCATACTGCTAGTTAGTTATTTTATTACTATTATTATTATTATATCATAAAAACAGAGTTGGGATGTGTGGAAGGGCATGCAGAGCAAGTTAATATGTGCAAAGAAAGGAAAATAAAGGAGTCCATAGAGTTAGAAATAGAAGGCAGGATGGGTTGACAGAGCAGACAGCAGAGGAGGTGCTGAGAGAGACAAAGGGAAGCTGAAACAGGTAACCAATTAGCAGAAAAAAAAAAAAAAACAATCCAGATTTAACTTGGTCACTCACACCTGAGGTATTTTTAAAGGTATTTGGGCAGGCAAACTCCACAGAGGTGTACAGCAGTGCTTCTCAGCCTTTTTCCTACCAGGACCCATTTGTAAACATTAGTGGCGAGTCCTGACCCAGTGCCCCTCGCTCCCGACCTGTTGCCCCCCACCCCCCTTGTGTGTAGGGTGGGGGGGGGATGTGGGGCAGGGGGGCCCCAAGCAGCCCCTTGCAGGCTGGCATTCTGCCAGCCTGCAAGGGAAAAGTCACAGTTTCCTGCATTTTTCTCCTTTAAAGGAGAATCCATTTTTAAAGTTTGTTCACGACCCTTTTGATATATTCTTGTGACCCATTTTTTGGTAGTGACCCACGGATTGAGAAACACTGGTCTATAGGAATGCGCATAGGGCACAAATGCAGCACAAAGCAAAAATCCCAAGCTAGTCCTAAAGTGTCCTTAATGGTCACAAACTCCTCCCGAACGGTCACAAACTCCTCCCAAACTGTTTCAGGCTAGACATAAGGAAGAACTTTTCTATCCAAGCCCCCAAGACCTGAAACAGGCTGCCGCCAGAGGTGGTGCAAGCACCTGCTCTGGACTCCTTTAAGAGACATTCAGACATTTATTTTGCTGGGATCCTTTGACCCCAGCTGACTTCCTTTCCCTGGGGCAGGGGGCTGGATTCGATGATCTTCTGAGGTCCCTTCCAGCCCTAATGTCTATGAAATCTATTAAACTTAGGACTTGTCAAATTTACTGTTAATCAGCAAGGTCCATCAGCACTACCATAACTGCACCTACTCTGACCTGCAGCCATACTTTAAATTTGGGAATTAAGGTATTGGGGAACTTCTATTATGACCGGGGATTAGCTTTGTACTAGTAACACCTGCTCCTTCCCTTCTTGCAATTTGCAAGAGATTTAGGTTCTGATGGGCTTGCTTCTGCTCCATGAAAAACAGAACTTAATTTTACAAAGGCTGCTCTGACCAAAAGTCACATGCAATTTTCTTCTAACTTCTCAAATCTGGATGTAGGCCCCTCTTAAGATGCATTTCACTAGCAAAATACCACATGGATAATTCTGAACTGAGCTCAGTCATCATTTGTATAGCACAGCTTTATAATTAACAACAACTGTTACTATTTGCTGTTATTGTTCTTATTTTCAGTGTTTGCTGTGTGTAATAATAAATTTTAGCGTAATTATTATTATTATTGCATACACCAAAAACTGAAAATGTGATTACACCAAACACTGAAAATTCTATACTGGATACAGAGTATAGGAGGGAATTCTGAATAATTTTCTCTTTCATCCTTTATCTGAATACTCATCTTTATTTCAGTTTATTTTTAATCGTCATCTTCACCATAATGTTCAAGCACCTCTGAGAGGT
>NW_017728992.1:55277655-55277978 GCF_001723915.1 Gavialis gangeticus | reverse complement strand
AGAGTTGGGATGTGTGGAAGGGCATGCAGAGCAAGTTAATATGTGCAAAGAAAGGAAAATAAAGGAGTCCATAGAGTTAGAAATAGAAGGCAGGATGGGTTGACAGAGCAGACAGCAGAGGAGGTGCTGAGAGAGACAAAGGGAAGCTGAAACAGGTAACCAATTAGCAGACAAAAAAAAAAAAACAATCCAGATTTAACTTGGTCACTCACACCTGAGGTATTTTTAAAGGTATTTGGGCAGGCAAACTCCACAGAGGTGTACAGCAGTGCTTCTCAGCCTTTTTCCTACCAGGACCCATTTGTAAACATTAGTGGCGAGTC
>NW_017728992.1:55269858-55272655 GCF_001723915.1 Gavialis gangeticus | reverse complement strand
TCAGAGAGATTTATGCGAGTCGACTGAAACTTTCAACTATATTTATTATTTAATGTCTGCATTCCAAATTCCCTTAATAAAAGCATCACTCCCTGGACAACAAATACCATCTTCCATTTCTAATTTAGGAAAATTACCTTTTTATTTTATTTTTTTCAAATTTTTTTAAGACATGGCTTCTTTATGCCTGTCAATTAAACTTTCCTAATTTCAGAAACATCCAATATGAGGATGTTCCCCATTATACTCTTTTTTCCTTTACACATACTACAGCTAAATGCTACACAACTAAATGGAACAGACATCTTCAAAATATGGACCATGTTTTCCTTACAGAGCACTTCTGTTCTACTTAGGCTTGTATGCTATGCTCATCACAACTGTACCCAAGCACCTTCCAGTAATGTATTAAGCAACATATCTGCCAAGTGTTGTTTGTTCTCTCATGTTTTCCCTAAGGGGAGAAGTGTGTACACTAGTGTGCCTTGTTTTGGTAGGGCAGGTTTGTATTTTTTTAATGCATGTTTCTACATATTTATGTTGGAGAAGGCAACGTTGAAGAACTGCATCCTACACGGGAGTAGGAGGTTTGTGATGGTCCTCAGTGCCTGGAGCAAGTTAAATTATGAGCACGTAGGTGTAGTACGTGATAGAATGGTAAATCAAACTGAAGACTATTTTGATTAGCAAGCTCCCACACCACTGCCTTCCTACTGCAGAATTAAACCCTGTGAAGGTAACAATTTGTTACAAAAGGTCTTTTAAAAAGTTATAAAACCATCCTTCTCATACTGCCACAAATAGAAAAGTAATTAAAAACATTCTTCTGTCTGAAAACATTTACCTCCAAGAAAGATTAGATGGAGGGGAAAAACATCTCGTTCTCCACCTCCACTGCCACATTGTGAACCTGACAGGTTTTGACAAACTCAGTTCCACTGGTACCCAGTACAGTGATGTCTCTGACTGTCTAGATCACCTGGGGACATTTCTGGCAGGTATGCCACAAATTAGCTAAGCATCCTTCCTGAGGGTCATTTCAAACCGGTTCCCCTGCCCAGTATGTGGCTCTGAATCTGCTCCGTTGTCTGATCTACCACTCTGCTTTCTGCATCCTGTCCTATCTGCTTTTGTGCCAACTATCTTCTCCCCAGTCTATCATATGCCACACACAAAAGTTGCTTATGCCACTTGTGGCATACGTGCTGCATGTTGGCCACCTCCTAGGGTAGGGAAAGGTATGGGGGAAAAATATTTGAATTTTAAACCTTAACAACTGGCAAGAAGATTCAGAAGCAGGTACATACTTTCAATGAATAAGTTTTAAAATTATTCTGAATTAAAGTTTAAATGATTTAAAGTATTCCACCAGACATTATATATTTGATCATTAATTAATTAGACAAAACTGTTTTTCAGGGAAATTTTAATGCATTTTTCCTTGCTTTTCATTTAGAATATTCACTGAAATATATGGCATAAATTATTTGACATGTAAAATTAACAAAAAAAAAGTTATGTAAAGTAACAAAAGTTAATAAAAAGTTTGCTATTTTTTCTTCAGTCTAAGAAAAGGAGTCTTGGGGGGTTTTTTGAGAGACGGCCTTCCTTTTTTAAAAATACCACATTTTTTCAATGCCCATTATATATGAGAAATATGGTAAGGGAAGTTTCTTCTGGTTGCTGGGCAAAAGTTAAATTACAATCTGCATGTCAGCTCATAGGAACAGAGTAGCTGCTAGCAGCTGCTACTCAATTACTACAAGGAATTATCTTTTTTCTTCATTCTACCTTTCAAAAAATGTATTTTTTCCAGAGTGAGTTACATGCAAGAAAATAAGGTAATTAATTTAGGGCTGTGTGAAACAGCACCATTTCATTTCAACTTCCATTTTGCCATTTCGAAGGTAGAGTGCTTTGTTTCACTGTTTCGAAGCACTGATTCATTTCGTTTAGTCTAAACTGCTCCGGTGTTTTGACACGTTTCAATGTTTCATCCATAGGCTATAATGGAGAACCGCAAAAATGCCTATAACTTTGTCATTTCTTTCCTGATTCAAATGAAAACACCAACAATAGTAGCCCCTGCTGAGGCCACACAGCCTGTCAAGTTTCAAGGAGATAGGTGCAGGGGTTTCTGGAAAACTGCACATCAAGGTGCTGACAAGCAAAACTCAAGTCACGTATGTATATTAAGGTGGAGCAGGGTGAAAACAGGAGGCATGCCCCTGCCACCTGAATCCTGGCCGCTCAAAAGAGTAGGGCTGGCTATCAACAGTAAGGATCTCACCAATGCTCTGGGTGACCTTGCTCACCTTGGGAACGCCCCCTCCCACCCCCACGTGGGGGAAAGGGAACAGCCTTTCCCCCACCGTTCCAGGGTGGCCTGCCTCTGCTTCGGTGGGGTGGGGGCCTTCGAGCAAGGAGGGGGAATTCTTTTTGGGCATGCTTCCACTGATGGCAAGCTGAGGAGAAGCAAGGGCAAGGGGGTGGTGCCTGCAGAGATGCATTAGCATCCACGTGGTGCTCATGTGTTTCGTTTCCTTGCCCTGGGTGGTTTTGGCTTGGCAGTGCAGGCAGATAACGTATGTGGGATCATCTGCCAGCTCAAAATGATCCCAGATCACACTACCCCCTTGGCTTTTGGGGTGTGGGTGCATGTGCAGATGCTGCCTTTTCCCTCTCCTTAGCAGGCAGAGGCACAGCGACAGGAGGAGTGGACTCAGCTGAGACACTTGCCTCCACAACCTCTACCTCAGTCTCCTCTGAAGTGCCTTCTAGGGAAGGAGACCTGGCT
>NW_017728992.1:55266883-55268399 GCF_001723915.1 Gavialis gangeticus | reverse complement strand
GCAGATAACGTATGTGGGATCATCTGCCAGCTCAAAATGATCCCAGATCACACTACCCCCTTGGCTTTTGGGGTGTGGGTGCATGTGCAGATGCTGCCTTTTCCCTCTCCTTAGCAGGCAGAGGCACAGCGACAGGAGGAGTGGACTCAGCTGAGACACTTGCCTCCACAACCTCTACCTCAGTCTCCTCTGAAGTGCCTTCTAGGGAAGGAGACCTGGCTCTAGGGGAAACTTGAGTGGTGTGGAACACAAACTCAAATGATTCCCCTTCCTTCCCCAGAATTTCCTTCACTATGGCACTCAGATCCAGCTCCAGCTCTTCCTCCTGCACTGGAAGGCACAAGCTGGGATGCGAAATGGGTGTGGAGGAGACTGTCATGCTGGTGCTGCTTGTTGTCATGGGGTGGGGGCAGGGGTTATGGCTGGTGCTCTCGGAGGGGACGAAGACTCAGGCAGTGGCACTGCTCCTCTCTCCTTGCTGCCAGTAGAACCAGAAGTCTCATACCAGCTATTTGTAGGAAAGGGACTGCATCTCAGTTTGGGAGGCGGGGGTTACAGCTCTCCCTCTACCCCCTCTTCCACTCCTCCCTGAAGGCTTGCCAGATGCCTTTTCAGCACACTTCATGGTGCTTGGCATGCTGGAAAATCTGTGTTCTTCTGTAACGTAATATGTATTTACTTAATATACATAGATAATTGTATGTATGGATTTATGTAATGTATGTATGTATTTATGTAATAAATAAAATATATACATGTATGTATGTGTTCCTGTATAAACTGTATATTATAATATGCAATATATGCTGAACTTCCCTTAACAGTGAATGGAATGCACACTATGCGAGAAAGCACATATTTCTTTTCTGGGGGAAAAGAATCAAAATAAACTAACAAAAACAAAAAGAGGCTTTTGGGGGAGAAATAAATTGAAAGGAATAAGTATAATAATAAAGGGTATCAGCAAAAGAAAAGGCATTGGATTCCACTTGCTAGGAACAGACTAGCAAGTAGGGAGTGATAGCCTTTCTGATACTGCTGAGCTGCTGGAAGACACAGCTCAGTAAGCTGACCCCAAAGCACAGAGAAAGCTCAGTTCAAACAATGCTTTTTATGCTGTTTTTCTGTCTCTCTGCCAGAGCACTGGGATTGGAAGGGACCTCAGGGAAGGAACACAGTCACTGTCCAGCTACACATGTCAATATCAGAGCAGTCCTCCCCTCTTCCCGCTACCTTTCCTTAGTTTCTGTTTAGCTGCAAGAAAACCCAGCTTCAAAACTCAAAATGTTTTGAAACTTTCAAAACATTTTGAGTGCCCTAATTTCATTTCAAAGCTGTTTCGAAGACTTTTGTTTTATTTTGATGTTGCTGTTTCAAGCTCAAAACACATCAAAACAGCTTTGAAATGAAACACCTGTCAAAATTTTGCAAAGCCCTGGTAATTATATTTCACTATGATCCATGAACATACGTACTGTGAATTCTATTGAAAAAAAAAAAAAAAAAAAAAAAAAAA
>NW_017728992.1:55243626-55266849 GCF_001723915.1 Gavialis gangeticus | reverse complement strand
TTTTAAAAAAAAAAAAAAAAAAAAAAAATCAATGACAAGTCTGTCTGTCCATGTCCTGCCTTTTATGTCCCTTGCCAGTTGCATGTCAAATTATGCCTTGCCCTTCCTAATTTTCCCCCTGTGTGTTTCTGAGATACTTGTGTCATATATATTAGATATGTACAGTGGCTCCAATCCTGCAATTATTTGTGCTTTGCTTTGATCTTGACAGTAGTCCTGTTGAGCTCAGAGGGACTACTGAAGTCATTAAATTACATACAAATTTGCAAAATTCAGGCTACTGTCAGTTCTCCACATTATGAACCTAAACCCTCCATGCTGAATGGGACCACCAAACTCAAACCTACAAACAAATGACTGAAATTGCAGGATTGGAGCCACTGTATGCATCTAATACATACACACACACACACACACAAACTTGGCATTGATTTTTTTTTGTTGTTGAATACACAGTACATGTGTTCATGGATTACTTGTATTCATTTCTCCACATTACACAGTGTGGGAATTTCTATAATCAAATTATTAAATACAATGAAAAATCAGTTGCTCTGAAAAGAAAGACCCTTGAGTAACAATTACCTGGGTTGCTAGGTTAGAAAACAACTAGGAATTAAATACCTATTAGTCTTTTGAAAGGGGAGAAAACTAGGAAGAAAACCACTTAAAAGTAAAAGGAGAAAATCACCAGCTGAATAACCTCATGGAGGCAACTTTTTACACTGTATGAAAAAAGAACCTTATTTAACAGCTTTACTTTTCCTTACATTGAATTAGAGTCACTATGCTATTGTTTCACAAAGGTGTTACTAGGTTTACTTCAGAAAGAGGTTAGGACATAAAACACATTTTTATTTATAGATCTTTCATTTAAATAACAAAGTACAAATACAGATAATGATACTATAGTATCTACATTTGTGTAGTTTCCTATCAGCCACCTAGAGAAATAAGTTACAACATTGCTAGGCTCATGCCTGTTCTGCAAAGAAAGCCATATTCATCCATATACATAGAACAGAACAACTAACTCTAAAAAGTGCTTAATAATTAGAGTCTCCATAGTATCCACAATTCAACATTTAATGTGTGCTTTATATTTCCCCTATATATAATTCAGTATCAGTGTTTTATTTTTAATAAATGAAAAAGAATACAGAAATAGCTTGAAAATTTATGTCAAGGATAAAGCCAACAAAGTGTTCTAGTTAACTACCATATTTACTCAACTATAAGGTAACGTTTTTTTCCCTAAACAGCATAGAAAACGCCCCTCCCTTGTACCTGTACTCAAAACTCCCCTCTACCAGGATAGCTACAATTTGCTTTCATAGCTGTAGGGTGATTTGAGATTATCCATGAATCTTTAAAACCCTAATCTGGGCTCTCAATTGAGAAAGTAATGCCAGGCACCAGTAATTTCAGTAGAGCTCCCCCCCCCCCCCCCACACACACACGCAAAAAGGCCCTACAATCCTCCTAGTACATCATTAAAACTCTTAGCAAGATTTAGCCACCTGTGACCTGGCCATCTTACTGACTTCTTGCTCTCTTCTCTTCTACTCCACTTATCTTTCCCTCTCTACTCTCTTAATTTTAAATTTATCCTGGTACAGCTGAAACTATGCCCCCTTTCATTTCTGTAAAATATTTGGCATCCTGTGGGCAGTATTTGAAGCAAATAATGAAAAATGAGTTCTCATACAATTAATTAAACATATTAAATATTTTAGTGAGTTAAGGTTTTGCCTTTCCATATTCATCTTTTCATACTAATTCTTTGTTTTATCTCCTATTCACTTTGCTTTCTATGAACTGTCAGTTAAATATCAGCTGAGACTGTGAAGCAAACAACAATAAAGACAATATTGGTTAAAAAAAAGTCTTCAGAAAACTAAATATGACAAGAGCAAAAGATGAACAAATTAAAAATGGGGAATGGAGGTAGCTAACTTATTCCCAGGATCAATAAACTGTGTCCTAGATACATACACTTCTATCAACATTGCAACTGCTTGCAGCTGGGCAATAAAGAAAGATTTAGGAGCATGAATAACTAAAGTCAAAAATAAAGTACAGGCACAAGAATCTATTTCTTTTTTCTTAACAGAAAATTCCAGGTGTAAACATGGTATTAGCCTTCTTAAGAAGGCCCTCAAAAAAAGAGCCAAAGGAAACCATTTACTCTATTCTTAGACAAGGAAATATTCGTAGAATTAAAAATGATCCATTAGGTTCATACCTTAATTATTCAATCTATCTTATGTATAGAAAAGTTTTAAAAAAACAAAATAAAAAAGTGTGAGGTATACCGGTGTCTCACAATGGACTGAATTTACTTGTACCCTATTCAATTCACATGAAATGAAACGTTTTAGTGACTGCAGCCTTCTGATAGGTGCTCATGGCTCAAGGATCAGGTCAACACTTAACAAAAGACCTATTAAAACCTATTACAAATTTGGATTTTAGATAGCAATTTTTAACTCAGACTTCAGGCAGGAATGCTGAGAGGGAAGAGTGGGTTTAGAATCAGACAATAATGATCTTCAGATAATCTAAGCCTCTGAATGGAAACTGGCAGAGCTCTGAGAGGACGCAGAGTGCAGCAGTACTAACTACATTACTCTCAAACACTCTTTGGCAGCTAAGGTAGAATGGAAAGTACTGTGTATCCGGAAGGAGAGGAGGAGGAGAGACTTAATCAAGGAAAATGGAAATCAGTAGGAAAGCTGTGGGATGATTAACCTAAGCCATCTGACTTAGCCAGACACTTCCCAACTTACTACCCTGAGAATCAAGTAGAAATTTTGGCATGCACTTAAATAAAGATTACATGTGTAACGGAGAAGTCCAGTCCTGGATCAAAATAAAAGGACATTACATTTTATTAACAAAATTCACCACAAGATGCAAAGTGCATCTCTACTATTAGTAGGGGCAATTACTGAACTTTGCTTAATTGAAAAAAATATTTAAAAGTTAACTCTAGTAGAACTGAACTTGTAACCAAGGACAGAGTGAGGGAGCTGCTCTTGTAAGGTAATCAGTACCTTATGGGATCACGTGCTAAACAGATACTGGTTGGTCTCTGACTCAGAGAGGATTTAAGTTTTGTAACCAGGGAAGCCAGGAAGTAATTTACTCACCATTTAAAAACTGATTACTTTAAGACATTGATCCTGAAAACATTTAAGCACATGCTTAAATTTAAGAAAGCGAGTTGTATATATCAGGTTTGAGAGAGCACCTATATCCTCTTAATTTGTGATAGTTTAGGCAGTTCTATCTGAACCTTGGAGCAGTCACTCTGTTAACAGACTGAATTGTGCTCTGTATCTAGTGAAAATTCAGGGCTTTGTTCAGTTTTTTTTTGGGGGGGGGTTGGGAGTTTTTATTTGTTTGGGGGGTTTTTTGTTGTTTTTATATATAAGGTAAAGCCTGTAGGATCTATGGGAAAACATAATGGAAAATTATATTTCCCCTAAGAAAGTCCAGTCTTGGGAACTGTTTTTAATTCAACCCACTGAAGATATTTTATGGTCAGTCATGATATATCGGAATTTGGGTATGAATTTCTTTATAAACTTCCCATTTAAAAAAAGATTAGAACATGCATGTAATCTTAATACCACATTCTTCATCAATGTACTCATATTTTTTTTTTTACTTACATATTGCAAATATTACAATAGGCATTATAGAAAAAACACCACTTTATATGAAAATTTTAAAATATGAAATCTGTGATAGTACAATTATTTATGAATTATATCTTTTTCATGTTTATCTCTGACATCTGTTAAAGGAGATTTTATTTAGTAAGATTTTTCCTTTTCTGATAAGTACTTACACTAATAAATTGCAGGTATTGACTACTTTCTTATTCATCTGTAAAACATCCTTTATATTTATTAAGTACTATTAGCAAATTTAATTATTACAACCACTGATCATTAACAACACAATTTAGGCTGGAAATGGATGCATCTGCTGGAAACAAAACCAGTTATTTTATAGCAGTTTCACAAACAAACAGAAAAGAAATTATTTAAAGTATGGTTTAGAAAATGTACTAAAGAAAAACTCTTGGAATGACTGGATAGTCTTAAAGCTATGCTGATTTATTTATGTTTATGGAAAACAGTTTCAGTTCCATGTTCTTGTAGAGTCCAGTAAGATGAAGAATTCAACTGTCTGACCAGTAAGATAACACAAAGTCAAAATGTTCACCATCATGCCCAGTATCAGAGAGCAGTGGAGGGGAAGAAGGGGGAGAAGAAAAGAAAATCAGTGTGCACTTTTAACGTTTCAGCTACTATCAAAAATATAACCAACCACACATTGCAAAGATATTGTAGAAGACCAGTTTGTGTGGCTAAGATTGTATAGAAAAAAGAAGTAAATAAACAATGAATTCTGAATTGTTGCTCAAAAGATTTTGAACAAAGCTAGAATTTCCAAATAAGGCAATGTCTTGTTTCTTTTTATTATTTTAAAAGCAAAATATCTGCCACATATGTCAACTACTTTAACGAGTTACAGAATTCACAGGGAGAGCAGACTCAGCAGACTCTATAGACTAGGGATATTTTTCATGAAGAGAAACAAGAGGGGGAAAAGCTTTGTTGGTACACTCTTTTCATTACCTGTGGGTTACAATGAAAGAACAGCTTACAAAGTAAGCTCTAGAAAAAGATGAAAAAACTCCTGTGCATTACATTTTAGCATTTATAATATAAAGTGACTCTTCATTTGAAACTAAAACCATATTTTATTTTCGAAATCAAGAACTAAACATGAAATTATGGTTTTCAAATAATCTAACAAAATAATCAAAATGTAGCATCATCAAAAATAAAGTGCATACACACATTTGAGTTATTAACTTATCTTCAATTTATATATCATCTTGCAAAAATTTGGCTCTAGATTTGGAGCTATTATCCCTCTTTAAAAAAAGCTTTCTTTTTCAAGGAAAAAACTCCAAAACAAACATTCATTAAGACTGACTATGCCAACTCACAAGTTAGAAGAATAATTATCATCATCTTAAAGCCGACAGAATACTGATACTATGCAATCCAGACATCATGTGTGTGTTTTTCCTTTTTTATTTGGAAATCATGCTCAATTTTGTATAGTCTGATTGAAGATGAGGGGGTGGTAAGGGATGCGTGGGAGAAAGCCACAGCAAGCTGCCACACATGCACATAATTCCATACTGCATTTGGAAATGAACAATTAAAAAAGCCTAGAGGGAGTTCACTTTAACAGTGATGTGCCAAAGTGTGTGTCTAGGGACTTTATATCTTCAAATAGAATTCTGTCCTTTTAACTAAAGGATTTTACACATATCAATACTGTGCCAGAACACAGTAGAAAGAACTGAATTCAAGTTCATAAACTTTCATTTTTAAGTAGCTATGTCTAAAAAATATACTAGGTAGAAGAATAAATCAGAATATGCTGTTTGACTAAAACACTTGAAATTGTAGAACTGGTATGGTGTCTTGGACCTGGTATTTACCCAAAATTAATACTGTACATGTATTTCAGCAGAAGTCAGATTTATGTGCTACTTAGCCTGGGTGAAGACAGAAGAATCTGGCCTTCCTTAACTGCAGACAAGCTAAAATTTCATCATTAAAAACTGAAGTTTCCTCTTCCTAGGAAACAAAGAATTTAGTAGCTGCAATTTAATTGCTTTTCATGTTAGGGTAATAAAACAAGACTGATTGCTGCCCACAAAGTTTAACTCAAGCCCAAAGACAGAGCTAGTGATAGTTATCAAAGGAGGGGGAGGGAGGGAGTGGGGGAGAGATATGAAATAGATGCAGTCTATGAATTCCACTAGGAATAATCTCTGTGCAGGTCAGGACTTTATGTACTCAGCTTTCTCTAGCATTTAAAGAATATTACATTAAAAAACCTATGTTGTATAGTGTTTAGCAATCATCTATTTTCCACACACAAAGAATGACAAGAGTAACGTTCTCTTCCCTGTACATTATGAGCCAAACTGTTTTCGTGAAAAATGCTTTTTTTTCTGGATGGTTAAATTACAACCTGATATGCAAAGGAAGAAGCCATTATCAAAACATTAAGAAATACAGACTAAAATAAAGAGAGAGCAGATCATAATACCTATTTGAACTACTCATGTACACTGATAGATTTTAAATGAACTATTACCACAGAAGGGAAAAAAACGGATATTACTATGGACAACTCATTGAAAACAATGGCAAAATGCATAGAGTAGTCAAAAAGTAAACAAGATGTTAGGTTATATGTACCAGGGGCTGGGATGCAGCCCCTGCTAGACCCCCATGGGATTGGTGTAGTCAGTAGGGAAACTCACCCAGCAGGGTCCAGGCGATCCATGTTTCCCTAGCATACCAGAGAACTCCAGGGAGAAAAGTGCTCGGCAGGGTCAAAGTGAGCTGCACTTCCCCAGCACGCTAGTGAAGAGGATCTCTCGGGAAAATGAAGCAGCACACTGGCTCCAGGGTTGGGGAACACATGCCCCTGGGAGCCAGTGCTGATTGACCCTGGAGGAAGCCCAGGATGTTTAAAGAGGGACACCAAGAGAAGCATGGTGTCTGTCTTATTCAGGAACAAAGGTAGTGCAGAAGGATCAGGAGGAAGACCCGCAGCACCACAGACCCAGCCAGCCAAGCCCTCGTGGGACGCCAGGATCCAGCAACCATGAGTGACTCACCCACCCAGCACGTCCAGTGAGATACATAACACCAGACGGCAGGGTAGTGGTGGGTGGCCCCACAAGCCGGAACGCAGGGAAAAAGCAGAGACAGTCCCCAGGAGAGGGACAGCCAAGTCCTGCGGGGAAGAGAGTGACAGCAAACCACCAAGTCAGGGTTAGCCTCGAGGAAACCCTGAATTAACCCAGACAAAGGAGGGATTTTTTTTTTTGGTCACTATTTGGGAGTGAATAGTCACCCCGTTGGAACCAGCTGCAGGCAACTGAGCTGGACATTCAAATCTGGAGGCCTGGGGTTTTCTTTACAGTCTTATGGAGTATTTACCATAAGCCAGGTAGGCAAAAGCCTGTTTCTTTTTATTTTTATTTAGTACTCCCAAGTGAGGGAAAAAACACAGGGGAAAGGAGGATCTCCTTTGCATTTGAGTTATAGCTTATTGGGCTTTACCCTGTAAACAAGACAAGTAACCAAACTGAGTCGGAGAGTAATCTAGATCCAGTGATCCTATATACCATCACCAGAACACTCGTCACCTGAGAAGAAAAAGGCAGAGAACAGGGGCGGAGGAGCCCTGCAGAAGACCGGCCTCTTGTCAGGTGGACCAACTCATGCAATACCATCCATTCTCCCAGAGATTATCATAACAAGTCGTGGCAGGCGAGAAGGAGGGAAGATGAGACAAAAGTCCCGGTGATCATAACTGGACACAAAAGGTGAGGGGATGCACATGCCCACACCGTATAATGAGTTATTGCACTTAATGGTGACCACCTTATCTTAACCAGAACATAGCAAAATATGAAAGGCTCAAGGAACAGCAATATAAAGTTATTAGATGCAAGGAAAAACTTAGTGATTACAACAGAATAAAAAAGGGCTGTCCAACCAGCAGCCTGCAGACTGCATGCAGCCTGCTAAGGATTAACCTGCAGCCCCCAGACTCCCACCTGTTTTTTTTCCCCCTATTGTCCAGGCTGCAGTAGCAACTAGAGTCTCTGGGTTTTCCTTTCAGTTACTACTTCCTGTGCTTTGCCCAATGAGCTGGCATGGGATGTGGGAGCCTGTGGTGAGTTGGGGGAGCCACCTATGTGCATGCAGTGGACAGTGGGGTGAGCCACCTACCTGGGCACATGGTAGAGAGGTGGGTGGGGAACTACTCACACATATCAAGTAGAACAGTGTGGGAGTTGCCTGCATGCAGCAGTGGGGGAGGCCATCCACACATAGTGGAGTGGAGAGGAAGAGGGGGCAATTGCCCATGTATACCTGGGAAATTAGACAGCTCTAAACTAAACATCAGAGCAACATCATTTACAGAGGAAATGAAAAAGATAGGTATATAGATGATATAGGTATATAAAATAAAAGCTGTGATGTAGGAGGTCAAATGCAGTCCCAGTAAAAGAAAAAAATCTGAAGATTAATAATCATGTTTTTAAAGATTTAATAGTTTATGTGTGCAACTATTTTACTTTAAAAGCATTAAAAGTAAGTCCATTTACACACTACACAAAATTAACCTGTGGGAATCGCTGTCACATGATACTGAGGACAAACTTACTAGGACACCAAAAGAGATTGGACATTTATATTGGTAATAAGACTATCCAATTACCCTAGCAATGACAGATTTTCAGGCTATATAAACCCTCATACTTTAGGATATAAAAGTCACCTACTAAATGCCTTGGCTTAAAGGGGGAAAAAAGAAATCCTTGTTCACAGCTGTGTTATTACACAGACAATTTACAGCTTTTCTTTAAAATATTTAGTGTGAGCCACTGCTGGAGATAAACTGCTGCTTTTGTTCTCAAACAGGGCTGTCCAACTTCTCAGGCGCTGTGCGCTGCGCACCCCATGAACAGCATCAGTGGGGGCTGCATGCCCATCACCTGCACTACAGCACTTGAACCTCCCGGGATGAATGGCATGCAAATGCTCGGCCCTAAAGCTGCTGCACTGTGTAGCCACATGGGAAACTGCACCACAGCACTACAAACTCACACAGGTGCCCTTTCCCACATTGCACAGCACATGTCCCCAAGCACACCCTTAACTCCCAGACACATGCTCTGCTACACTGTCCTGCCCCTGGGGTAGGGACAGGAAGCAGAAGCTGGAGGAGAGAACCCAGCTGGACATTCCTGTGCTAGAACAAGGTAGGGAAAATAGAACATTTTGGTTGCCTCAGAAACCAGCATCCTTTGTTTCACTTTGGATGAGGTAGCATTAGATACAAGCAGTACAAAAGTGCCATCATTTCATTAATAACCTTATAACCTGATTCTGAAAAAATACCAAAGGGGGAGGGCAGAAAATTGTGCCTTAGAAGAGCCTGTGATTAATCACAATATTGCCACCACAACTTTAATGTCAGTTATAACCAATTGATCTGAGACTTTTGGTTGAGTCCACCAAAAATTACAGAAACCAATTCTCCTAACTGTAAGCTTAGGTCAAGAAAACCAATTCAATACCATCAACAAGATCTTCTGTATCAAGAGATATAGGAGCTGCATACTTTAAGTTTATTTTTTTAAGTTTGTAAAGTTTAAACCAAATAATTAATTTAAAATGTATTTCCAAATATAGGAATATAAACAAAATGGGGAAAGAGGGTAGGTGGTGGACTTCCAAACACCTGAAAAACATAGAACACACTTGTTCTACAACAGCCGTGATTCCTAGACATGTCACGGGAGTCAAGAAGAGATTTGCTGCAGTAGGAGCCCTCCATGGATGATGCTGAGGCAGCATGGACCATCCAGAGTTAAGAGGTTAGTTTCTACAGATGAAATCATGGAATTTTAAAATACTATTAAACAGCCACAACTGACTGATGATGTATGCTATGTATTAGAAGCAAAAAAGTCATAGCCTGCCATTGTAAAGATATAGCCAATTGCTTACAAGGAGTATTCAGGGTAAAGGCTAAACTAGACCTTGAGGCTTTCTAAACAAAGCTGGCTCATAACCTTTATCTGGCTTACAGAACTATACAACAGATGTGACAACTGAACCTCAGCTGCAGCTCCATCCTTCTACACAAGGCAGATGCCTGGCTCAAGTGTTAAAGAGGCAATGCAGAGATCAATTAAATATACCACCCAATAGGTGTACTGTTACCTTTGCTGGGTATCAAAGCTTCATCAGACCTGGATATGCCCAAAGATGCTCTCTCATCGGACAAGGTGCAGGCAGCTATACAGAACCTCAGGTTTATTCAAGCAGCCAGATGTGATTTTGTTTCAAGAGCTGTTCATGTGTACCACTGAAATGACCACCATCACACTCCACGAACTGTTTCATCAAGCCAGGAATCTGGCAAAATGCCAGCTGAGTGAAAAAAGCATATCATCATATCACTGGGCAAAGGTAAGGACAGCATTTAGACTGCAACAGCTATTATCCAATCACATAACTGTCAGTTCCCAGCAAAGTTTTTGCCCCACTGTCTCCTTGCCAAAACTCAAGTGCTGTTGACTCATAAATGCCACCTACAATAAAAAAAACCGGTTTCACAACTGCCTGTTCAATCAAGGATGATGCGCTTCACTCTATAGCAAACGACAGCGATACACTGGGAAATCAATTCTCTCATATACGTTACTTTAATTGACTTGATATCTGCCTTTGATTCTGTAGGCCAGGGGTGCCAAACTCTTCTGGCCCTGAAGGCTGAATGAGTAGCACAGGGCTGGTCCACAAGCTGAATGAATGGCTCAAGGCCAGCCCACAAATCCTCCAACCTCCTGCATGGCATCTCCTCTGGCTAGCCTGGAACTGTGCCACACAGTACCTACTCCAAGTTCTGTGGTGCTTGTGGTGCCTGCTGCAGATGGTCTAGGACCCATGCTGTATGTAGTCCTCATCCTGGCCATGCACTGCGTACAGCATGGGTTCCAGACCAACTGGAGCAAGTGCTATATGTGGTACATTTCTGAACCAGTTAGGGAGAGTTGCTGTGTGCAGGGCAGGTCCCAGACTGGCCAGTGTGGGCACCACATGGTGAGTATCCCAACACACAGAGTGCATGGGTCCACTCTCAAAAAAGGGGGCAGCACTGGGGACTGGATGATGGGATTCCATAGGTTGGATCTGCCCCAGACACCACATCTTTGACACTCCTGCTACAGATAAAGAGGAAGGGTATGTGTGGCATCAGTATCTTGAATATTCTACTGAACTTACTTTACATAGGTACAGAAGTCAGAGTGGTAAAGAGACCATCACATTCAGTACTACAATGGGCATCTGGCAAGGCTGCATCCTTCCCCCACGGTATATTGTACCAAAGACTGGATTTTAAAATAGGTGGCATGTACCTTGGGAATCATTATCAGCAATATGTTCACACACCTTAGGTGTTCAAATGGGCTCAGTGAGGTGACAGGTGACTGCGTGGAATGCCTTTGAAGACAAAAGATGCCACATTTGTTCCCCACCTGTCTCATACTAAGACCAAGGTGCAAAATCTGACAGCTGGACAAGTCATGTAAGACATCAGATCTAATGATTATCATGGTGAGGGGGTTGAATTTATTTATCTTGGCTCTAGGCAATGTCCTTTGGACAGGGGTCTGTCAGATATGTTACAAGATGAATTGTTCTGGCTTCATCTGCAATTGGCTTGCTCTGGAGCATTTAGAAACAAGCAAATCTCAAACTTGGCATGCAAGTAGTGTCAAAACCAGATCTTTATCCTACCTGCACAAGTATATGGATACAAGATGTGGATACTCATAAAGAGAGAACTACAAAGACTGGAGACATTCCACATGGGTTGCCAATGTCATTTAGTCGACACAGAATTAAACAACTTCATATGCAACATGGATATCAAGAGCAGCAGAAAATGGGAAGACATTGATCACTCACTGATGACTCGCACTCTTTAAACATATCATAGGCTTAGTATAAAGCTACCTTTGCACAAAAAGCCTAAAAAGCTCATTATCAACTTCAAATGAGGTAGACAACCCTCACAAACTTGGTCAAGACCTCAAGGTCATCCTTGCTTATCTGGATTAACCAAATTGCCATCACCTTCCCTAAAACAGCCAAGGACACTTGGAGGAAGGTCATACACAGGTGTTAGCACAGACCAATGCAATGGATCATGTTTGTATAAGAAAACTGAAGCAGTAGTCCGTTCCACTGGGTTATACTAATAATCTTAACTTGAACAATAAATTCCATTCAAAATCTCACAAATAAATCCCTTGGAGTTTCTGAGAATAACTA
The DNA here is from genome assembly GCF_001723915.1 of Gavialis gangeticus. NCBI lineage: Eukaryota > Metazoa > Chordata > Crocodylia > Gavialidae > Gavialis > Gavialis gangeticus. The sequence goes on along the minus strand of NW_017728992.1, from coordinate 55,254,877 downwards.
ACTATATGGGTACATATATACATATATAAAAACTATAATTATATGGGTACAATATTTGCTTCTAAAAGTATATCAGCCTAAGAAGCATAAAGCTTAGCCTAAACAATACATTTTTACCAACAGCAGTGGATTAAGTGTAGGGATAGGAGAATTTGGGGGATTATTTTTTTTAGTGTCCTTATAAAACAACAGCATTACTCACACATATATGGTTTCTATTTGGACCATTTAAAATCAGGACAAAAATATAATTAGATTGGATTTCAAAGATTTCTTCTCAGATCAGTACTGATCAAAAGTTTTTTGGACCTTGCAATCTTGCTGTCATTTCAAATTGGATACATCTGTGCCAGTTAGATAAAGATTTAGCTACATGCCAGGATAGTGGATGTGGTTTTAATTTTAATTACAAATTTATTTTAATTATCTATCTTGTAAAACCAGCTGTATACAGGCAAATAAAGAAACTTCATATATCAAAGGCACAGAACACATGCATATACATACACCTGAGATAAAAATACAAAGTTTGTATTATCTATGACTTGGCTTGTAAAGTCCACATGCGCGCGCACACGTACAAACTATATTTGTATATTTCTAACAAGTAAAGTGTTTTTCTATGGAAGACCACATTGCTAAATGAAGGAATGCTTAACTACCTTTCCAGTTCTAAAACATTCCAAATTCATCTTAACAACAAAAAACACTCATTTTTATTTTTAAATGCACTTATACTTGGTGAAATAAAGTTTTGAAGAAATATAATTATATTAAGAGAAATATTTTTTTTTAAATCTCAGTGCCAGATCCTAAAAAGCAGCCCTTCTCAGCCCACCACAGTTAAGCCTGGAGGGAGAGGCCACAGACATGGTTTTGCATCAGTCACTGAGACTCCCCAACCACCAAGCATTGAACCAGACATAAGTAGTAACTTACAGTCAAAAAATCCTCAACTGGCCATTCTGGCAGCAGTGGATTATTAGAATGCAGTATTGTTCTAGTCTCATGGGGGGGTGGGAAATATCAGGTGCACTATCCCATGCTGCTTTAGGCTAAATACAGACATTCAAAAAGCCTGAACCTGAACTGATTCAATTTTTGCAAGTAAGTCTAAACTGCATAAACTGAAGTGAGAAGCTAGTCTAAACTGCACAGATTGAAGTACGAAGCAAGTGAATAGACATTCACTTTTGATTCAGGAAATGCAGCCACCTGCCTGCAGTGGCTCAGGCCAGAAGCTGGGCAGGGAGGGGAGGGGCAGGGGCTAGCCAGGCCCCTGAGTATGTTTGGGGAGGGGTTTAAACCCCCACCCTGGCCTGCAGGGACCCCAGCCAGGGCGTGCTTGGAGGGGGAGGAGAGAAGCAGCCCTTGCCAGGCTTTTTGGAGGGAGGGGAAGGGAGCATGACCAGATCTGACCCCTAGCTGACACTGAAGGTTCAAGTGGTGAGAGCAGGGGCATGGCCAGACTGCAGCCCCAGGATGAAGGAGCAGAGGGAGGGGGTAAAATCAGAGAATTGGGCTGGCAGGGACCTCCAGAGATCCTCTAGTGTCTAGCTCAGCCCCTGCCTGAGCCCTGGCCAGACCCTCCCATACAAGGATTGCTTGCAGTGCCCACAACCAACACCTGCTAGAGGGACTCTGTACAACTGGGTAAAAAAAGCCACCAAGGGCTTCCTGCAGTTGGTTTTCCCCCCCTGTCCCACAGTGGGGTGCAGTGGTGGGCCCCTCCAGCCCTGAGACCCAAGACAGCGTTGCACAAACCCCACCCCACTTCCGGCCTCACAGTGGGGAAGGCCCTGCTTGCCACAGCAGCTCTGTGACAGCCCAGTGCAACCTGGGAGCAGGGAGCCGGGTGCAAACCAGGTGCACAGCTCCCGTGGCCCCAGCCCAAACTGCCCAGACTGAGCCCAGCTTGGAAGGGCCCTGCCCCAGGGGCCCAGCCCTGCCATCCACCTGCCTCACTCAGGCTGGGGCTACTGATCTGAACTGAACCATCCTGCGGGCACTACTGAGGGCAGGCATGGAGAAGTCGGGCTGGGCTGGGCTGGGCCAGGCCGCGGGGGCAGGGCCCTTCTCAACTAACTGCAGTTCAGGCTTGGGCCATGGGAGCTGTGCACCCAGTCTACTCCTGCCTCTCTGCACCCAGGCCAGGCCATCACAGTCTCTGCAGCGGGCAGGGCTTTTCCCCTCCTGTTCCTTCCCCACCATGGGGCCAGAGTGGGCAGGGGTGGCACAGCGCTGTCTCAGGGCAAAGGACTGGAGTGGGACAGTGCTGGGCCCCACTGTAGGGCAGGGAGGGAAAACTGACCTCAGGAAGCTCCTGATGGCTTTTTCCCCAGCAGTTACAGAGACCCTCTGGCAGGTGTTCTCAGTACAAGAATAAACCTTGTACAAGCAGGTGTGGCCAGGGCTCAGGCAGGGGCTGGACTAGAGGACCTCTGGAGGTCCCTGCCTGCCCTGCCACTGTGATTCCCACCTCCCTCCCCACCTTCACCGCAGGCCTGGGGCCGGTGTCTGGCCATGTCCCTGCTCTCCCTGCTCAAGCAGTGAGTGGGGGAGAGGGGCAGAGCCAGGCAGACCCCAGCTGTGGTCCCCTTCAGGACGGATGGGGATTAAACCTCCCCTTCCCCTTAGGCTACAGGCTTCTGGCCATACCCCCCCACACACACTGTTGCTGCTGGAGCAACAAGGGGGGCACTCCGAAGCAGGGTTCCCCATCCTTCTCAGTCAGCCGAAGCAGTGGTAGCGCTCCAGCTAGGGAGGAGAGAAGTGGGATCAACCTTGCTTGGCTGGAGTAGGTAGCACCACCTACCCAGCCCAAGCTGCAAAGCATCTTGGGATGCTGGGGGACTGAGAGTAAACTTAAACCAGGAAAGAGTCTGGAACAGAAGTTCTGTAAATGAGTTTGACCTAAATCAGTTAAGTCGGATAAGTCTCGATTCAGCCAGGTTTATCTTAAACCAGTTTCGGCCATTTTGAAAGTGGCCACTGAATTTCTGGTCCGTTACAGGTTTCTGATCACTTAAACCAGTTTGTAACTTCTGTCCCTAGCCTTAGTGACTGCTGCTGCTACACCTGTCTAGGTCTCCAAACATTTCCTCACACTGTGTTGGGAGAGTAGCAATGCTGCTGCCATCTATGTTTTTATCACTAGCTCCATCCTGCCTTTGGAGGGGATCCGCAGCCTCTCTTTCTTCCTGCAGCAAACTCCCTTTTGCAAAATTATGGAAAACTAAAAAAAGTTGAAATGAAGCACCTACCCCTCTCTTTTCTTTGGAGATGAAAGAAAAAAAAACCTTTACTCAAACAGAGGGAGAGAGAGAAAGATCCCAAGGAGTTCAGGTAATCCAGCTATCTCCTCCTGATATTGCTAAACTCAACAGCATTACTAAGGGGTCAAGTGTGATTTAAAGGAATTTCTCCATTTCTAAAAACTCCACTAGTTGCTGGATCTAATACAACTAAGACATTCAAAGTTTGTGTGGGTTTTTTTTAAGCTTCCCTTCAACAGGATGGTTCTCCAAGGCAGAACTCTGGCTGCTACTGGGAAGTGGACAGAACCCTCTGACGCTAGTATGTTGGAAAGCTCTGATTCCCAACAGAAGCATAAACTAGCCTCTTGGTCAGTATATTTCTCTTTCCAACAGGAAGAAAAGTTGATTGACAGACCCTAACCTTCACAAGAACCTTCTCCATTTCCACCCTTGCCTCCAAAGAAAATTTTTTCCTTTCCTGGTAGGTTCTCAAGTTTCCACTGGCCCTTCTTATGGAGACTTGAAAAATACAGCCATATATGCAAGCCAGAATCACTGCCACAACAATTGTCCTTCATGTTGCCACACACCTCGTTGTGTCTATTCTCTCAAAATTAGCTTCTTGAACTGTTTCTCTCTCTCTCTCTCTTTTTTCGGGGGGGGGGAGGGGGGCAGAAAGTAAGCAGATGCAGAAATCCGTTTCAGTAGCTCAAATTGGAATTTGCCTTTGAACAACAAATACAGATTTCCCTCGATTTATGCAGGTTCTGTATATGCAAATTCACTCTTATGCAATGACCATTTTTAGACCCATAAATCACTATACGGAAGGTAGATTTGCTCTTATGCTATTGGCATAGGTGCCCCCTCCCACACCCTGCCCAAATAGGTAAATCTGTAGGGGGAGGGGAAAGGGCCATGGGACCAGGGCCCCACTCACCCCAGCCCCAGCAGCCCCAAGATCAGCTAGCAGCAGCTGCCTACAGCCACTGGGCTGCACCATGCTCCGCCTGTCACCCCGTACCTGGGCTCCACCTGTCCCCAATCACCCCAGCTCCTGGCCTGCGCTGTGCCATGGTTCAGGCAGCTCATGTCAGCTGCTCCCAGGGCCACTGCAGCAGGGGCTGGGGTGAGTGGGAACAAGCAGAGCCCCAGGCAGCGCTGGGTGAGGCACTCACTCAGGGCCACTGCAGCAGGGGCTGGGGTGAGTGGGAACAAGCAGAGCCCCAGGCAGCGCTGGGTGAGGCACTCACTCAGGGCCACTGCAGCAGGGGCTGGGGTGAGTGGGAACAAGCAGAGCCCCAGGCAGCGCTGGGTGAGGCACTCACTCAGGGCCACTGCAGCAGGGGCTGGGGTGAGTGGGAACAAGCAGAGCCCCAGGCAGCGCTGGGTGAGGCACTCACTCAGGGCCACTGCAGCAGGGGCTGGGGTGAGTGGGAACAAGCAGAGCCCCAGGCAGCGCTGGGTGAGGCACTCACTCAGGGCCACTGCAGCAGGGGCTGGGGTGAGTGGGAACAAGCAGAGCCCCAGGCAGCGCTGGGTGAGGCACTCACTCAGGGCCACTGCAGCAGGGGCTGGGGTGAGTGGGAACAAGCAGAGCCCCAGGCAGCGCTGGGTGAGGCACTCACTCAGGGCCACTGCAGCAGGGGCTGGGGTGAGTGGGAACAAGCAGAGCCCCAGGCAGCGCTGGGTGAGGCACTCACTCAGGGCCACTGCAGCAGGGGCTGGGGTGAGTGGGAACAAGCAGAGCCCCAGGCAGCGCTGGGTGAGGCACTCACTCAGGGCCACTGCAGCAGGGGCTGGGGTGAGTGGGAACAAGCAGAGCCCCAGGCAGCGCTGGGTGAGGCACTCACTCAGGGCCACTGCAGCAGGGGCTGGGGTGAGTGGGAACAAGCAGAGCCCCAGGCAGCGCTGGGTGAGGCACTCACTCAGGGCCACTGCAGCAGGGGCTGGGGAGCGGCCTGCACCATCTGCAGCAGGAACTGTTAGTGGGGGGAGGGGCATGCCTCTTGTTGCTCCGCACCCCCTGGGATGGCTGCCGGCTGGGGGTCTGTGCTGGGCTCTTCCCGGGGGGCACACGTCCCCAGATCTGTGTGTGGGACAACAGCAGGCTGCCACTGCAGGCTGGGGCTGGCAGCAGCACCAGGCTCCTCCCAGTGCTTGGGGCGGGCTGTGCTGAGTGCCAGGAACAGCCCAGTGCCACCACCACCCCAGCCTGCTGCACCAGCCACCTGTCATCCCACATGCAGTCCCAGGGGCACACACTCCCTGGCAAGAGCCTGGCACAGCCCCCCAGCCCTTATGGGGAGCGCAGAGCAGCAAGAGGCTCGCCCCCCGACCCCTAACCCACTGATTGTTCCCCCTGCTTTGCGCCACACCCCTCCCCCCATCCTTTCCCCTACAGACTTACCTCACATAAACCAAATTGACCTTGCATACAGTACTGATCCCCAGACCCATTTCTACCACTTTTACAAAGACAATTCTGGTATAGTAGTCACCAACAGCAAACAGTACACACAAGCACAGGGTAGTGGGGAATGTTTAGTTCGTGTGAAAAGAGTGTGGTGAAGGGTCTTTAGCTGTCAGACTCCATATCACTGGTAGGAAATACAGGCAGGGTAACATCCATAGGAGAATCAACAGGCACAGGGCTCTCATAACCTTGCCAATCGTTGGATCTGGGCATACATCTCCTTGTAGTGACAAAGGAGAGAGTTCAAACCACACTTGAACAGCAGGCTCCTATCCAGGCTAGGGTCCATATCCAGGGCAAACTGAGCAAGTCTCTTAGCCTGAGCAAAAAACTCTGCCACCTTCTTCATAATCATGTCCTTGACCTCAAGGACCACCTCTTGCTCCTGTTCCTCCTCTTCCTCATCAGCAGCTGCAATCTCTATCAGTTCATCAACACTTAATTCCTCATTGTTGGAATTCATGAGCTCTGTGATGTCTGCCACCTTGAGGTCTGAAAAGCCATCTCCTCCCACCTTCCGTCTAAGATCAATAACCTCTTGAACAACTGTGCACAGTTTCAAGGAGCCCTTGGAATCCATGATATATTTTGTCCAAGAACCATTTATGGTGGTGGAATTCACTTCATCCCATGAAGCCTTAATGTTGTTTATGGCATCCCTCACATTGTATACCTTCCACCACTCGCAGATTGTGGGCTTGTTGGGTCTATCAGTATCCTCCAGCAGCTGGGAGATGCTCCTTCATAAGCAGTAGGCCTTGAATGTTGATGTTCATAGATTGTAAGGCTGGAAGGGACCTCAGAAGATCATTGGGTCCAGTCCTCTGCACCAAGCAGGAAAGATAACTGGGGGTCAGGTGACCCCAGCAAGGTGATGTCTAGTCTCCTCTTGAAGATTTCCAGGGTAGGTGAGTGCAACCCCCTTTGGAGGGAGCCCTGTGAAGAAGTTTTTCCTAATGTTGAGCCTGAATCGATGTTCCAGGAGTTTGTGACCATTACTCCCCGTTTTCTCCTCAGGTGCCCTGGCGAACAGTTGCTCACTGAGCCCTTGATATACTGCCCTAGTGTAGCGGTAAGTTGCTACCAGGTCCCCTTCTCAGCCTTCTTTTTCTCAGGCCAGAGAGTCCCAGGTCCCTCAGCCTTTCCTCATATGGCTTGCCTTTTAAGACTCTGATCATACAAATGGCTCTTCTCTGAACTCTCTCATGTTTGTCCATGTGCTTGTTAAAGTGTGGTGCCCAGAATTATCACCTCCTTGGTTTTGCTGGAGATGCATCGATTGATGCATGACAGCGTATTATTTGCCCTACTGGCTACAGCATTGCATTGCCAGCTAATATTCATACTGTGATCTATTATTACCTCCAGGCCCCTTTCATTCATGGTGCTAGTCAGTTTAGTGCTGCCAAGCCTGTAGATGTGTTGGGGGCTGCTTGTCCCCAGGTGGAGCACTTGATATTTCTCAATATTTAACTTCATCAGATTTCAATCTGCCCAATCTGCTAGCCTGTCTAGGTCCACCTGTAACTATAGCCTATCTTCAAGCGTGACCATGCTCCCCCATAACTTGATGTCATCCACAAACTTGGCCAGTGAGCTCTTCACCCCCACATCCAAACCGTTAAAGCTTTTGAAAAAACCTGGACCAAGCACTGACCCCTGCGGGACACTGCTGCCCACTTCTCACCAGGATGACACAGATCCATTCACTACAGCTCTCTGGGTTGTATCCTGCAGCCAGTTTCTCACTCACCTGACTGTCTTGGAGTTAAGCCCACAATCTTCCAATTTTCTCGCGATAACATTGTGGGATACTAAATCAAAGGCCTTTTGGAAGTCAAAGTATACAATGTTAACCTGCTCTCTCGTGTACAGGTGGCGAGTTGCCTGGTCATAGAAGGAGAGGAGGTTAGTAAAGCAAGACCTGCCCACAACAAAGCCATGCTTGCTGTCATTCAGAATCTTACCTTCTGCAAGCTTATTGCAGATAGACTCCTTGATGAACTTTTCTATGATTTTCCCTAGGATGGAATTTAGGCTGATTGGCCTATAGATACCTGGGTCCTCCCTCCTGCCCTTCTTGTGGATGGACACAACATTGGCCCCCTTCTAGTCCTCAGGGACTTCTCCAGGGTGCCACGAGTTGTGGAAGAGTTTCACCAGGGGTTCTGCAATAACTTCAGCTAGCTCCTTCAGCACTCTCGGATGAAGATCATCCAATTCCGTTGACTTGTATACATCTAATTTTTTTTTTAACTGGTCATACACCAATTCTATGGTAATAGTAGGAAGATGATTATTCCTACCGTGCTCATCCTCTACTCTACCTGGCATGGCACCAGTACCTGGGTATCCAGCTTTCTCCTGGGTACTTGATCACACCCTGATCAAGAGGCTGGATTAGTGAGGTTGTGTTAGGGGGAAGGAACACAATTCTCACATTGGGGCAGATAATTTCCAGATGTTTAGGGTGCCCAGGGGCATTGTCAAGGATGAGCAGAACCTTAAATGCAAGGTTAGCCTCCCTGCAATAGCACTGTGCCTCCACGATAATATGTTGAGTGAACTAGTCTTCGAAAACTTGGCCTGTCAACCATGCCTTCTTGTTTGCAGCCCAGTGTACAGGCAACATGTTCCTACTCAGCCCTTTTAATGCATATAGGTTTAGGAAGGGATAGACTATCAGTGGCTTACCCTTAAAATCTCCAGCAGCATTGCCACACAGTAGGACAGTCAGCCTGTCCTTGGCTGACTTGATCCCACTTGCAACCTTCTCTTCCTTGGACATACATGTCCTAGATGGCATCTGCGTCCAAAACAGCCCCATCTCATCTGCATTGAAAACTTGCTTAGGACTGTACCCCAGCAGCTATGATTGCTTGAAACCCCTCAGAAAACTTTGGAGAAGCTTCATGATCAGCACTTACACAGTGTTAAGATGACTGGGGAATCTGCAAGTTCATACACCAAATGAACTTGTCAAACTAACCCTTACTAGCCATAAAGGGCTCTTCAGGGCCACCATCCTTTTGAAGCAGGCAGCCATAAATTTGCAGGGCCTTACCCCTTATCACAGTGGAGGAAAGATTCATCTTCTGCTGGGTCTGATCTTCCACCCACATCCCCACCACCTTCTCCAACAGCAGGTTCCTTACTTTCATTGCTACCTTGGCAGTAAGTGGTATAGAATGGATCACAGAACTGCTTATGTTGTTGGCATTCTTCTTGATGGCACGTATGGTTGACTCACCCAGGGTGGATGCATGGCCAAGTGCATCACCAGCTTCTACAAATTTCAAAATCTCCATGTGCCCATCTGGCCTCAAACATCTGGTCACGTGCCACTCAGGCCCGGATGGTCGGTGATGTTCGTCTGTCCATCCCTGTTACACCGAGTGGGTGTCTCCCTCTGGTGTAGTCTTTCCCCAATCTCACCTGCCACGAATTTGGATTCTGTTTCAGTGGTGGGTGTCTGACCACCGGGGTTCTCTCGACTACGGGATGGCTGCCTGGTGATCTTCTGCGAGGCTCCACCTGCCCTATACCTCGCCCTTATAGCCAGCCTTGACAGGTCACTGCTGTCCTCCTGGCCAGGTTCCCGACTGTTGAGCCCTGACTCCTTTTCGCAGCAGGGGTGGTCTTCCTTGCATACAGAGAGAGCAGCCTGCAGTAACATATCCGGTCTACAAGGCCGCCGCTTTTCCCAAAAGCTAGTAACTCATCCAGAGGCTTCAACAACACTCAGGCTGCCTGCTCTGACCCTTAGCCCCTCCTAAAGTGGAAAACACAAAATCTAAACAAAGAAAAACTACAGGTACAATCTGAGGAACCCCACTGTCCCCTCTTACAGGCTCCCTTGGCCTGGCCGCTAACAACCCACCAGGACACTATGGGTCTATATCAGGCCCTGTAGGTGGTTGGTGCATCCTGTGGGCTCCGCCACCGTTCCTCTCTCGACGCCCCGCCTTGGGCTTCTTTGGGCCACCCGCGAACCTCCAATGGGCGTCTGTCCTCCCGTCCCCTGCTGTAATGACACCACGTCACCGAGGGCCATACTTCACAGCTTCCCATGCTGCCCTTGCCTCCCGTCTCCTGCCTGGCGTGCCTCTTTGGCTTCCCCAGTGCCCTCAACGGTCCCACCTGGTTTGATGCCGTAGATTGCGTCAGTCTCTCCATCCCCTCTGCTGCAGCAACTGACGTCAGGGTCTCTCCATGCCCCTCTGTACTCTTCCCTGGGTTCCCGGTCCTGAGGAGCTACCTCCGGCTCTTGGCTCTTCCCGCGGCAGCCAGCAGTCTCTGGATTACCGCATGCTCTGACGCGTTCTTCCCTGCGGGGGAAAGCAGCTTCCAGCTCCTTTCGTTCCCGCAGAAGCTGCGGAGCAACACCTGCTGGTGCTCCTGCCTGCGCCAATCCCCATGCTTCCTTGCCGGCAGCTCCTTTTATTCCCGCCAGCCAGCTCCTGAGGCTGATGTCATCATTCAGCCTCAACTGTATAAAGATGCGGCTAACGAGCCGTGCAGGTCCCACCTCCAGCTCTGGCTCCGCCACGGATCCTGCTGCAGGTAAGCAGTTTTTATTTTATTTTCTTTTACTTTCGCTTTCTTCCAAGGGTTCCTGACCCCGGGGTTCCCCCCTGGCTCTTTGAGGTCTTCCCCTCTGGTCCTCCCCGTGACACTCCAGTTTTGTCTCCAGCGTTAGTGAAGTTCTCTTGCGGTTCACTGATGGACCAGGGAGAGAGGCAGGAGATAAGCTTAGCTTAACAGCTGCAGCTGGCATGAGTGGGGACAGGCTGAGCCCTGTGGGGTTCAGGGCATGATGCAGTCCGGTGGCAGCCCCCAGCTGTTCCCGGTGCTCAGTGTGGTCTGCCCCGAGTGCCAGGAAGAGCCGGGTGCCGCCACTGGCCCCAGCCTGCAGTGGCAGCCTACTGTTGTCCCATGCACAGATCTGGGGACACACCCCCGGGAAGAGCCTGGCACAGCCCCCCAGCCCAGTCATCCAAAGGGGCATAGAGCAGCAAGAGATGTGTCCCCCTTCCCCCCCCAACAATTCCCTCCACAGCTGGCATGAGCCACTCCCAGAGCTGTTGCAGCACAGGCTGGGGTGAGTGCCGTGCCTACTGCTGCCCGGGGCTCCGCTTCTATCCACTCACCCCAGCTCCTGTTTCAGTGGCCCCAGGAGCAGCCAACATCAGCTGCCTTCACCATGGCATGGCACAGCCCAGGAGCTGCGGTGAGTGGGGAGAGGCAGAACCCAGGCGTGGGGGGACAGGCAGAGCATGGTGAAACCCAGCAGCTGCAGGCAGCCATCACAGGTCGCTCCTGGGGCCACTGCAGCAGGGGCTGGGGTGAGTGCCATGCCTCACACCACCCAGAGCTCCACTTGTTCCCCCTCACCCCAGACCTACTGCAGCTAGAGCTGTGCCCCCACCACCCCACACACACTGACAGTTCCCTCTGCTTTGCTCCGTCATGGAGCCCTGGGAGCAGCACCCCTCTCCCCACCCCTTCCCTTGCCCCA
>NW_017728992.1:55240346-55243435 GCF_001723915.1 Gavialis gangeticus | reverse complement strand
TAGAAAATTAATATTTATCTGCCCCTGGCTGCCTATCATGTGGCCCTCAACGCCATGGGAACCTATCTCTATTTGTTACATTATAAAGTGGGTTTGCTTTACGCAAATTCGATTTATGCGCTGTTCTCCAGGAATCCATGTACCGCGTAAATTGAGGGAAACCTGCACAAAGATTGCAACAGGTATAATTTCCAATAAAGGTGATCCAACATATTAAGTCACGAGACGCTGAACTCTAAAACAAAAGCCATAATTAAACTTTGTATTTAGAGAGCAGCCTGCATACCAAAAAAGAACACCAGCCAGAGTGGCATGTAACACAACTGTCAATTGGCTGTTGTGCTTTGCGTTACTTGCCACTTTTTCAAGGTATGTAGTTCCATTATTAGAAACTGGAATGTGATACAAAGTCCATTTGAAAACAATGGGAAACTTTCTATTCACTTCAATAGGCTTTGGATATAGATCCAGGGATAAGTGCAATATAAGCCTACTTGGGAGACAAACAATTAGATCACCACAGACAGAACTGTCTCACAAAATGTGGCACAGTGCTCTAACTGTGTCTAACTGAAAGCGAGGTTTTTAGGTATCACAGAGTAACAGGGACTCCAAAAATAACCAAAGGCTGAATTAATATACTGCAGGAGGAAGATTAATGTTCATATTATACTAATAATTAGGGGCCACCCACTAAGGATAGAGGACCATTGTACTAAGCACTCTACCCATATAAAAATGCAATCCCTGTCCCCAAAACTATATCAACAAAGGCCCTTATATCACCAGATCTAATTCCAGATTCTCAAAATCATCCACCTATGTTAGCAGTCCTAAATACCATGAATTGTATTAAAAACAACTTACCTTAAAAAGAAGTATTAAAAACATGGTGTTCTTTTTGAGTAAGACAAGAAAAAGCAAATAATTCAGCTTTAAATTTCTTTTAAAAGCCAAAACCTCTTGTTGAAGTGTCCAAATACATTCAAATCTCAGAAACACAGATTTTTGGAGCATACTGGATAATTTTGGTTGCATTCCATGTTCACTGTGCTGACACTATGTAGACTCTTATTAAAACAACTTACTAAGCCATCACTATTACTATCCAAACAGATTTTAAAAATGGCATATCATTCTTTCCTCCATAGGAAAAAAAAACTGTTTTAATCATTTTTAAACTATACAATGTATTTTAATCACTGTTAAACTGTCCCACATCTGCTCAAAACATAATAAACATTTTAGTAGCTGACAGAAAATAATGAATATATTATGCAACCGAATTTAAGCTCTGCTGTTTGCACTATTCTTTTGGCTACTCAGTGATGTGCAATAAAGGAAAGTTCAGAGGACCTCTTTTATCTCCCAAGAAGCTGCAATCAGAACACTCTATTGATGCTACCTGAAAATGAAAGAAAAAAATTGAGCCTAGGAGGCAGCAAGCCAGTTAACTGCAAAAATTCCAAAACTATATTTATTCCCTGGCTTTTTAAAAATTCAGTTTTCTAAAAATTACAATGTGCCTCATATACTTTAAGAACTTACTTTAAGTATCCTTGAGACTACTTTCCAATACAGCACTGAGCATAACGTTTTATCAGTTCTAGGTCTGCAGACATTCATCATCACAGATACAGAAATACAAATTGGTGCTCCTGAATTTACACGCTAGATGTAGAAAGGGGCAGAATAACTTTGCCAAATCTTCAAGATGTCAGAAACACTGAAAGTCTAAGAGAACAGATATTGTCGAGTGTAATTTTCCTACTATTGAAGCGGAAGAAAAATCATTAAACCTGAATATTAATGCAAACTGGAGCAAAACAGGAGCTGTCATGATTTGAACGTTCAATTTCCATGAATTTTCTCATGTTCAAACCATGTAATCTAAAAACAAATTAAACAATAGCCACTCCAAGCTTCTTAAGTGGCTAGAAGTAACAAAGGATAAACAAGATGAATATAAGGGCAAATAAAAAAGCCATTTACCCAGTAACTGTCAGAATAGTGCCGAAGTTGTGTATAAAATATACAGGAGAAATGGAGTATCATATCAAACAACTGAATGCAACTCATTTTGGCTTGTTTTGCAGATGTCTGGTTTCATTTTTGTCCAAGTCACCTATAATATATTTACAGGATTCTGCTTTATAAAAACATTAATGTTTAAAATATATTTCAAAACTACAGTTTAAAATATCTTGCAAAAATCACTTGAGATTTAGTAAAGTTTTCATAATAAACGATGGCAAAAAAAGCAGTAGCAACCTTCAAGTAAACTCCATTTCTGAGCATACACTGGCAATAGGCTATACAGATTGATTAGGGATCTGAACATTCTTTCGATGATCAGCAGTTTGTAAATATTATACTGTAAACAAGAAGTGTCAAATTCAAATCAGTTGGCAGGCCATAGTCCCAGTACTCAGGGGTATTAACACCACCACCATTCACCCCCATTGCCAATTGCTGTCAATTTTTGCTGCCAGTGGTGACTGAAAGTGGTAAATTGAAAAGTACCTACTCTTGCAGCAGCTGTGCTAATTCACTGGGAACTGACCATGCCAACACAGCAGTTTTGATAGCCATTGCAAGAAACCTTAAGAACCAGAAAAACATACAGCCTACAGAGATGTGTTAACACTCCTTCTGTAAACCAAATGGATAAAATGCAAGAAAACACACCTTTCTTTAACATTCCAAAGCAAGAAGAGCTATACCAAAATGAGGTTAAGGTTAAGAGTGTATATGAGTAATATACAGTGATATAAAATGCACTGTAGGGACATTGTGATCATCTTCAAAGCTAGCATTGTTACGCTTAAAATAAAAATTCCAACACAGGTATGCAAACACACAGGGAGGGGACCCAAACAAAGTTAACTTCTATAGTGTTGCAACAAGGCAATAATCCCATAATGATTATTACGGTATTTTAGCATACTACTTTAATCTAACTGATATTCAAAGATAGGTTGACTTCTAATATCAATAAAAAGGTAAAGTTAATGTTGAATAGATGCCCTAACTGTTCATTTCATAGTTTCAGTTTCATAGATTTAGGGTCAGAAGGGACCCAGTAGATC
>NW_017728992.1:55240131-55240335 GCF_001723915.1 Gavialis gangeticus | reverse complement strand
AGTTCCCCATTGTGTAAGTGTGCTGCTGGTTCCTACTGCTGGTTCCTACTGCATGGTCCATATGTGACCATGGATATTAGGGCTATGCAAAGCTTTGGTTGCTGATTTGATTCAGAGGAGCTTTGGCCCAATTCGGCGGCCATATCTCCCAATCCAAATCAAAATGGGAGACAAATAAAAAGGTCTAAATCGATTCAGAGACGT
>NW_017728992.1:55227765-55235131 GCF_001723915.1 Gavialis gangeticus | reverse complement strand
CTTTGGTTGCTGATTTGATTCAGAGGAGCTTTGGCCCAATTCGGCGGCCATATCTCCCAATCCAAATCAAAATGGGAGACAAATAAAAAGGTCTAAATCGATTCAGAGACGTTTCAGAGATTTGGGCAGTCCCCACTTGCCGCTGCAGGGAGCTGGACCCGGGCTCCAGGCCGGTAAGTGAGGGGCTAAGGAGAGGGAGGGGCTGGAGCAGGGGAGAGGGAACTGTGGAGGGACCCCTGCCAGTCCCCATCCCCTGCCTGCTCTCCCAGCCCCCCTGTGCACCCCCTGACCACTCTCCCAGCCCCATCAATGGCTTCCCGGCCCAGCCCGAGCATCCCAGCACTTAAATAAATAAATAAAAAGCCCCACACTCACACCAGTTGCTGCAATGGACACTGAGGCTTCTTGGGGCTTGTGGCAGAGCCCCACTGCCGCAGCACAGGGCAGTGGGGAGCAGCAGGGATCCCCCTCCCCTCCACCTGGCAAGAGTTGGTGAGTGTAGGGCTTTCTTTTTTTTCTTCTTTTGTTTTTTTTGTTTTGGTTTTTTTTTTTTTTTAAACTGCCAGGATGCTGGGGCTGGATGGGGCAGCCATTTTCAGGGCTGGGAGAGCGGGAGGAGGATGGGGCCTGTTCGATCAGAAGATTCAGCCGATTCGGCAGCGGCTAAATCTCTGAATCAGATTTGACCAAACTGATTTGGGACAGTGATTCGAATCACTGAATAGAATCACTGTCCCCCCCAAATCAGGTGAATTCGAAGAGAATACTAGCTGCTTCAGGCAGGCCTAACAGATATATATATTTCTTTAGAAAAAGTTGTTTCATTGAAACCAAAGCTGTTCACTGAAAAGGATCCATTTTGGCAGATTGCCAAACCTAATTTTTTTTTAAGTCAGCACATTTTCAAATTTTCTGAAACAAAACAAAGTTTTTTTCCCCTCCAAAATGAATTTTCTTTAAAAAATTTGATTATTTGCACTTAAGAGTTTTTAAAAACTTTTTAAAAGTCAAATAGAAACAAAGTTTAAAAATAACCAATATGAAACTTTTTCTTTGACTTGATCTAAATTTTTATTTTCAGATTATTGGCTGGTAAATATTTGGAAATTTCGATTTCTCATTTTCTCTTAAGATAAAAAAAAAAAAAGTCAACATCTTGCAATATCCTGGAACATTTGTCATATAGCTCTGGTGGAAAGGAATGCACCAAGGGGTAAGTGAATGGAAGCTGTGGCCTTTACTGCAAAGGGCAGATTGGATTTTCAGCCCCACTAAAAACAGTGAAACATAGCAGCCATGTTCAAAAAGGACAATATTTCATAGGAATCTTAGGATTATTTATCAGCACCAATGAAAGAGAAATTTTCCATTATGAAGAAAATGCATAAAAACCCTAATACAGGAAAACCTCATTAGTCCAATATTGGATAGTTCAAAGTATCAGATACTTCAAAGCTATCGTCACTCCCCAGCCAAAAGGATAGGTTTTTGTGCGCTTTATGATGCAGAGAATTCAAACTACAGGCACTCTGAAATTCAAAGTCCTTTTCTGGTCCTTTGGATCAGGAAAACCTCATTAAATAATTTGTCTATCATTAAACCACTGCCAGGAGCAGCACGTGCTCAGTCATGGGAAACAACTACAAAGTTGACTGAATGCAGCCCACACTGAGCATGCCCATAGGGCACCTGGCACAAGGCTGAGGCTCATGCTTGTCAAATATGCCAGTAGGAACCTACCACAAAGTTAGTTTAGTAGAGCTCATCTGAATAAGACATAGTATGCACTGTGTTCAGTCCCCCTCAGTGCATACTCTTTTTCAAGTCATAATGAACCACTACATCAACTAGATTTTGTCTTCCTCTTTATGCTCACAGCTGAACACACCTATCTTTCTCATTTCTGTTTATTTAGAAGTCACTTTTTTTTGGCTCCCTGCATTTTTAATTAACAAGGTTTTCCTGTAATTCTAAAAAAACCCATCAAATGTAATCCATGAATGTGATTTCAGAGAATTTTAATTACAGAAGCTTGAAGTAATGGGTTAACAGATCATTAGATATATACACAAGCAATGGTTTGGCACCTGATGATATTTTTCTTGTTGTTTAAGGGCAACATTGTGAAATGTTTTGCAAGTTAAACTAATTAATGGATTTACTTGTGAAAGTTTCAGATAATTCATTCCACAAAATATGTTAAAATTTTGGAAGGATATGCTTTATTTTTCATACAAAGAAAAAGGCTCCCTGCTTTAAGTATCAAATTCAACTCAAATTTAATTACAGCTCTTCAAATAGTGCTTCTCTAACATCCTCCTCTTTCTCTCACTGCCAAATATATGCATGCAAATGATAATTTTGCACATACCAAAACACACATACACAGGTATATATTATGTATGTAATTTAAGCCAATAACTACATCAAAATTGTATATATAGAAGTAAAGTTGCATATTTTTGGTTTTGCACAGAAAACTCTGAGTCTCCTCTGTTGCTTGGAATTAAATGGATCAAACTCAAATGCCTTGCGCATTCCAAACCCCAAACTCTGATAAGCCCTCCAACTTTATTATACCCTACCAATAGCGGATGATACAGAGTTGATGCTTTGGAACCTAAAAACCTACATGCCAGTAGAAATAATAAAAGGGTGCAGAAATCATTAACCCAGGAAAATCCCACACTTTGTGGATGAAAGCAAGGCCCCAACAAATTCAATGGCAAAGTTCCAACGCATTTTAACAGAACCAAGATTTCACCCAAGAACTTTATTACCTGATAAAACCTCCTGGTGTAGCTTCACTCTTCTAGCCTCACAACATCTACTTATCTGTGGGAACTCCCTTGTTATTCCTTTCGCTGCCCTGTGGCAAGCAGCTCTGTAGACCTGCCAAATCTCACACAATGGTTTATTTCTTCAGAGCTCCTCTAGAATCCCAGGGTGCAGACAGGAGTAGGGACTGGCTGCGCTGGAAAGCCTCCAAACTTATAGTGCAATAAAAGCAGGTGGCAGGAAGCAACCCAATGGCAGTGTTTCTTTTACACGGACACAAGAAAAGGAGGGAGTGGGCAACTGCTCTTGACTAAGCAGCCCAGTGAGTGAAACTGACAATGAGAAAGAAAAGATAATGGGAATATGAAAACAAAATATGGTTGTAAGGCTAAGGCACTAAACTAGGTCTTAATACCTAGGTTCAGTACCAGTGTGCGCCACAGATTTATTTTGTGATGCTGGGCAAAAACACTAATTTTTCTGTCTTGGTTTCCTATACCCAATATTTCTGTACTGCAAAGGGCTACTCCAAGGACAAATTAATTAATGTTTTTGAGTTCAGTTACTACTGAGATGAAACTATATAAATATACACCAACTGATAGGCAGGTTATGGCCATGCAACTAGAAGGAACAGACTTCTGTATTACCTCCTTAGTTGCACTTCTGAGTGTTTTAATCTTTTGTATTGTTTTCACATACCTAACCAGATGCTACTATTGAACCCCTTCTGGTTTCTGTAACTGCTCCCTTACAGAAATTTCTGTAGTATTATAGTATATATTTGGGCCCAAAATTTCAAATAGGGCTATTACTTTGGGATATCTTAACTTGCACAAGGTTTTTCAACATCTTCAGAGGATCAGGCCACTTTTATGATGACCCTAATTGGGCACCAAAAAGTTGATATCCAAAACCATTAAACTCCTGAAAATATTGGCCTTAGCTTTCTTTGATTTTTGCTCCCTTTAGCAATGAAAATATAAACAAGCCTAGGAAGTAGGGCTGTTCAAAGCTTTGGTAGCCGATTTGATTCGGAGGAGATTCAGCCTGATTCAGGGACTGAATCTCCTAATCAAATTGGAAGACCAATTAAAAGGTCCGAATCAATTCAGAAAAGCTTCAGAAAAGATTCCGCCATAAAATAAACAGGCTGTTGACACCAGCTGGTAAGTCTGTTCGAGCTGGGGAGGGAAGAGGGAACGAACGTAGGGGAAGGAGGAATTGGGGTGGGGGCTGGCACTGGGACAAGCTGCCCAGCTGGGGCTGGCAGGGCGCATTACTCGGGGGGGGAGGGGGGCACAGGATACAGGTGCAGCAGTGCTGGGAGCTGGGGCTATGCCCTGCTGCTGCTTGCCCAGCCAGGAGGGTGCAGGATGCAGTTGCAGTTCACTCTGGGCAGAAGGGGGCAAGCAGCAGCAGGGCATAGTCCCCGCGCCTAGTGCTGCTGTGCCCACATCCCACACCAACTGGCAAAACTATGCCCTGCTGCTGTCCAGAGCGAGCCGCATATGCATCGCGTCCCCCTCCGCACACTGGCTGGGCCGGGTGGGGGGATGGGGCCAGGCAGGGCAGGCACAGGGCTTTCTCCTGCAGCTCCCCCCACTGAGGCAGAAGCAGGCACAGCTGGAAGAGCTACGAGAGAAGCCCCCATGGCTGTGGTCATGGGGCAATTGGAGCCCAGTGACTCCTCTAGGGGTGTGGACAGGCAGCTCCTGCCGTTGTGCACACCGCAGGGAAGCTGGGGGTAGGGGGCACATTTGCCCCCCACTTGGCTCCCCCACACTGCACCCCTGGACGACCCACTGGGCTCTGACTGCCCCATGACCTGGCCTGGCACAGTAGGGGCAGCAGTCCCAGGCCCAACATGGTGAGGGGAGCGGGGCTAGGCCCAGTGTGGTGACAGGAGCGTGGGCGGAGCAGGCCCGAACCCAGAGTGGAGGCGGGGGGGGGGGGGGGGGGGGGGGGGGGGGGGGGGGGGGGGGGGGGGGGGGGGGGGGGGGGGGGGGGGGGGGGGGGGGGGGGGGGGGGGGGGGGGGGGGGGGGGGGGGGGGGGGGGGGGGGGGGGGGGGGGGGGGGGGGGGGGGGGGGGGGGGGGGGGGGGGGGGGGGGGGGGGGGGGGGGGGGGGGTGCCAGAAGCAGGGCTCCGTCCGTGCCCACCGGTTATTCTTGACAGGCAATTTTCTAATAAGTTTATAGTAAGGGAGAAATTTCTGAAGGGGAGCTTGGTACCTAACTCCCCCCTGAACTTTTGTAAGACCCCTCCAAAATAAATGCCATGGTTTTGTCATAAGTCTCAGGAGACAAACCAAGAACAGATAAACTAATGCAGATACTGTATTTAATCTTCGCTGCTCTAAAGTAGTACATGTCCAGTAATGAGTACCATGTTCTGTCATCCAACTTCACCAACGCTGTCAAGCAGTACAGTACCAGGGTTTATAATTGAATCATAGTGCATAGAACAAAAAAGAGCCAACAATCCTCCTCTGACTTATAGTGCATTTACTCTGGTATAATTATACTGACTGAAGCAAAGGTCTCCTATTTTAAATGTTTGTAAAATAGTTTTAACTCACTACATATAATGACAAGGGCACACATGCCAGTACAAAGATACAGAAATAAGTATATTTAAGTTTATATATGTCAAGGAAGTACAAAACATCTCAAATCTGGATCTACATAATATTGACTGCAACTATTAAAAATTGTGATTCTTTGCAAATCCAGGACTTTAGAAAAACTTCAGAATCAAATCAGAAGATGGGGCATGTGTGTCACTTCCTTTTACAAAGGAAGGATTTCAGCAAATACTACATTATCAAAGGTTGCTGCCAAAAGAACAGCCGTTAACTCTCTACTTTCAGTTGCATCTGCCCAGTCCATCCCAAAATAGTTTTAAGGTCAAGTACCATCCATCTTCATTTGTTCTGTAGTTTGCCAAGGTAACTACTATTAGTTTATCAAGTTTCAGGCTCAAATATTTAAAAAGACACTTCCCCCCCACCAAAAAAAAGGCTAATAAAAACTCACTGGTGTGCATTACAAAGAAACAATGGTGGTGCTGAAAAATGATGCATCTTAAAAAAAAGCAGACAAGTTTGTAAAATTATAAGAATCAATATATAAAATGTCTGTTTAAAGACAGCTGGCTTTTCATTTAAAAAAATCTAGTACATACATAACAGTTCATTAAAGAGTACTCTTCTATTTTGTATGGAATTGCAGTACAAACAATATTTTTCTGGTTTCATTTGCAAAAGAAACAGCTGCAAATTAATATACCTCCTCAGTTGTCTGTAGACAAGTAAGCAAAGTTGAAATGTCCAAAGAGTATTAAATGCCTTGGGTAACTATGCTTACTATACTTCAAAAAATTTATAAAAATAAAATGCTGGTTTTGAAGATACCTTCTACTGAAAATGTGCCACGTTCACTAAATAAGCATTCAAATAGCATAACAATAATCTAATTAGACGTTGTAGCATGCTTTTGGAATACAACTTTTTAAAAGCATCAGCACATTTTCAGCTATGAATACTGAATATTCCATTTCTGAGAACTGACTCCAATACCTTACGAGGGCATTTCATCACTATCAGTAATTCTCATCTCTTTACTCTGCTTCCCAGGTTATGATGAACTATTGCATAACACTGGTGCAATAAAATCTGATGTTATGTTTCAGTGTCCTATTCATATACCTATATTTTGGCCAAGCTTTACTGCCCCCTTTTTTTAATCATTTCATACACCAACTTCTTCAGCTTTCTTAGAAGCCTTTACACAAAAGCAGAAATGAAGGCTTCCTTTTCTTTTTAATAATTATTTTTAAATAACCCATACTTTTCAAGCAATGAATGCTGAACTTCCACAAAAATTGTGTGGTAGATTGTTTCAGTACAACTTAGACGGAGAGATCTTATCTTGACTATAATGCTGAATGTTAAATCCAACCTATATTTTGAAAGTTAGGCTTTCCCTGTTTAATACATGTTCTTATTTTACTGACATAACATTCTGTTAATTTACTTTTGGTGTCTTCATCATCCAGACAACATTCACGAAAGGCAACATTTCTTTATCCATGCATACCAAAACCAGGCTTCTCTCTCAACAATAGCTTAGTACCTAATAGCTATATTACAGCAATTCCAGTATAATGAAAAGCTGTTATTGGCTGTTTATGTAACAGTGAATTAACCCCCACTGTTACCTTTCAAGAATTCATACCCATCGTGCAGAAAATGTGCCTTGCTAGAGTTTGCTAATATAATGAGAGCAAAAGCTCTCTAGATTTAGGATACTGCCTTTCAAAGCAAACATGCTTACCTGGCAGTTTCAGTCATGGAAGAAATTACTCAATTAATTGCAGACAACAAAAACAACAGGGTAATAACTAATGTACAGTAAATGCTCTGTGGGTGTAATGCAAGCTCATTTCCCAGTAATGTACTCTCTTACATTCAAACCCATTTCTCACCTCACTGCTGTAAAACAATTTGAGCATGTTGCATTTACTTAGATTTTTCCCCAGTACATTTTACTGCCAGAAAACAAACAAAGACAGACAGACCAGTTAAAA
>NW_017728992.1:55224182-55227627 GCF_001723915.1 Gavialis gangeticus | reverse complement strand
AAAAAAAAAAAAAAAAAAAAAAAAATGTAGGGTTTGCTCCCTCATCTCTTCTTTTTTAAAGTATACCCCCCAAAACCCAAACCAGAATTAAATATTTCTACTACCTGCTGTCAAGGTGTAAATGATCTCTTTCAATGTTAAAAGCAAATTATTTAAAGTTTTTTTCCTACACTGGCAGCAACAAATGAAAAGACTACAATGACAGAAATCAATAAATTATCACTTGCTTCAGAAATTAACCTCATTAAATATTAATGGTCTCAAAAGCTTTAAAAGACCCCAGTAGCAACAATATCTCCTGTTCTGAGGCTCAGGTAGGGTTGGAGGAAGATGTCAATTAGAAATAACTAAAAAACTTACCCAAGCAGATAATGCTGTCATCTTTTGTCATTCCTTCCATTCATGTTAAAAATATCTGTCAATGACTTGCCTTTAACTAAACCTGAGAGGTAACTTTACCTATAGCACAGAGCAGTTACAGATTTATTGCTGGCCGCGTGTTCTCCTACAGCACCGTATTTTTCGAACCATATTGAGCAGCACCACAACAGTTTCTGTTGTATGTTTGAACAAGAGAGTCGAGACAAACAGATATAATAAATCAAGGCTGCAGATCCAAGTTAAATGAATCCAGTTCTACTATACGAAAGTCAGTCCTCAACAGCCCTATAAATATACATCAATATGTATAAATGTTCTTTCCTTTAATCCAGTCACATAGTGCAAACAATCCTGGTACAAAAACTGATGTAACATTTTGCACCCTAGCCCACATGCAAGTAAAAATAATCCTCTTATGCCTAAAGCTAACTCACAGGCGTTGCACTTTTTTTTCTTTTCTTTTTAAATTTTGCTTGTAATAATTAAGGAACATTTTAACAGTCACGTTACCAGACAGCTGACAGGTCATCCCCCATTATGTGTGCCACAGCACACCTGCGTTACCCTGCCACATCACGTTACACTCAGAGTGTGATTCTAAGACGTAATCTCTCACAGGCTTACAGATCCGAGGAATCCTCCCCCGCTATCTCTCCATGGCAACAGTAGCTACAGTAAAGACAGTCCACCTCTTACGCAAGCAAGAAGAATATGAAACACTGCCAAAAGGCCACAAATGTCAGCAGTCAAAACAGCACTCCCTACCCTCCTCACTTCATGTCTTCCTTAAAGCAACCACAGCCTATATTTTCCCCTTGTATTTCATTAATGAGTCACTTTTTGGTGGATGAGGCATAGCTCAACACACACTTAGAAATTACAGCTGCAAACAATTCCATGTAGATAGGACACCAAAGTCTTCAAAAATATCTGGAATAGATTCCCCCCCACATATTCTTCCAAATATGCAATTAAAGAATTTTCTTTGCAAAAATGTAGTTGGTCTAATAAAAGGTATCACCTTTACCACAAGTCCTAATTCCAAATATGTTACATTCTTTTATACAAAACTATATACTATAGGAATAAGAGTGCTTTAATAGTCTAGTAATATCTGGAATTTTCCCCAGATTATTTTGTAACAAGCACGTCAACAGAATAAGCAAGAATTTCAGGATCTCCAGCTGCCTCCTACCCCTTTCTGATTGTTAAAGACTTAATCCACAAAATATATTCACAAGAATATAATCAACTGTGGGGGGAACAGTTACACACCAGTCTACTAGTGTATTATTTCCATCCCTCCCCACACCCTGGTAGGATAATGCTGCATCTGAACTGACTTTATATTTAACTTCTGAAAACCATTTTTAAATTAGCAAGCAAGACACTCAAAAGGTAAAAAGATGTGAACCCTGACCCTGGAATCTATGCCATGAAGGTGGAGTGGAACCAATGTAGAACTAAAATATGAAATATGGAGCAAAAATGTGGAAAAAAAATCTGTAAGGCCTGGTACCTTTCAACAATAACCAGAGAGATGTAGTTGGCTTTGTTAGTATGAAATCAAATAGAAGGCAGGCACCTCCTAGCCTAACCAGCACATATACATATATATGTACACATATATATTCAGCTTTTGTGAGCTGAAGCTTCTGCTACATATATATAAAAGGTAGAAGGCACAGTAGATTTGTACCTTACAAACTAACCGAAGTAGAGATGCACAAGCTTTTGTGTGCATAAAAAATTGTGTGCCGCCTCTCTCTACATTGGTTAGTCTGTAAAGTACAAACCTACCCTATCTTCTCTCTTTCAACAAACCAAATAATTTTCTGTGCTATAAATGTATATATAGTAAGCACATATCAACAGTTATCAATGTTCTTAAGTTCCCATTCAGGAATGCATCTGCATATGTTTCAAGTCCATCTCCATCGGTGCAGTTAATACATTATGTTCTTTTATACAAAGACTATATACTAAGGATGCACCAATATATTGGATGCCTATCGGATCAGCACCGATAAGAGGGGAAATTACATCATCAGCTATCGGCTTTTTTTGGGTGATGTAGCCAATAATGTTTACCGATAATTATGCCTTCTGGCCAGGGCCCTGGACATCTGGGTTTCCTCTTCCCCGTAGGGCTGAGGCCCCCGGATGCCAGGGTTCCCTTGGGAAATGGCAGGTTTCTCTTACAGGTAGGCAGAATTCTAGCCTGCAAAGGATCCTGCTTGGGGGTGCTGAGAATGAGATACAGGGGGCACAGGGTTCCCAGGCAAAGGCAGCACAGCAGAGAGCCCGGAGCCCATAGCAAGCAGCCCGCATCAACCCTCACCCCATGTAGCTCTGCTCTGCTTAAAAGCCTCCCCATGCCCTCAACACCATTTTTAAGTGCTGGGACACTGATATATATGATGCAAGAGGCTGCTAGACAGCACCAAAAAAGCAGCACAAAAAAAACCGAAAGAAAAAAACCCCCTTATTTATGCCAGTATTTTAAAATGCCTTGCAAAGCATTTTAAAGTAAATTGTTTATCAGACTGGCATCGGCTGATACGGTCGGTTAATAATCAGCTATCTGTACTGGCCAAGAAAATATTTATCGGTGCACCCTTACTATATACTTCAGTGTGTCCCCATGAAAAAGTCTCTTTCATGGGAAAGGAAGTTAACACATGGGGATAAGAGTGCTTTAATATTCTAGTAATATCCAGAATTCCCCTTGACATCTTGCTCACAAAACAAGACGGAATTACATACAGCTCCAAAACATTCTAACCTTAAACTGTATTATAGCTATTATGGGTGGTTGAGGTGCTAGTTCAAGTAATGGCATCATTACATCTAAGGCCTCAGTCTACTTTTAAGGCCTAAATGAGTACCACAAGCATAGGCAGGCAAGCTTCATTGGGTAGATGTGGTATCTTTTATTAGACCAACTTAGCTGGAAAAAAAGTTCTTTGCAAGCTTTCGGGCACAAGCATCCTTCTTCAGGCAATGGAAGTCTCTGCTGCTGTGAGAACTCCAAGAAATGGAAGAAGCTAAAAAAGTGTGACAA
>NW_017728992.1:55200152-55219182 GCF_001723915.1 Gavialis gangeticus | reverse complement strand
TGTAAATTCTCTTTCAGGATTAGAACTGAGAAATTGGAAAGAGAATGGTTGTCTTGTGAGAAGTGTGCATCCTCAGGCTAGGATGTAGTTGTAAGCTGGATCTATTGTAAATTTTTATCTTTGATAGATTTTCAGTGTGCGTTCAGTCAGGTATGCAGTTCTTGTTTGGTTTCTCCTATGTAGTTTCCATCTAGGCTTTCAGTGCTCTGGATGAAACATTACATTTCTGAAAGTGTGGGAGTAAGATCCAGGAATGGTGATGCTTCTGTTATGGGATATAGTTATTGTGAAGTGGTGGAGATGTGTTGGCAGGTTCTGCATTTCTTGTCCTGGCATGGTCTGGATCCATTAGGTGTGGTTTGGGTCATACAGAGTTTGCCTCTGGTGATGAAGCTAACAAAGTTTGGTACTTGTTTAAAGGCTAGGATGGGTGGTACTGGAAAGATCTCTTTAAGAATTGGATCGTCTTCTAGTCTGGGTTATAATTGTTTGAGGATTTTCCGTGTAGGTTCCAGGGAAGGATGTCATAACTAATGGTGTGTGATTTGTGGGAATTTTCTTTTTGTATTGCAGTAAATCTTTGCGTGGTATCCAGATGACTCTTTCCAAAGTACAATCTCTTTCTTGAGGAGTGTCCTTGCTGGGTGAAGGCCCTTTTGAGATGTATGAGGTGGTGATCAAGAGTATTGTACTAGGTGTAAATTCAGTGGTATTGGAACACTTGGCTATAAATTGCAACCTTCTTGGTGCATTTAGGGTGACTGATGGTTGTCTAGATACATATGTCGGTCCATGGGTTTCTTGTATATGGTGGCTGTACGTTACCATTTTGGATATTGATTGTGGTGTCCAAAAAGGAAATGCTGGCATTAAAGTATTCAAGCAATAGTCTAATGGAGAGCTAATAATAGTTGAATTTTTGGTGGAAATCAACTAGAGATTGTAGGATTTTGGTCCAAAAGATGAAGATGTCATCCATGCATCTCAGGTATAACATGGGTTTGATGGTGCAGTTCTTCAGAAATTCTTCTTCCAGGTGGGCTATAAAAAGGTTTGCATATTGTGGGGTCATTTTGGTTACAGGCCTAACATATTAGCATTATGTTATACTGGTAAATATCTAGACAAACTAGTATCACAGTTTCTCTTCCAAAGCACACAGATTTTACTTGGGCTCCAGAAAATCCTTCCTTGACCCAGGGAGATATGCCCACAAGTTCTGAAGAAACGGGTCTCTCTCTTTCCAAAGATGGTTCCTCTTCCAGATCCATAGTAGTCTCCAGCGTGCTAGAGCAGTGATGCCATGAGATCCTTCCAAATACACTGTGGCGCCTGGCCCAAGGAGGTAAACAATTGTACCTCTTCCCACTTAGCAGCGGTCACCCCAGTGCACCACAGACAAGCAGCGCTCACAGCTGCTCTCTGTACCCTGGCAACCTATGCATCAGCCACCTACCCCCCCACCCCCCACTACCAGCAGCACACTGCCATGCACAGGCAGACAGGTGAGCGGATGCGAGGCCACCAGACCATACTTTTCAGCCCAGCTTTTCTCCCACCACCACCCCCCCCTACAAACTCCCAAGGCCAGAGCAAGGGGCCATGGGTGCACATGGCTCTGATCACCAGCCTGCGAGCCACCAGAGTAGAAGCCGTAGCAGTGGGGGACAGCCTTCGGCCCTTGGGTAGTTTTGGTTATCAGGGCTGGTTTGTCCATCTCTAGTCTCCACCATTTTTATCTGTGCCACTCAAATCTTTTCAAAAAATGCATTCTTCAGCAACACAAGAGGATAGGCACATTCTCTGTGTTAGCCCAATGATGATGCTGGTCTGCAATTGTGGTGATTATACTCTATAAGACTGAATAAAGATACCAATGTGTGTTGAGTTCATATGCAGCCCATTACAAGTGACATATAATGTGCTACCTTGCAGACTTCACTTTTTCTTGTTACAAAGAAATTACAGAAGTTAGCTCTCTGTGCATGAAAAACACATTTACCTAATTGTAGATGCATTATAATGATAATTCAGTTATTACAATTGCAAGTTTGCCAGACCGGTCTTCCTTTTTCCTTCCTTCCCCCTTTCCAGATATGGGGAGAGAGCAGACAGTAGAAAAAGCAGGGCACAATTGGGTGAGGTCTTGCCCCTACCACTCTCACCTGGCACCAGCTATATTCTAGCTCAGTGTTTCTCAGCCAGCATACAGATACATTCTGAACAGTTATGGAAAGGTGCAGCAAGGATAAAAAGATTGAG
Source organism: Gavialis gangeticus (assembly GCF_001723915.1). Classification (NCBI taxonomy): domain Eukaryota; kingdom Metazoa; phylum Chordata; order Crocodylia; family Gavialidae; genus Gavialis; species Gavialis gangeticus. The sequence goes on along the minus strand of NW_017728992.1, from coordinate 55,216,920 downwards.
ATTCACTGTGTACGTGGTATGTTTCTTCTATTTTCTTCCTGCAGATACAGAAGAGGAGCTAGGAAACAGACTCTGTCAGGAGTAGGTCTTTTTGCTATTTAATCGGTGTTTTGGCTGAATGCTGTACTAGACAAGTTCTCCTGTCCCTCTGTCTACATTATTCTGGAGACCACTGAGACCAAAGACTCAAGACCCACGAAAGGTGCACAGGGGAGCCAATCCCTCTACGGTGGGGGATTTATCACAGCCCTCTTGGCAAAGGAGAGTTCTTCATCCAGATCTAATCTTTCAACTGACTGGGAGCTGGACAACATAATTTCTCAACTATATTAAACTCAAACTTTTCTGTGAAAATAGAAATTGAGCCTACCTGCCCTAGAAGCCAGAAAAGTTCATTTGGCAATATCGACTCTAACTTGGTACCCTGGGTTTCCTGAAATGGCAAAGGAAATCCATGAGGTGTTGAAAGAGAGGAAACACCATGAGTTCAATGAACTTCAGGTTCTCTAACTGCCCCATCACGCAGAGCAAAACTCCCACAAGCACCTTTGCCTCTTATGAGAAGACTAAAGGGACTCCAAAGGTACCTTGTTCAACGTAAGCAGCACTGCAGCAGAAAAGGGTAGGAGGAGGGCCAACTGTTCCAATCCCTTTGCTCCTCTCTTTCACAGACTACAAGCAATAAGCAGCAGCTCCCTCATAACCAGGCAAGGCTGAATCATACAAGTATGTGAGAACCTCAGAATGGTTTTGAAAGCAAGATTTTTCTCCTGGTAGCTGTGGATAAAAGCTTGAAAAGATAACTCAAGCATAACCAGTTCAGAGATGTCTGCCTCAGTCTGCAGAGATCCTGAACCACCACCTTTCCCTCCACCATCCCCCGAAGTTGATCTGGAAATGAGGACTGCATATGTTATATCTGCTGCCCTCAATCAAGTATGGTTTTCCTAGGTCAAAACTAATGAACAAGGGTTTATTTCAAAAACAGGAGGTGACAAGGCAAAAAAATAGCAACCCTTTTCTATTTACCTATATTTTCTCTTTTTCTTCCACCCTTTGCCTATTTTGTGTTTACACTACTTCACATTGCTCTAGCGCAGACCTCTGTGTTAACGAATCTCAGGAAAATACTGGCACCTTCAACTAAGACCTTTGGGGTTGGAACCTTTTCTTACATATTTAGAAAACAGGCCAGAGCACTGTACATACTAATTCAATGTACCACAAATATATATATATAAGCAAATACATCCAGTAAATAAAGTAAAGGTAAATAAGGAACCAAAGAAAAGAAAGATCAACATGAATTCTCTGGTCCCCAAGTTTGTCAGACATCACTAAGAGACCTGAGACCATGGCAGTATGTCAAATGGTTTCAAACATGACTTCCTGAACCATGAATTTCATACCTAGGTCCTCAAGTCAGTGCCAGGAAGTCTTTAATTCTCAGCAACTGTTAGAGCTGCACAGAACAGAGGTTTGCTTGGCTGTCCTCTTATTCAGAGCTACTTGTGCATTGGGGAACTTTGTTTTGTTGGAGGTGCTGCCCTTCTATAGCTAAGGACAGCTATAGAACAGAAATACCTTTAATTATCGAAGATTACAAGTCTCCCCTCCAGGAATGTTGTGGTTTTTTAACCCAAGTACTTTTAAGGGTTGATTAAACCCTACAGTATATTTAAAAAATTGTATTTCCATGATGTTGAGCCATTAAAATAAATTTTCTAAATTTGAAATCTATTACACCCTTTTCCTTGAGAAAGGGTAAGCCTTGAATTGTGCCTTAACTGTTCAATAACATGGGTCTAGAACAGTGGTGTTCAACCTTTTGGTCCTGTAGGCCAGATGGGTGGCACGGAACCTGTCTACGGGCCGGATCAGGCCATCTGTGGGCCAGATCGAGTTGCAGACCTGGCACTGCCCCCTCCCTGCCCTGGGTTCCAGGGAGCTGGCACCACCCCTTCCCACATACCAGGACTGGGTCCCAGAGTGCCAGCACTGCCCCTTGGGCCCAGCACTACTGCTGCCCAACCCTCCATACCAGATTTGGGTCCTGGCACCTGGCACCACACCTGCACACTGCAAGTGGGCGCCAGATACAGTGCACAGGACCTGCGGTTCCCCATCTGTCCAGAAATTTGGCAGTGGGGAAGCAATGCAACTGTTCTCCAGACACCAAATCCTGGACCAGTGAGGAACCCCATGGGCCAGATAACACAGTTGAGCAGCTCTAGTCAAACAGATTTACTAGCCAGGCTTAAGGGCCTTACACTGAGAATATGTGGCTCCAAATATTTAGGTCTGGGCACTTTTCATTAGCTCCTCTAATGTGAGCTACAGAACTAATATACGTAGAAAGAACAGAAATCCCTCAGACAGCAGAGACCCAAGCTATATAACTCTTCATACATCAAAGTCAACACTTGTAATTGCACTTGGAAACAAACAGGAAGTTACTGGAATAATATTGGTGTAACGTTCCCCAGCAAACAGCTGTGTTCTGCATCACCAATAGCTTCCAAACAGTCTTCAGGAGTAGGTGCCAGGAAAGGTCACATACAACACCATCTAGATCTGAAGAAAACGACATAACAGCTGTTGCTTGTCATCCACACACAGATGATACCTCAAGCCTGAACAATTTTGATAGTTCCTCCAGTGGTCTCCAATACATAATAAGCAGGATAAATGAGAAAGCAGAGTTTTTACACCAGAATTAATCTCAAGAAAAAAAAATGACCCTCTCAAATTTCAAAAGAATGACCAATGCCAGCTACCCCATCCAATATCTGGCCAGGGCCAGTCACCATTTGGCTATATTTCAAACACCACTCGCTGTCTCATTTGGATAAAATTTTATTTCTATTCTAGGCTGTTGTGCAATGTAAATTTGGGTTGTTAACCAGATGCCAGGGTTCACTCCAGAAGACGCTGCATGTCATTTGTGGAAGAAGAGGAAAGCACAAATGCATGCCATGTGAGTTAAGATATTTCCAGATGAAAGGGGCTATATAACAATGTCCCAAAACTATTCGGGAGAAACAGGGCAGCTGTATTTAATTAGAATTCATAACAAGCCAGCTTGTAATGCAGTCTAAATTGCCATTACAGAAGGACCAAATTTTGTTTTAGAACCACTTAATATATTTAGTAATGCAGACTTCTAGGTGGGTTTGAAAAGACTTTTTTAAAAAGTAGCCCTTGGCACAGTTTTGTCCCTTTATACTGTGTTATATCCAGATTTAATGCAAACTGTGCTTGAATCATATTTAAACAGTGTCCCAGCAAAATTAGACTACATGTAAATCCAAGATAACATTATTAAATGAGGCCTCATGGAGAACAGACTTGAATTCTCTCCATCACTGCAAGACATTGAAAGCAACAACAGAACAGTAAAAGCCATTTACTTTTCTGAGACACTGTCAATCCACTAATGCAACTAATCAGTTTAAGCAGAACTTCTTTTAAGAGAAAAGGTGCCTTAAGTCAAACTGTCTTCTCCCAGACATGACTAAAACTCCCAAATGCTAACTAAGTGCCATCTATTAGCTTACTACTATTTACCTGTTCTAATTTGATAAGAAAATAATTATAATTTTCTGTACAATTCAACAAAATCCTCAAGGTGAATACCCTTGTTTCATATGCATTAACATAAAAATATGCTGTAGTCCAAAAAATACACTGCAGTCAAGAGATTGTACAATTGCTCTTCCAAATTAGGATCAAACTTAACTACTATACAAGACAATTTTGGAGAAATGTTTGTGATGCTAAATTAGCACCTCGTTAATACAGATACGTGTCTGAAGCAAGTAAACAGTCTCTTCAGCTCTACTGAAATTCAGTGGGAAAGGTACACAGACAATTGATAATACAAGAAGATGCACTATGTTATTCATGTCAACATCTGGCCTTCTGAACGTCCAAGCTATATTCAGAAATAAACAGCGGAACTGTCTGAATGGCATTACTCTTGCCAATAAAGATAATACAGAAGTCTGGATCCATCCACATATGTCATTTCATTTCTCTTGACTCTGGGAAAAAGAGAGGTAAAATTATGGAAGCTGTTCAGATAAATTTCAGATCAGATTTTACCATCACCTTATCCCTGTAAAATGTTGCATAAGAATACCTGAAGCTCCTTCAACTCTTCAAGCCAAAGTAATACATTTTCAGAGTGAGATGGTGAAGAAAGCCTTCTGAAAGAGCCTCACAAGGCACTCTCTGGAAACCATACAGAGGTCCTAGGTAGAAGTGGATTTTCTGGCTAGCAGATAAGGAGGGAAATAGGGAATATCACTTCTACAAGGTCAGGAGAAAAAAAAAATGCACAAATGGCAAGAGAACCATAAGCTGGAATCACTGCAAGGGGGACTGAACAGTGCTAAATGAAAGCCCGATCTATTTGGAGTTCCAGTCTGTTCAAATGAAATGAAGAACAGGTAGCCAGGAACAAGGCTACTTTACATTCTCACTCAAACTGCATCAAAATACTGGGGGGGGAAGGGTTTATAAGTAATACTTAAAAGCATGGATTAGGTTCTGACAACAAGAGTAAGAGCATCCAAAGTGGTCTCCTCCAGATATTTAACACAAGATATGTAAAATAGCTAATAATATAGACTTACAAGCAGAATTTATAGTTTTAACGTATACATTTACTTATATGCATAGGGCCATTTCAAAAAGGACTATATAAGGGAATCAATATTCGTTCTCTTACCACCTATATCAAATGTGTTCAGTGTACAACTACAAATATATTTTTTCATAGTTTAGCCTGTGATCTAGAGATCATGCTGGGCCCTTTTTTGGTATATTGCTTGAGCAAGGCATGTTCTACAAACCAAACTAAACCCTTAGCAACATCTTCTCCCTTTCCCTTGCTGCTTTCCATAGACAATATTGTTGCATGCCCCAGATCTATTTCTTCATTAGAATTCAAGGGGAAAAAAACCCTGGCCTGACTGAAGCCAGTGGGAGTTTTGCCACTGATTTTAATGGGAGCAGGATTTCACTCCACCTACCCAAGCCTTCTGCTGTTGCCTCTTTTGGGCTCCTTCAGCAGAATTTCAACATTGCCCCATTCATTCCCTGTTTCCTTAATTTCCGGTTGGTGGCCTTCTATTCAAAAGATTTTTTTCAGAGAGGACTAAAGATATACTTCCAGAATTATGAAAGGGTGGAAAAGGACTTTCATTACAGAGGACAAGCTATCAAAGTTTCTTTTTTTGCATAATTATTTTAAAGTTGCTATAATTTTATTGCAGTATCAAGTATGTGTTAGGACCCACACATCCTTTAAAATTAAAGTAAAATATAAGAGCTGTAAGCACCCAAAGCTTTTAAAAATTAGGGGTGCACCATATTGGCCGATGCCAATCCGATAACTGTTATTTAGTAATAAAGCAAGGTGTGTTAAACAACTGACATAAATAATTTTTTTTTTTTGGGTGTGCTCCAGCAGCCTCCTACATCATGTGCATCAGCGCCCCAGTGCTTAAAAGCTTAAAAGCAGATTTGCAGGCGCTTGAACTGAAGCTCGTTGAATGAGCTTTAGTTCAAGCACCACTGCGATCATTTTTAAGCGCAGGGATGCTGATACACAAGACATTTTAATCGGAGCGACTCTGAGAACCACTCTAATTAAAAGCACCACCTCCCCACCTCCAGAGTACATGTAGAAGTGTTAAGGGTCAGCTGTCTGAGCCCGTCCACCAGGGCTAAGGGGGAAGATGTGAGCCTTCCTAGCTGCCCCAGGCTGGGCGGTCTTTGGGCCAGGCTCCCTGCCCTCCTCCCTCTGCCCAGGGCAGGGCCATGAGACTAGTCCAGGCCTGGAGAAACCAGGCCACTCATCCCTCACAGCTGGGCCCCAGGTCCCAGGAGCTAGGGGAAGGACCCAAACAACAGTAAACATTGATTCAAAATCAGGTAGGAAAATATTGAGTGGGTAGTACAGGCTGTTAAGGAGCTCCTTTAAGACTAATAAGGAACTTCTGACAAGCATTTTCATGCTTTTATAGCTCTGTGTACCTCAGGGCTGCTAAAACTTAGAAGCACATTCATAAACAAGAGCATCACGCCTGTCGGTATGGGCTCAACGCCCATAACCAGTCTCAAACAATAGGTGAACTGCTACATTCTCTGTGGTACTTAATTACTTCTCTTCCATTTCCAGCAACTTGCGCTGACTCAACAAGGCAATGCTGCTAAAACAAAGAATTGCCAGTGTCCCTCTGTGGAATGTTCACCCCGAGATGCCTTTTCCACTCACTAGCAAATATCACTACAGAGCTAAAGCATAAAGGACTTCATATACTTTAGACATTTACACCTTTTAAGAGAGCCATGGTAAGTGTTACAGTGAATCAAACCAGCTGAACAAATAATAGTTGGGATTGCCGGTACAAATTATAGTGGTGAAGTTTTTACAGGCATTTAGCCCACAAAACTATGAACAAGTTTTTGGTTTGGGATTTTTAGGTCCAATCAGAAATACAGAGAAGAGGATTTCCCCTCTGTTCTTAAAGGGGAAAAAACCTTTTTCTGCATGTATGATAAGTTATAAAATATTCTAAACATTAGAAGAGATTTTCAGTATATGCACTCTATACACAACCTTGGCTACACATAGTATCAAAAAATTAATGTTAGTACAAGTGGTTGTACGTTCTTCTGAGAACAATATGAAATACCCTAGAATCAGTTTAAGTACATTAAAACAGGATGGAAAGCTCACAGATTTTGACTACCCTGCCTCATTTTGGCATCACATAGCAAAGAATAAGGACTGAGAAGACCACAGGAACTAGGCAAATAAAGTTGTTTTGAATAAATTATAGTTGCCAGAATGCCAGTTAAAACAAAAGTCCATGCAAATGTGCAGTGTATATGACACACACACACACACACACACACACACTTTTTAGCCTCAACAGAAATAAGGCAAGAAAAAACAGCAAATAAAAAAATTGAGGTCCTATAATACTTTCCTATGAAAATTTAAACACACATTGCAATTTCCTCAAATTTAGAATATTTTAAGGCATAAAAAATTACCTAGCACATAAATGTAACTTGGCAACAGAAAATTGTTGTATTTAATTACAAATGAGATGTACATGAATGCTATTTAAACCCAACTTCACATTTTTTAGACGTGCAAATTATTATATGCATACACTCAAATGTCACCATCAAGACTACAGAAACAAAACCTAGAAAAGCCCAAACACCATAAAATTATTGCAGATTAATATCTTTAGAAGCAAGAATATTGGGTTGCGGTTGCCATCCAATATCCACAACCAGGTTATGTCTGGAAACATAGAATTTGCAGTTGAGTAATTTTCATGGAAACTGACTTCAGATGGACTCCATGAAAAATGGCAGGCTTCTCAAAAAATGATGGGCTCACAGGAGTACAAAAAAACCAAAAAAAAACCAAGCAAACCCCAAAACACAACCAAACACAAAAAACCCTTACCATCAAGCAAAGAAAACAGTGGGAAGCTCTTTAATCTTGGAGCATGGGGAGGTGGCAGGGAGCAGGGGAAGGCAGGGCAAAGTGGAGGGATGGAAAGAGAAAGAAGGGGCAGAGGAAGAGGGGCAGAAGGAAGGGAGGGAAGCAGTTGCTTGCAGCACGAGGCTAGGATGCTGCACAAACAGCTTCACTGGGGTCTTGGGCTGGCTGCGGCAGGCAGCCGGGAGGCTGCACTGAGGTCTCAAGTTGAGCATATGCACCAAATGCCAGCAACAAGCAATGGCTACCCTGCTGCAGCCAGCCCAAGACCCCAGCAAAGCAGTTTCTGCAGCATTCCTGCTTGAGGGTGGGCCCAAAAAGGCAGCTTAACCATCTGGCAATCTGCAAGAAGGAGCAGGAATATCAGGGACCCTTGTCTAATAAGAAGCATGGGGGGTACATACTGCACTCAGTCCACAAAAAAAGGCCCATGGAATCAGCCGGGTGCCTCAAGTTCAGCAGACCCCTGGTTTTGTCCCGATGTCTAAATCAAACATCAACGTGTTTGCTGAAATCTTTTTGCTACCAAACTTTATATATGCCCTTGTATTTACCAAGCACCCCAAGTACTTTGCTTTCTTTTTTCTTTTAATTCAGTGCAGGATTTTCAAAATCTCTTTCCTATGGCCTATTTTGTTTCTCTATTAAATTTCTTTACCCATTCCTCCATTTTTATTTGAGATCCAATTTCCTCTCATTCTGTCAACCGCTTTACTTCCAATTTCCAGGGATGCTTCCCAGGGCCCCTCTACACAATGAGGTAAAGGGACGATGGAATCTAATGAGTGATCTACACTATAGCACCTCCTACTATACCACACATGCATTGCAAGAGGTGTGATTGTAGGATTATGAATTGGATCCTATCAAGCCTTATTGATCCCAGGCTCCCCCTGCACAGGCAAGAAGCAAGCTCCCCTGGCTGGGAGCTCCCTCAGCTGATGGGGCTCCCAGCTGCAAGGGCATATCATGCATTCCTGAGGCAGGGGGCCCCCCATCAGTTGATCTGGGCTCCCAACCACAAGGGTGCGACAATGATGTGGTGCCCCAGCTGTAGGGGTGCTTCATGGGACATCACATCAGCTGCCGTCCCCATGGCTGAGAGCCCTATCAGCTGATGCAGTTCACAGCTGTGGAGACCTGCTATTGCAGCTGGGAAGCAGCCATCAGCTGGGAACTCCCAGATTCAGGGATGTACATAGGGACTCCCAGCTAGGAACTCTAATCAGCAGACAGGGCTCCCAGTCACAGGGGCCCCTGGCCACATGTTCAATTAATAGCATGATAGAAAGCAGCTACAGAGTTTTATACCACAAAATATGTGCAATAAGGTCGCAGCTTATTACTGGTATCATCATGACATTAATTGAACAAATGTGTGGCCAGGTGACCACTTAAATGTGTGAATAACCAGTTAATTTGCCTTAATTGTAAGGTGTAGATGGGGCCCCAATTCATTTTGCCCTCTTACACTGAGGCACTAGAGAGGATCAGTGCTTTTGTTCTCCAGACTCATTGTGGAAAAACATAAGACAAGACAGAGCCTCATTAAACCATGCTACTCCTTACAACCCTGTACAAAAACAGTAAAAGATGGTGCTTTGAAAAGTAAAACTACTGACAGCAGGTAAGAGTGCACTAAATAGCTAATTATTCCAGGTGGCTATCCATTGCAGGGATCCAGGATTTTAAAAATGGGGGTGTGGGTCAGGTGTTGCAGCTGTGGAAGTACTCCCACACTCATAGCTTCCCACTAGGGCAAGCAGAGCACACTGCGGGAGAGGCAGCTGGGGACTTTTTTTTAGTCCAAGAACCAGCCTTGCAACTTTTGGCATCCCCTCCTGTCTCTTCCATCCCTCCTCTATAACATCCCCTCCCCTCCTCTCCCATTCCCCCTCACCCCCTTGGCCCTGTCTATTTACACCTCTGGGCACAAGAAAGGAGACCCATCCACTCCTGTACTGCTCCAGCCAGGGCTGAAGGGAGGGTGAGCAGGAGCTGGGCTCAGCCAGAGACAGCAGCAGCAAGAGGGGTTCCACCTCCCTGAGCCTGTGTCTGGCCTGGCAAGGAATATGCAAGGCGACCAGTAGGTAGGGGGAACCTTCTTGTCACCACTACTGCTGCTGTCCCTAACTGAGCCCAGCTCCCCACACAGCCTGCCTGAAGTGGGGCAGAAGGACTGGAGCACCCCCTGCCCCTGGGTCAGCCAAGGGGCAGTGGTGGAAGAATGGGAGCAGAGATGCTCTCCTTAGTTTTGGCTTCCACACAAATTTGCCAATATGCAATGTTTGCTGACCACTCTTTGTTCCTTTGGTTATATAAAATAATTTTCCCTCTGTGCATCTTGCCTACTTGGAATATTAGTTCTTTGGGGCAGTGATTATTTCACTTCCTTAACAAGAATGTGGGGCACATTTTTGTTTGGACCCTAGAAACAATATTGCTGTGACAAGGTCAGTCAGCTAGAACTGAGGAGATACAGGTGTGCTTGTTGCTTCAACATAAGGAAATAGAAGGAAAAACAGAAATTCTCTCTTAGTCTTTAGCTTTCTTCACCTCATTCTCTCTCCACCCTCCCCTCTAAATTCTCTTCTTCTTCCCAACTCATTCCTCAACAGAACCTCCCCCAATTTGTCTCCCACTTGCCTATGACCCCCTGTGGAAAGCCTGGAAAGACAAAACAGGGCTGTTTTCTTCCTCCTGAACTCTTGCTAAGCTTGTTTTTTTAAGTCCCCTGAGAAGGAGAATCTTGCTGGCAGAGGAATCTTCCTTTCTTCCACCAACACCCTTAGAAGGAAGAGAAATCCAGCCATGTGATCATGGAGGGGATGCCCAGAACAGGTGTCAACATGCATCTTCTTTTTTCTTTCAGCCCTCCTCTCAGAGAGGAAGTAGATCTTTTATTGTAAAATTATCATCTCTATTATGGCAGCACCTAGAAGCCCAAACCAGGGTGGAGGCTCTAATGAGTTTGGTAATATGCAAACACAGAATAAAAGACAATCCCTGACCTGGAGATCCGCTTATCTAACTAAGACATGAGACAACTAGTGACAGAAAGGGAAGAAAGAAGAACTACTGGGACACGAGTTCAGGTACATCAGAAAAATTAATTTCTACAAATCCCACATCCCCTCCACCAATCCATTTTGCCATAGAGTAAGCTGCTACTTCCCACAAAGGTATTATAGCTTTATAGATGTAGGGTCAGAAGAGACCTTAGAAATCTTCTAGTCTGACCCCCTGCCCTCGGCAGGAAAGAAAACTGGGCTCAAATGACCCTAGCTAGGTAAACATCAAGCCTCCTCTTAAAGACCCGCAAGACAGGAGCCAGCACCACTTCCCTTGGAAGTTGGTTCCAGATCCTAGCCGCCCTGACTGTGAATTAGTGCCTTCTAATGTCTTGTCTAAACCTACTCTCTGACAACTTATGGCCATTATTCCTTGTTACTCCGGGAGGTGCTTGGGGGAACAAGGTCTCTCCCAATGCCCACTAGTCCCCCCTAGTAAGTTTACAGATAGCCACCAGGTCCCCCCTCAGCCTTCTCTTGCGAAGGCTGAACAGGTTAAGGTCCCGTAGCTTCTCCTCGTAGGATCTGCCCTGCTGTCCCTGGATCATGCGAGTGGCCCTCCTTTGGACCCTCTCAATGCTGTCCACATCCCTCCTGAAGTGCGGCGCCCAGAACTGGACGCAGTACTCCAGCTGCAGCCTGACCAGTGTCACACAGAGGGGGAGGATCACCTCCTTGGCCCTGCTTGTGATGCATCTGTGGATGCACAACAAGCCCTACTGACCGTGTCCTCATATTGTCAGCTCATGTTCATCTTGGAGTCAATAATGACTCCAAGATCTCTTTCTGCCACCGTGCTTTTGAGAAGGGAGTTCCCCAGCCTGTAGGTATGCTGCTGGTCCCTACTGCCTAAATGCAGCACCCTGCACTTGTCAGTATTGAATCCCATCCTATTTTCATTTCCCCACCCCTATAACCTGTCCAGGTCCTGCTGTAATCTGTCCTTCCCTTCTAGAGTGCCCACCTCACCCCAAATCTTGGTATCGTCTACGAATTTAAACAGGGTGCTTTTCACCCCATCATCCAAAACGCTAATAAAGAAAGTGAACAGTGCGGGCCCAAGGACCGAGCCGTGGGGAACTCCACTGCCCACTTCTCTCCAGGTCAAATATGACCCGTCCACGACCACTCTCTCAGAACAACCCCTCAGCCAATTTGCAAGCCATCTTATGACAGAAGTCGGTCTTGTAGAAAGATCCTAATAGCTTCAAGGTCCAAATCAGAAGAATATTCCTTGTGTAAAAGACTGAAAGAAAGACAGAACAGTGAAAGGTGCTGGTGGTAGAGAACACATAATACAGGCTAGTACTTGTGGAAGCAGTGGAGGAAGAGGTGATTCTGGTGATCCACCCAAGAGCAGAAAGAAGCTCCACTCGGCAAGCCCACTGAAGATGTCCCCCACACAGCACATCCTCATTCATCAACCAGTATGGCCTAAACCAGTCAGAGGGAACTGGGTTCCCCTTTACTTTAACTCCTACCCCTGATCAAATTTAGTCTAAGAACTGTAAAAGAATTGTACTCAGTTGGTTTAGTCAAACATTCTACTTTAAAAAGTGTCATTAGTGCCCCTTCAGAGAATGAAATCACAGGATACTGTATTTTCTAAAGGATTGCAGTACACAGGAAGGCAGAGCACAGGTGGCTCAAATCAACCTTTTTACTAGGAAACTCTAGGCTGCTTTCTGTTCCAGGAGAATTCTCTCCAGCTAGCTCCAGGGGATAAAGTACTACCAGGGCTTGTAGTCATCATTTTCTAGGGTTCTGCCTACGGTACAAAAAATGTGCATGCCCTGAAACTGTTTTCAAGTTTTAACAACCTTTTCGAAAGAACCACTGCACCATCATAGCCATCATTGTAACCAATTTTGCAAGACAAAAGACAATCAAAAAAATCAATACAGAAGACATTTTTGTAAGAGATGTGTTCTTGAACTGTTCATTTACTTCCTTTGGCTGTTTCAATCAGGCCCGCTACACTATTCCAACGTTGGCCTTTGCTCTATGCAAACACATAATCCAGAGTAAAAAGGGAAAAAAGTACCTTTGTCTTCAGTCAAAACCATTTCATTTTTATATATGTTACAGTGATCCTCTTTTTTTTCAAAACAGTCAAACACTTATACAAATGAAAGGCAATGTTTCCAGCTATTGCCCTTGACTACAAACACACACACGTGATAGGGTAATAACAGCTGTCACAGAGTGTAGATTTGTATTGACTAACCACATAAGATGTCATGTTTTACTCATTTGGAAAGTACCTAAGCACCATGGCTGAACTCATTTTGAAACGAGAGATCAGTTCCTCTTCATTTGTATAAAAGTATTTATCAGGAAACCACACATCTCAAAAACCTCCTACAGCAGTAACTAATAAATATTAGAGGAAGAAAAAATATTTAGATGTGTGCATACAAACCAGGATGTTACATAACACAAAATAGAGAATCTTCCAAAATAGAGAATCTTCACAAGCTTAGTTTTGACACAGGATAGCTGCTCCACAGTAGCTGCTTCATCAGAAAGTAACATTTTTGCCACAAAACATCCACCTCCCTTTATGTTTTATAAACATAGGGGTGTACTAATATACAGAAGTCCTACGATCAGCTAATGCCCAAGATTCATAAGAAAAACCCCAGAAGCTAAAATTAGAAATCTAACAATCCTCACTGAATTCAACAGAGCTTGCGACGTTTTATATCAGGCTACTTTCTTAGATATATAAATAGTATTTTAGATTTTGGCCACTTTTTGAAAATTTTGGCCAATGGGCTAAATATTTATTTACAGCAGTTTTCTTTCCTGTTATAGGCTACTGAAGTTAATTACAAATTGTTTTAATCAGTTCTCCTTATTGCATCCTGAATCTTACTATATCCAACAATTTCTTAAGATGGTAGAACCAAGACTGTCATACAGCCTCAGTTTTTATTTTTTGTATTTTTCTAAACTTCGTATTTGCATAAAGCATGAAAACAAATGAATTCTGAAGGCTGCAAAATAAGACGACAAAAGAAAAAGGCTATTTTTTTTTGAAAGGGGTGACTTTTACGCGTATTTGAATAGATGAGGCAGTGCTACTCAAGTTTAGTCAGCTGACAACATTGATATAGATGGAAGTATTATTTCCAAATTAAAGCTCTGATTCTTCACTATGTCTAAGTTTCCAACCATGGCTCCCCACATGCAATGCTACCTAAATCTGGCAGAAATAGGCTTGCATAAGGGAAGTACCTTGTGGCACTTGAAGAGTAAGGTTGACATGTGTCAGGAAGGGGTTTCTCCAGTTGCAGAAAATTCCCCTGTAGTGGGGGGAATTTTCTACTGGCTTCCTCCAGCTGCCTTAAGATCATTTAGAGAACACACTTGCCTTAATGAACGGGAACATTCTGTCCCACATCTTTTACCAGTATTTAAAGAAGCTGTAGCAGGGTCCTGCCCCAGGGCAGCAGAGAGCAGAGCCAGCTGCCAGCTCCATCACACAGGGTTTCCTCCCAGTGGTACACAGGTGCCAGGAGATGCATGTGAGGCCCGTGTTATAGAGACTGGCCAAACTGGTTCCACTCCTTGCTGCCATGTGCAGCTCCTGGAACTGGCTAGAGTCAATGTGCCAGCGTGCGGCATGAGCAACCCAAGGGCCCACTACATGCTGCTGCTGTCAGCAGCGAGGGCTACACAGCATGGGGGAGCATGTGGGGATGGGGAACCCTACACCCCCAAACCCCACACCCTGCCCACCTGCCACTCTGCTGGGCATGGGCTCAGGCTCCCCGCTCCCACCAGCCCCAACCCCACACTCCCGCCCAGCTGCAGCTTCCTTACCTGTTGCCCAGAGCGAGTGCTGCACTAGAACATGAGCAGCAGCTACTGGAGGCCAAGAAAGTTGAGCAGGTTCACCAGCAAAAGTAACCCCCTCCCCCCGCCAAAGCTGTGCATGCTGGCTGGGGCTGAGGCATGAGGATGGGAAATGCATGGGCTGGGCAAGGTTTAATTAATTGTTAGGCACCCACAGGCCAGACGGGGAAAAGAAAAATTGCCTGGCAGGGTGAATTTGGCCTGCAGACCATATTTGCCTGCCGCTGCCTTAGGGGCTAATTACATGGCCTCTTCATCTCCCCTTTTAGCCACGCTCAACCCTCATAGAGGTTACCAATCATTGGGCATTAAGCCCCATTGTCCAATCCAGTCACTCTCATCCATGGGCCTTCAGTCAATTCGGGCCTCTGAACCTGGAATGGTCTCTGCCACTGTTGGGGCCTGCAGCCCCAGTGCCTCTGACCATCTCGATGCCTCCTGGGCTCAGGCCTCCGTACCTTGAAGAATCTCCGCCCCTCCTGGGCTTAAGCCTCTGCCTCTTCCAACAGACTCCACCCCTCATGGGCTATGAGCTCCCTGGCTCTGCTTGTTCTCACCCCGTATGTGCTATGGCAGGGTTGGCAACCCCCGGCACGCTTGCCAGAGCATGACCTGTGAAGACATTTTGCTCGGCACACCACAGCTGACCTCAGCTCTAGACAGACCCTGCCACAGGCCACAAAGCCCAGGCTGCTTGCAGCAGGCAGCACAGAACCTACAAGCCCTGCTGTCAGTAACCCAGGCACCACTGCAGGTGGTAGGGGCCTTCCCAGAGCCCAAGCTGCTTGTAGGAGGTAGCTGCCAGGCTACAAGCAGCTGCACCAGGATCCAGAACCCTGGCCTGGCTCATTGCCAGTGGTGGCTGCATGCATGCCTTGGGGAGCACAGCAGGGAAGGGGCTAGGACTGCACTGCCACAACAAGGATCGGGCCCCTCACAGACCAACATCTTCTAAGTCAAGGCTGTGGGGTTTTTTGGTATTTGTCTCAGAAACGTTGCCAACACCTAGGCTATGGGCTCCCTGCCTCTGCTTGGTTCTCACCCCTTGCAGGCTACGGGCTGCTGATCCTGCATAGTCTCATCACTCTTCAGCTGTGATCCGGCTCTTCAGCCTTGGCCTCTATCCCTCAGGCCCTGGCCCCACTCCCAGGCCAGTTGACACCTCCACCACCACTACTCTCAATCCCTAAACCACCAGTTTTAACTACCCCAGCTCAGGTGTTAGTCAGGAATCTTGCTGCAGCCCTTCGGCTCAGGATCTTGTCCCTCCATGGCTTCCAGGTCAAACTGCCTACCCAGTTTAGGTCCTGGGCTTATACCCTGCAAATCCAGCCCCTTTTGGGTCATGTGGTTCCCTTGATTGACCTCTGCCTGATCTGCAGCCTACTCCTTCTGCAGCCTGGCTTCCCTTCAAGTAGCATAAGCACCAAGAAGCATAGCATATCATTACTATATTGTAATTAGGGGTGCACTGAGAGTTTTTTTGGCCAATCCGGATAGCCGATTATGCACCAGGCATATCAGCTGACACCAATCCGATAGCTGATTTACAGGAGTACACCCAGGCACTATGGAGTGCAGCTCCCTGCAGGTAAGCCTGTGGAGGGGAAGGGGGGTGGGGCATGCAGGAGAGAGGAAGAACAGATCAAGGTCCCTCGTGGTAAGGGAGGAAGTGGGGCAGAGCTGGAGCTAGTGGCACTGCCCAGCCAGGGCAGTGAATGGGACCCCAGGGCTGGGGTGGGGAGCAGGACAGAGCTGTGGGCAGCAAGTCCAGGAGATCAGCGTCCTCGGATTTAAAAATGGCAGAGTCCTTGAACTAAAGCTTGTCAAATGAGCTTTAGGTCAAGTGCCGCTGCCACCATTTTTAAGAATGGGGATGCTTTTAGGAGTGGCGCCAAGCAGGGTGAGGGCAGAAGTGTGCTGTTCGCTGTGGGCTCAGGGCTTTCCACCCTGCTGCCTTTCCCTTGGGAGCCCTGTGCTGGCTGCACTACATCACCTGCCCACCTGGCTGTGGGAAACTCAACTCGCCACCCTGACTGCTGTTGGATGGGCAAGAGATGCACAGCCAGTGTGTGGTTCCCGAGACAAAGGAAGCAGGCTGGAAAGCCCTGAGCCCCACAGCTCACCTCCACCCTCACCCTGCACACAAATCTGTGGGGGCACATGCCCCCATGCAGGGCAGGGGGGGAATGCAGGAGTGGGGAGCCACCCATCCCTGAGCCCCCTGGACAAGCTGCCTGTGGCTCCATTCTACTCCCTGTCCCAGCCCCAAGGTCCCATTCACTGCCCTGGCTGGGCAGCACCC
>NW_017728992.1:55176663-55195152 GCF_001723915.1 Gavialis gangeticus | reverse complement strand
GTGGTAAGGGAGGAAGTGGGGCAGAGCTGGAGCTAGTGGCACTGCCCAGCCCTACTACCTCTGTCACCATAGGGGCCTCAGTCTGTCCCCCACACTCCTTCTCCTCTACAGACTTATCTGCAGGGAGCTGCTCTTCACACTGCCCAGCTGTTCTCCTGGCTGTATGCATGCTGCAGATGCACACATGCAGGTAGCATCCCGGGACCCTGGCCAAAAAGCATATTTTATTTATCAGTACATTATCATCTGCACCGGCCAAAAAAAGCCAATATCTGATAATGTTTTTTGTTTTGTTTTGTTTTTTATATCAGTGCCAGCAATGATATATTGGTCGGTGCACCTCTAATTGCCAAGCTGGGCCCAATGATCTTGTGAGGTCCCTTCCAGTCCCTAACATCTATCTACAACTGAGCTACTTTTCTATAACAGTGCCATTCTAAAGAAGCATTACCTTCCACACATGGTAGCAGAGGAGGAAGCAATGATTTATTTTTTTTGTAATGCTAGTGCTTAGCAGCTCCAGACAAGCAGCAGGGTCCCATTACACAACGCACTATATAAATGAATGAAGAAATGATTCTTGTCCCAAAGTATTAAGTAATGAAAAAAAATGAAAAAATGTGGTGTTTAAGAAAAAATAGAAATAAAATGCACTGGTCCTTTACACTCATATTCAGCTTCTCATCATACACAAATGATTATGTTGATACAGAAAATGTCTTGCTTTAGTGGCTCCCATATTATTTTTTTTCCAAAAAGCATTCTATATTAGACATTATGAAACTAACTCTAGAAAATATTTTGTGGACTGTAATTACAGCTTGTTAACCACTATATTCAGTTAGTGACTACATACACACTTTATCAAACACAGGCATAAGAGGAAGTTAAAATCATGGCAGAGAGCACTGGTTCATTCCCAGGAAGAACTGCATTTGGAATCTGTCAGTCTGCAGACATGACAAGAGTACAGGCACAAGTAGAAATACAAACCTCAAAAAGTTTTTACACATTGTTGCTTTTCTGTTACTACCCTGAACTTATGCAGTTATTTATAATTGAACCTTTTATTTACAACATATGCAAGTGTACCTTTCCCTATAGCATTTACTTTCTGTATTAAAAATGGGTGCTTGCAATGCATGTTTCACTCATTTCATGTGCTGCCAAAATATCTGTTACTGAGTATTTGATATACTAGAACTTTAAACCTGACAACAGTAGTTGAAAGGATTAGGCCTCAGGCAGTGTGGTCTAGCGCAAAGGTTCTCAAACTGTGGTCTGCAGACCACCACTGGTCCACAAGCTCCATTTTTAGGTGGTCCACAGAAAGGTTGCAGAACAATCGAGAATATCTGTACTTGTAAGGTAAGATTACTGATATTAAAATATGAATGGTGTGGCTTTGATTTGTAGAACAAAAAATAAGTTTAAGTGGTCCACCGAGACCCTCAGCAATTTTCAAGTGGTCTGCAAAAAAAAAAAAAGAAAATTTGAGAACCACTGGTCTAGTGATTAGTCCACTGGGAGAGAACAGAAGCCAGAGGCAGAGTCCAAAGCACTCACACCAAGGGGGAATTCCAGGAGCAGAGGCCAGGTCAGAGGACTAGTCAGGGTTCTGGAGTCAGAGATCAAATTACCAAAGCCAAGGGGAATTTCCAAACAGCCAGTCCAGAAACCAAGTCAGGCAATGTCAGCAGTCAGAAAAGTAAGAGCACAGGATCCAGGGAGGCTTACCACAACAGGCCTTCAGAAGGAACTGTTGGCTGGCCTGCAGTCTGCTGCTACAGATGGACTTAAAGGGGAGGCTGTTCTCCCCACCTTTCAGGATTCCCTAATAATGGCCAGACAGTTGCCAGGTTGGTCTCTGGCAGGTTTAGCCAACTGGGAAATTAGTTCTGGCTGGACTGTCCATTAGGGCCCCTGACAATAATTTTACAACCCCCCCCCCACCCACTTCATAAAGGTGTTAAAACACTTTGCAGAAACAAAATATGGTTGGTGGATATAAAATAATGACCTGGTTAAACTGCATTGCAAGTCAACTAGACTAGCTGGGAGCAGTAGAATGTACTTGGATGCTATAGGACTAGGTATCTTAAGAATTTAGTTGGGAATCCTCATTTCAGATTTTATGACAGATGATGAACTCTACAAATCTACTATAAAGATAATGAACCTCTTTTATTAAAAGGAAAATCCGTATTTAAAAGAGCCAAGTTGCTTATCATCTTTCATGCTGTCCTTTTTAAGAAGCAATGTTTATAGCTAGGAGGAAAGAATCAAGGTGTCCAAAATTCCAAGTAATTAGTTTTTCAAGGCAAGACAAACTGCTGCAAAGTTGTATCACTGTATAAGCCTGTAATTATACACAAAAAAAATTTAAAAGTACATTATTAAGGCTGTTCCATCAAGTATTCAAGTTAGGAATCGAGGTTGCCTGTGCAGCCTTCATTCAGTTCTCTTATATATTCATATAGTGATACAGTTTTTCATTACATGATTGCATATGATTATTTTCTAGCCTGCCTCATTCAATACACAGAATAGACACTGTTTACTAAGCAACTCAATATTCTATTTTTCCCCTTGTGGCTCAGTGTCTGACCCCGTGCCTTATTGATAAAGACAGTGATTAAAATCAAACACACCTATTCATTCTGAGCCCACTTTCAGACTCTTAGGACCTGATTTTCTGACCAGTGAAAACATTCTTTCTTTCCCTTTCTTCAAATCCGTCTCATTCACAACTTCCAAACTCTGCAACAAATGAGTCCAGGGCCCTGGAAACAACAAGTTTCTGCAACAGACAACCCTGGTTTATTTTCATAGCAGTTTTGTCCTGTGTATCTAATGAAGTGGGGGGTCCCTGGAAAAAAATCATTTGTACTCATAAAAGTAAAGACTGTGTTGTAATACCATTACAGAAAGGTGCCCAATTAAAGTTGCATAAGCAACCTTCATTCTGGAATTGCCTAACTTTTGAGTGCTTATCTTTCTAAGCGTAATAATGTTTTTTAGATAAGGGTGTGTGGTGGAAGGTTGTAGAACTGTTCAGGTTTTTAAAAAAATGCAAACTAAAAAAAAGATGACAAATTCCACCCTGGGAAATCACGGTGACATTACTTAAGTTGCAAGCTTGGTGGGAACTTCTTCATCCACCACACAGACCTCCATCAAACTGAGCTTTTAAAGTAACCAACAACAGAAGCAGAAATGGTGAGAGACTCGGGAACCTTGGGTTCCTGTCCCAGGCTCGGGAGATAAGCCTGGTCTAGTGGGTCCATTACCCCTCAATCTTGAGCTCTTCAGTTGTCCTCTGCCACCTCATCCAATCTCAGTTTCCACCACTGACGCATCAAATCCCCATTTTCACCTGTTCTTGAAAATTTAAAAGGAAAAATGAACTTTATTGTATGAATGTTTCATACTAAGATGCAATAGTATCTTTGCTATTCTATAATAAAATATATAATGTAGCCTGCAATGTGAAAAAGCCAAGCATCACATCCAGAGCTTCCTGCATTTGCTGGCAAAAAGGACCTAAATTAGTGAAGGACCCAAAAGACTTTGTGTTTTGCAGCTCTCTGGCAAAACTAATATATTTCTACTATTCTTTATCATTAATGTTTTTACCAAAATGATCTGAAAATAAATAGCAAAAATCAGGGCAGTATCACCTGCACCACTTACCTCTATTAATTTGTATTAACCTAATCTATTTTATGTTGTACTCAAAATTTTCAATGGGCTGCACCAAAGTGAAATGAGCACTGGAGATCTTCACTCCCGCTCCTAATAGTAGAGAGGCCCACATTTCTTCCCCTCCTTGCAGGGGCCAGTAATATTGGAAACCTTAGCAGATGGACCATGGCCTGAAAAAAAAAAAATCACAATGATCTCCACTTGTGTTCTAAAAGAGATGCTTCCATCTCAGGAAAGAGGCACAGAAAGTAGTAGAAAATGCTTGCACTGCCACCATCTCTTGCTGCACCTATCTGTGGACAACTAAATGATTCCAACCCACCACCCTCACCGATACTAATTACCATAGAAAGACAGAAAGTCATGAGAGCAGCATTCAAGGTCATTAATGGCATTTGGCTTGCTACACGACGCTCTACATCAATTTTTTCTTCATCCTGGTGAAGCGTCTTGAAAGGGAACATATACTGTAAGTAGTGAGGGAAGTCTGGATTTTAGACAGCGGTACAGAAAACAGTTAAATAATTGCTCCTGGGAAAGTGGTTCAGGTTTTGACATTTGGGAAACTACTAAAAATCACTGGCACCAGGAAGGACATGCCTCTTGTCCTTAATGGCCTTAATATACTGTTCACAGAAGTCAATCAAAAGTTTCCTACTGACTTCAGTGGAAGCTGGATCAAACCTCAAGCTAAAACTGACAACTTTGTTAGAGGCCTGAATTCTTTTTTTCTACCCATGAGTTCCTGGTAACACACAGTTCCCTTAATATTTGCTATATCAACACCCTCCAACGTATCACACATTGACATGCAAGTTCATTACTACAGTCTGGTACTTCTGCCAAATAACAAGCAAGGAAATACAATTTTATAAGGCAGCATTCTTATCCATATCATTAAGATGCCATGTCAACAGCATACCAGGATGTAAAGTGTAAAGTACTCACATTCAAGAGCTGCTGTTTCAGTTTATCTACAGACCAAAGCAGACTATACTATATTGAGATTGCACTCAGTTCACCTGTTCAAGAGTGTCTTTAAAATAATAACAAATACTTCCTAATGAAACTTAGATCCTGGAACACAATTTTATGAGGCAAAGTATTTTATAGCAAACTACCCATGTGCAGTAACTGTAATTGTTGCTGACACATTCATAAGGCTTGATTCTGAAGCAGTCCAAGCATTGAACTCTTTGAATTGAATAGAACTTGTGCAGGTCACAGCACTTACAACAGTGGACCCTATGTTACTAACTCACAGCGCTAAAAATGCCTGAAATGCATCTACAAAAATACTTCCTCAGGTCCAACTTTAAACAATATACATCAACATTAAAAAAAGCCTAAGAACATCATGTTTCAACTTTTATATATGAATTCAGAGTTTATTAGGCAAAGTCTATTTTTCCTCACCAAAAAAGAAAAATGTTCAATGTGCTTTCTCTCACAGCTTAAGAAGCTATTGTTCTACCCAATAATACAATTATTTAATAAAGAGTTTAAAAATAAAGAATGTCTCAGTTTCAATAAACTGATAAGATAAATGTACAAGGGAATCAACCTGAAATCTGGTCAATTTAAAAGAAACAGGAAAAGAAGAATTAGGCAATACACGTGCTGTTGATTTCCCTCTGCCAATATTTATAGTTTTACCATGCCATCTCCACATACAAATATTTTATTTAAAAAACAAAAGAAGAAATCTCACATGGTTTTCTGCAACTCATCTAAAAAAAACAACATTTAGTAATCTATATTTTTAACAAAAGGAGCATCCCACCTGTTCTATATATCATCTCTTCTCCAGCCAACATCCAGGCTTCCTTGAACTATGTGGGCAGAAACAGACATTATATTTATGCTGCTATAAAAATTACAGTAGCATACAGTGAAATGCAAATATACATCTGTGCCTTCTGTTGCACCACAAATATTTAAATTTGTGTCCGTGACAGAAGATAGGATTAAATTGGGCTGCTTTTTGCAGCCTACGTGTGTTAGCTCCAGGGGTACACCTGGAGGGAAAGTCAGGACTTTCAGGGTTCATGTCCCTGCAGAGTGATTTCCCTGCACAGATCTACAAGCGTAGAGGGGGGAATGCAAGTCCCTCCCCACTCCCCCCCACAAGCTTTGCAGACACATGCAGGGAGAAATCCCTTGCAGAATGAAATGTAGAAGGATGGGACCCCTGTTCAAGTTTCCCTGATCTGCACTTGCAGATGCATGCAGGGAAATCCCCTGCAGGGGGTCCTCCCACTCCCCAACACAGGGCATTCATCTGCCAGTGGGGAGACTGCAGACATGCCCTAAGGTAGAGTGCGAAAACTCAGGGATGTCTACCAACATTCCTTGAATGTGACCAGCTGTGCCGTGACATTTCTAGTTTATATTTTCAGTACCATCATCAGACACTGAACTCTGAAGAAAAATGACCAACTCGTCAGCTGTTTGGCCTTTCAGCTAGATGTAACTTTCTACTGAAGTGAGAGGCCTTCTAGTTAACGAAGAAAGACACTTTCATACTTATAGCATATTCTTAACAAAAAGGAACTATATTATTTACAGCAAAAAAAGACACCCAGTTCAAAAGGTATTGTGGTGGTAATTCCTTTGCAAATCTGGCAACAAAAACTTGTTTACTGTGTGGTTTCCACAGCTTTGAAGAGATCACACCCTAACACCACAAGAGGTTTATTTCTTAAGTTTGTCAAACATTGCCAGGGCTTGCAGAATTTTAAAAACTCTTTTGTGAGACCAGTTAACTTAAGAGTTACAACACATAACATTTTGAATGGGATGATACCTATTTGCATGAGCAGAATATCCATATCTCTGCAAGTTCCTAAGTGCTTCCATCTTTTTTCACCAGCGCTGTGGGGATGGATCATAGTCCTTCAGTATGGCCTGCTTTTGAGCAATTAGCATCTGCCCCAACAGTTGATGAGGTTAAGATGACTCACTCCTGCATTTATCCTGTAGAATAGATAGACACCCTTGCCCAAAGTGATCCAATGCCCTGATACTTCTACCATCTACAAAACTAAAACCACTTAGTCATAATGTTTATGGACTTCATTTGTAAACTCTGTGCTAACTGTCCCACTCAATGCCACTAATGTGGACGTGGATATATTTTGCCTCTCCTGGCAGCAAGGAACACTAGTGACACTAAGGGTTTAGGAACAACATGAGATACAAGCATCAGAAGTGTGACCACTTGCCTTATGACATCCTGGGGCATTCTCAGTTCTAGTAATTAACAAAGAATAGAGGACTTCATGTTGGGCTGTAACTATTATGTAACAAAAAGCATGCTTGAACTGGGAGATTCTCTCCCGTGGCTAGAGGCACAGATTCCACTTCCTACACCTGGATCCAAAGCATGTTGTTGCCCTCTTGCACGAGTGAGTGCACACTTGCTGCTCTTGCTCTTACTTCTCCATCACATGTTCTCTCAGCCACTCTTTCAACATCCAAATAATTTTCAGTTCGACAAAGAGTCCTCTCTAGCCTAAGTAGCAGCAGCAGCAGCTATCCCTCCATGTTAGCTTCCTCCAGTCTTTGATAATGATAAATGCCTGCCTAATCAATTCTTCTTAAGCATACCTGGTATATTAAAATTAAGTTTGGGAAAAGCAGTGCTGAGATTTTGAGGTGACATGTCTGGTTAGAACATGATCATTACTAAACAAATTATGCAACCCCTGTCTCTCTCCAGCTAACTATGATCCTTGAACTACCTCACTGTTTTTCAGATACAACTTGTGCTGTATTGCTACTGGGTAGGACCTACTTCATGATGCGAGTAATGACTGATGCTGAAGCCAGCATAATACGGTAATGTGAGGTAGTAAAGCAGTTTGTCGATAAGAACTAAGGGAATCCCAGACAGTATTACAAGGCTAAAAGTATAGGCCTGTGTCCAAGAATAACATAGAGAAGGCTTGATTCTGATGCAGCGAGACAGAAACATGCCTATGCGTACCCTAGGGAATACCTAGCTATAACTGCTTCAGTACTACTGCAAAGAGTTCTAGTGTCGGCTCCCATCATTTTTAACATGATGTTAATTAAACAAGGCAGGTTTAACTGAAGAGTTAATAAAAGGGCTTGAAGTTGTCGTAATTCTGTCTATACTTGGGGTCCCACTGTTTCTACCATAAGTGCAGCTGGTAAAAAAGTAGCATCACTAAGAATTTTGTTGGTAGTATAGAAAAGGTATTCAGTAAAATATGATACTCTGTGGCAGCGAGAAGCAGTTATTTCAGGAAGAGCATTAAATTAAGACTCTAATAATGTTCAGAAATTTCCCATTACCTAGGAAGTATAGTGTGTGTAGGCCTATATCAGGAATAGCAAACTACAGTCCCCTGGTTGATAGCATAAAGGAATTCAAGGAAACCAATATCCCTTTGTAAAACTGGGATAGATTAATGTCAGGAGAAATACACAACAGAAAAAAATAGTCAAATCAAAGGCAGGAGCTGGGGTGCATGTCATATACTTGGATTTTAAAAACGCCTTTGATGCGGTGTCACATCCCATTCTCATAAAAAAACTGAGCAGCTGTGACTTAAATGGTTACACAGTCAGGAGGGTGGCAAATTGGCTAATGAGACGCACTCAGAGTGGTGGTGGACGGGTCGGTATTGACCTGGAAGGATGTGGGCAGTGGAGCCCTCCAGGGCTCAGTCCTTGGGCCAGTGCTGTTCAACATTTTCATCAGAGATTTGGACAAGGGTGTAGTGAACACTGTTCAAATTCGCAGATGAAACTAAATTGTAGGGCAAAACAGACATACTGGAAGGCAGAGACCAGATTCAGGCAGACTTGGACAAGCTGGAAAAGTGGGCAGAACATAATAGGATGCAGTTTAACAAGGATAAGTGCAGAGTACTGCACTCAGGAGAATGAAGCACCAACATGCATACAGATTGAGGGAGGACTTTCACAGCAGCAGAAAGGGATCTCAGAGTCATAGTTGATTCAAAGATGAACATGAGTCAGCAATTTGACGAAATGATCAATAAAGCTATCGTGCATTAACAGGTGCATCATGAACAAGTTTAGGGAGGTGATACTTCCCCTCTATGCAGCACTGGTCAGGCCGCAGCTGGAGTACCGCATTTAGTTTTGGGTGCTGCACTTCAAGAGGAATGTGGATAACCTTGAGAGGGTCCAGACAGGGGCCACTCATATGATATGGGGCCTGTAGGACAGGTCCTATGAGGAGAAGTTGAGGGACCTAGATCTCATCAGCCTCCATAAGAGAAGGATGGGGGGGATTTGGTGGCCATCTACAAATTTGACGGTGGGGGTGGGGGAGGGAAGCAGCAAGGAATAGGAGATACTCTGTTTACCTGGAGTAACTAGAAACAACAGCCACAAACTGACAGGGAACAGATTTAGACTAGACATTAGGAAGAATTTCTTTATGGTAAGGGTTACCAGAATCTGGAATGGGCTTCCAAGGGAGGTGGTGCTCTTCCCTACTTTGGGGGTCTGTAAGAGGAGACTGGGCAAACACCTGCCTGGGGTCATGACCCCAGCACTCTTTTCTGCCCAGGGCTGGGGGTTGGACTGGATCTGGTGAAGTCCCTGTCAACCCTGAAAATCTATTAAATCTATATCTACCAGGCGATAAGTAGACTTAAAAAACAGGCGAATACAGAATACTAGAGAAAATGGTTTTCCCTCCTGTTTGCTCTAAGTAGAGAAAGACAGCTTAATGGAAGTGAAGACGCACTGACAGAGCTATTGAAAATGACTTTTACAAAGCTGAGATGATCAGCCAATGAAGACATAAGAAAAGTACCATGTAAATGCACCTCATAGGATATCACAAGTAACTAAGCTTATACACAAAATATACCATAAAGGGTAATGAAAAAGCTTGCAAGCATCTAGGCAGAGCTAAATTATTTACCTTTATACACCTACTTACAAACACATGCACATACAGCAGCAGCTGCAATGCTTACACCCTGAACTCTGGAGCTGCACAGAGCTAGCACTGCCAGACAGTAAGCTCATAGCTTACTGTACCTGCATGACATAGCCAAAGTGGGTAGTGCCAGGCCACTGCACTCCCCATATCTGCCCTTGCTTCAGCTGCTTTCTTTACTTTTTAAAAATTAGATCCTTACATTTTCTTGCTTTCCTTTCTTGTAGCACCTCACTGCAAGGCGGCACTGAATAGTTTTATTTTTCAAATATACAGGTCAAACATTTCACAAGGAAGGTACACTACATATTTACCTAGAAAGAAGTCTAACCATTTCTGCTTTCAGGTCTAAACCTGTGCATTTGGTGGCTGTATGTTTTGGGGGCATGAATTGAAAGTCACATCAGTTACACTGTATAAAAGGAACCAACCTCCCCCCAACAGCAAGGTTGTCACCATTACTGGTTTTACAGTATTTGTTAGAACCAGGGGCAGCAAGAAGTGGTTTTGCCTCTTACTGTTAATCACTATAGTGAAGCCCGATGACCAAAGCTGATTCAGAAGCAAAAATCAAAGAAAATAAACCAGTCAGACAGCTGGCTTAGTTTGGACAAATAGGTTCAGTAAGGAAATTGTCTACAGAAGTTCTTATTGTAGCAAATCTGTATTAGTCAACACAGTTCATGGGGTTTCTGGAGATGAAGAGTGCTTGAGGCTTTTAGACCTTCTTTACAATGGATATTGAAGTACAGAGTATCAGGAATGATTCAGCACAGGTCCTGTTTAAAATAACCAAGACCTCTGTGCCACACTGTAAGGAGTACATACCCCTTACCTCCTCACACCCCAGTCAACAATACTTATCAGCAGGGATATGGGTATTCCATTCACCACAGTAAAACATGTATTTTCTCTTAAAAAAGGAGAAAAACCATGGGAAACTGTGGGTTTCCCCTTGCAGGTTGGCAGGGTTCCAGCCTGCAAGGGGCTGCTTGAGGCTGGGGGAGAATAGGATACATGGGGCTGTGCCCAGGACAGGCAGCAGCCGAGGGGAGTGGCTCCCGCTGCTGTGCGCACCCTGGGAAGGCCTGGGGGAACGTATGCCCCCAGATCTGCATGGGACAGGCTGGAGCTGCGCCGGGCTCCTCCCAGAGGGGGCTATGCCAAGCTGTGCTCAGGCAGGGTGGGTGGTTGCACTATGGTAAATTTTGGGGTGGCTGTAGTACCCCCCCACCCTCTCCCAGCTGGGCAGCCCCAGCCCCACTCCCTCCCTCACCAAGGGGGCCTTGATCTGCCCCCACACCCCTTCCCATCCCCCATCCCCTTCCACCACAACAGACTTACCAGCTGCATGCAGCTCTTCAACCTGCCAGGCTGCAGTCCTTGCCACCTACACGCTGCACTACGACTGCACACATGCACAGGCCACATTAATCGGCCACATCAGGCCAATTTCCAATAGTCAATTTTCTTTATATCAGTGCTGATGTGATATCGGACCAATGCATCAGTACACCTCTGATGGTAAATACATCAATAAAACACTGTTTAACTGATACAGATACATATACAGTGGAAAACCATGGATTTGGGTGTTTTTAAACCAGATAATTTGGGATTTTTAAAACAGAGAAAACCAGGATCCCTGCCTATCAGGCAGTGTTGCATGGACAGAGGCACAGAAAAGAACTGACATGGGATGGATGGGCAGGGTGAATCTAGGTTTTTCTAGCTTCAAAATCCTTTATTTTGCTCTGAAGAAATGTATATAAAATTATTTCCATGGATGTTATGCAAGAGAGAAAGGGATAATAAAAAAAAATTTAAAAAACAGCCAAGAAAAAGTCTCAGCCAGCAAGTTTGCTCATCTCTTCCTTTCAATGTGCATGATCTATTTGTATTGGTTAGTTAAGTATTTTCATAACATTTTCCTTGTTTGGTAGCTTTATCCATGTACCTACAACAAACTTAAACTGATAACCACCTTTATATTAACATACACAAGTCATCATAGATTTGTACTTCAGACAGTACTACCTTATTATTGGGGAAGGAATGAGAGTAAACATTTGTAAATAGAAACAAAATCACATCTTTTATACATAAGCATAACCAAATAGTAATTCACACTTCAGTATAATTCCCCAAAAATATCATTTCAGAAACAGAAGCATCTAAGCAGGTATTACAGAATGACTTTTAATGATGTATGGAATTAATATAAACGGAATTTGAAAAAAAATGACTGAAAACAGCTTTACTGTGACAATCTGTATTAGCTTCAGAAGAGAAAGTGTTCTTTTGGATTCTCCTTTTGAAAAATCCTTTGCTCTTTCCTGGGAATCTTTTTATTAAGGTCAGCATTTCCTAATACTGTATATAGATTCTTAACATACTTTACAAGGGTGCAAAATTAGTAATGTATTAAGTAAATCATACAATATTGGGGGTATATATACATATACACACATACACATTAGGACTTAACCTGTAAAAAGAAAAAACTTATTTCCTTACAGGCAGGGCCTATCACGGGGAGGGGGACGGGGGGAGGGCGCGCAGGAAGGCCATTTGGCCTGGGCTTCTCATTCACGGAGGGCCTCAAATTTAGACTTTTGACGTTATCTCCAAATGAGGTTATACATACAGACACAGAGATACACTGACAGGATTGAAAGAAGACGACGTTCATCATACAACTTTAAACTTGTGTCCCATTACCGGGCCACACCGCCTGTAGTGCACTATGAATCAATATTTTTTTAAGATACCGGGAGCCTCAAAAAATGGAAATGGCCCGGGCCTCTCTCGACCTCTGAGAGGGCCTGCTTACAGGTGCTCTTACTCAGTGGTAAAACATGCCTTCTTCACATAGCCCAGGTGAGGAATATGGCATACTTTGCAAAAGGACTGTTTGCATAACACAGAGGTGAGCAAAATATAGCCTGCACACCAGATCTGGCCCACAGCTGCCCCCTGGCAGAAGCTTCCTGCCCGCCCACCCCAAACAGTGCAGCAGGGGCAGGAGCAAGAAGAAGAGCTGCAGCTAGAGGCAAGGGGAGCAGTCAGTAAGCGGCCAGCTGCAACCACACCAGAAGAAGCCTCATTGGAAGCTGTACATGCTGGCCAGAGCCAGCGAGGCTGTTCTGTTTCCCTCACCTCCAGCTATGGATCCTCCTCTTGCTCCTGCCCCTACTGCACTGCTCCAAGAGGGACACCAGCCAGGCAGCTCTTGTCTTAGTGCACCAGGCTCCAGCTCCCAGAAGCCTTGCAAAGCAGGTGAGCAAAACAGGTAGAAGCTGGAGCCAGAGCCCTAAGCACTGGGGCAGGAGCCACATGGCTGAAGCTTCCCCCCCACCCCCCTGGCCCACCTGGAGCAACACAGCAGGGGTAGGAACAGAACAAGCTGCCAATGCTGGAGGCAACAGGAGCAGAAAAGCCCCACTAGCCCTGGCTAGCACGTGCAGCTTCTAGTGGGGCTGCAGCCAGCCAGGAGCTGCTCTGCTCCCCTCCCCTCCAGCAGCAGCTCCCCCCACTCCTGCCCTTACTGCACTGCTCGGGGTGGGTGGAAGGGAAGCTTCAGCCACACAGATCCTGCTGGAGGCAAAGAAAGCAGAGCAGCACCCAGCCAGCTATAGCCACACTAGGCCCCACCAGAAGCTGCGCACTGGCCGAGGCTGAGGCCAAGCCAGCAGGCGCAGGTAGGAGTGCAGTGGCAAAGGCTGACCCAGGTGGGGCTCACCCCATGCAGAGCGTGGACCACACTGCTGGGACGAGCTTGGTTGGAAACCCCAACTAAGAATCAAGTATTAAGTCAGAGATATTATCTTCATTGATGGAGACCCTAGTGCTCCATTTCTTTTTAGAAAGTAGGATGATAAAACGTTAATATTTACCTACATCATTGGTGCTGTACCTACAGCCCATGGACCAGATCCAGCCTGTGAAACAGCGTTCATCTCACATGTAGGGCTCCAGAAACTTGGTAGCAGAGCAGTGGCAGTCTTAATTGCAACTGATGATACCAATGCTCCCCCAACCACCAAATTTCTAGACCCATGGGAAGTGACAGTAGCATAAGGAGGGGGGTGGGGGTAAATGGGGCAGCAACTCCAGGTGCTGCTTTTGTGGGAGGAGGCACCAGAATAGCCACCAGCACCACTGGCACAGCAGTAACTGGTTCTAACCCATGTATCATGGCTGCCCCAGACACAGAGCCACCCATGGACCCACCAACCCCATGTCCCTCATCTAGCCAGCCCACAGGGCCTGCCATGGTAGGTACCAGTGAACTATATCCATTCCCAAGTACATCAAGGATGATGAAAAAACATAGGATTCAATTTTTAATTCAGCCCAGGCGAGTAACTGATTTTCCTTAGTTTCCTTCAGAAGAAATGGGGGAAAACTAACTGGCATGCATGACTTTCCAACGAGATGATCACATGCAACAGTGTAGAGCAGAATGTGCACCAGACGTGATAGGACAAAAAGCTGCCTGGAAATTACCTTGAGTTATGGCCACAAAGATTCAATTTGCATTGCTAATCAGCTGGCAGTGACTGGTTTGAAAGGTGAGGTTAAAAAAAAAACACCAAGATATCAGCATGACAGGATCAATTTTCCTCAGGGTACAGGAGCTTAAGTCTTCCCTACTGCCTGGATGCGTTTATTGTCTACCACTTATCTGTGGTAGCTTCACAGCTGTTGAACCATTTGTTATCCATCTTCTCCTGTCCACCTAAAACGGTATTAATACACAGAGACAACTTTGCACTTCTATAAGCTATAAGGGAAGACTCAACCACAGCTCTGTCAGGCACATCAAGGTCAATATGACAAAAATGAATATGTTGGAGAATACCGGAAAAATAAGGGTTCCGAAATCACCTTGGGCAGGGAAGAAAAGTAACTGTTGTTAAAAGACCAAAGTAGGATGAAGCAGACAGTATTGACGCAAGTTGAAAGAAGAAAACAAAGTAGTAGTTATCAAGGCTTTATGGGTACAAAACAACCAACCAACAAAAAAAAAACCTCCCTCCCCTTTTGTGATCTTATTTTCAATGTTAACAGAAGAGGAGCTATGACTTTTCTCACTGTCCCTCCTTATGACGCCTTCTCTACATTGATATTAGCTTCCAAAGTCCACCTTTTAATCCAAAAATCTCTGGTGAGCTGTATAGTGATCTTATATAACTTTCTCCTAGAGTAAGTTTACTGTGAAAAAAAAAGATACATGGAACAATTATTAAACAAAATACTGGGGGGGAGGGAAAGGAGTAGCAGGGGGTGACAAATTCTTCTTGCCTCTCTACTCAGTTTGTTTTGATACTATATCCCTGTTGCATAGATTTTCCATATCCTTGTGTCAGTTCTACTACCTCTAACCACAGACCTGTCACATCTTCATTTTTTATTATATGCTTACCCTGCAGGCCAACCATTCTGTTGAACCAGCCTTTAATGAAGCCTGGACATACAACCAAGAGCGATGTAGATATCTTTATGGTCATAAGAATTAACTGCACGATGTGCATAAGCTACAGAGTAGACCAAAATACTCTGGGACCTTTAAAAACATTTGTGAGGTCTTCGCTTTTAAAAGAAGGAAGACAATCTGGAAACATCATGTAGAAAACCCCACAAGTGTTGTCTGAAGTGGCAGCTGCAATGGTAGATGTGGATGTGACTATAGCAATGGAAGTACAGCTTCAAAGTGAAGAAGTGCATTCAGCGTGTCAGCTAAACCTAACCTTATAGCCAGATTTGGGTGACAAAGCACAAATGTTTCTGCACTGCATTTTTAATATTCTAATACGCAGTTTTTCAATGCATAAACATTTAAAGGTGGAATGCAAATCTAACTAATCAAAAATGCTTACAACCTTTCCTCTATTTAATGGAGGTTCTCCTTTACACTTTTTGTCTTAGTTACTGTTGCCAAAACTGTGTTTTTAAAGCCTGATGGAGAAAAACTGATTAGTTAAAGTACTGGCTCAAGAGACACATTTACGTCAGTGTTTACTAGAATCATAGCGTTCAAATTAACTTGCAGGTACAAGTACATGGTTCTGTATCTAAATTAGCCCTTTCAATTTGCTCATATTATAAGAAGAATATTTTTTTCTTTTTGGTCCCTTTCCTCAGTCCAGAAAGATTCTAAGTGTCCACAATTTTTGTTTTTAAAACAGAGGAAGAAAAAAGAAAACATGGTTAACCAGAACTCAGTTCTGGGGAACACTGCCCACTGCAAACTCCTTTTTAAAGGTTTTATTTTCTGCCAATAAAGCATTAACTTTCAAGGTGCAACCTGCGTCTGGGGGTTTTTAGATCTCATCAAAAATTAAAATCTTCAAACGCACAGGACAAACATGTTACTCGTTATTAATGTTGTGCAAAGTCTGAATTCTCAGCTGAAAAAAAATTAAACATCTAGAAGCTTTTAATGCTGAGCCAAATACACTCACCATGGTTCACTAGAAAATATCTAGACTGCCTGACTTCACTCTAACACAATCCTATGAAAGAAGTGAAGGCCATCAGACATAGGGGCACCCAAATCTAACAGATGTTCTCTCTTCTATATAAAGTCAACTATAAGCATTAGAGACAGAACTTTTAATAGGAGCAAATTTATAATGCAGGCACATAAATGTGGTATTTATCTGGTCAGTACTTTAAAAGATCAGATATTTTGCACATACAAACCAACTGTTAGAACTAAAATAATTCACAAGAAGGAAAAAATATATAAAAGTCTTACATAAACTAAACAAACATAATTGTATTTTGAAAAATCAGTCATTGTTAACTTATACATCCAAATAAGCATGTTTAGATGCTTGTCTATCTACACATATATTTTAAATGCATCCATATACATATTTGCTCTTTTCTTTCCTCCAAATAAATTAGCTTCTATATGTACAAACTGAGAATAATCAATTTAACTTTGAGCTATAAGGAAGATGAATTCCTTGTTGCCTCTTGAGCAAGTTACAGATTTCACTCCACAGGCCGTTGAATTATAGTTCTTAACATAGCATGTTGTTGTCTGGTTGGTTACTTGTCCTACTTTCTCCAAATATTTTATGGCCACGTTATTCCTGGCTTATTCCTTTGTTTTTTCAACGAGACCTTTAATAAATTTAATTACCAGACAAGTTAAGTATTATTTTAATGTGGAAAGTAACCACGTATAAATAAAAATATGAAAATCTATATGAATAACCAATGTGTATATCTCATATTCTAAAGGAGGACAGACCACATAATGAGACTTACTCTAGTAAATTTTCTAAGAACCAAAACAAGTTTTTGAAGGATATATAAACAGGCACAGAGGATTTTCCTGTTTACTAGATGCCCATTAAATCAACAATGCCAATCACTTTAGCTGATAGAACAGGAAAAGAGCAGACACAGTGCCCACAGGGAGAAGAACTAGAAGTTACTGCATAAAAGTCAGAGAAACAACAGCCAGAGATGAGAGAGGGTGAAAAGCAGAAGACAGGCTGGAAAGGAAAAGGAACAAGGGGCAAATACAGCAGTGGCCTTGATTACAAAAATACATACTTTGAAAAAATATGCAGAGAACATGAAACAAAAAACACAAAAATAAATCTCAATTAAAAGTATAGTTTCTACATAAAGGCCATATTCTGTCCTTGATCTTAGTGCAAACCTCTCATTAAAACTACCAGGAATTTCCACACACTGCCCATCCCACCCTGTTCCTACCGGACTTATTTTGCCTCGCTGTGTGCATAAAAGTACACCGATGCAAAAGAAAGTTAGGAAAAATACTGCAAATATGGATACAACATCTCAGAATTAACTTTACAAATACTTCCAAAATGAGAGTGTACGAAAGAGTAACGGTGTCAGTGTCAGTAAAAGTATAAGAAGCACAGAGCCAACAAAATAAGAATGGAATTACATGAACCTGCACACAAATCTTAGTGCTTCTAACCCACGATTAGTAACAGCTACAGGCACCAAAAACAAAAAAACAAAAAAAATGGAAGATTCAACTTTTGCTAGGAGTGTAGATCAAGATTTAAAAATAATAATCAGCCAGCAGTTACATGGCAAGCTCTCTGGGGGCATGGATAACCTCTCTGTTGCAGGCCTATGCTGGACCCAGTGCAAAAAAGGTTCCTGTCCCACAATCAAAACTCTTAGGCACAACAGTAAATAACAAACATGCTCAAATTCAACTGTGATGATAATCTGAAATGTTGTTTTACAGGATCATGAATATTTATAACCCACCCCCCACACACAAAGCTGACAATAAATTATAATTTATTAAATCTGAGGAAAAAGAAATCTGTTATGCACTCAAAATGTAGTAATAATTCCTACTATATATCAAAGTTATAGCACTGAGTTAGGTCACATCGCTACTACATTAAATCTCAGAGGAAGGAAGAAAACAAAATGTATTTGTACAATGGCATTTCAATGCATGCACATGTCCACACTTACAAAAACCACATATATTTTTAAAAAATTACATATATACATATACACACAAAGTTATATATGTAGTTGTTATGTAAGTGTGCCCAAGATACCGCACTTAGTTAAAAAGAAAGGAGAACATTGTAAAATAAAAGTCTGCAGATTTTGGGCTAAGCTACTTACTAAAGCATCGCCACAGAGAAAGGTACCCCTGAGATTTTATTTCCCAGCAACAACTAACTGTAATAGTTAAGGAAAACTCATACAGTTCATTATATAGAATCAAAAAAGTAACAGAAAGTTATGAAAACACTGTTCTGATAGACTAGCAAATTGCCCGTCAAGAATGACTGGGGGGAAGCCCCGCACCC
>NW_017728992.1:55161070-55176104 GCF_001723915.1 Gavialis gangeticus | reverse complement strand
CCCCCCGCTTCAGTCTGACCCTGCTTCCTCCCTCCCACCACTTTGGTCTGACCCTGTTCCCCCCTTGGTCCAACCCCACTCCGTCATTTCAGGTCCAGCACCCACTCCCATCACTTTGGGTCCATCTGGACTGCGTCTGCAGGCCTCCCCACTTCCCTCCCTCTGTCCCTGCCCGCCACCTCCCCCTCCCTGCAGGCTGTCCAAGCTGGGCGACGGGGGGGTGTTGCCACCATGATCCCGTTTTGCCCTCAGGCAGGAGGGAAGCCCCACTGCTCAGACAGCCACACAGCCCAGCCAATCATTGCCTGCTCTCTCGGCAGCACATGTGCAGTTGGCCGGAAGCGTTATGGACAGACAGACAGAGCCTTTTATTATACTGGAATTTTAGAAACATTAACTATGCCTAGTTCCTGTTCCACCTCTTTCTCAGAGGCTGATCCCATTCATGAATGGCATGTGCCCCCGGCGGCTGCGGGGAGGAACAGCTGCGCTGGCAGCAATAAACGGAGAGCTCCTGCAGGCACCACCGGCACTGTCGGCAGGGGGGAAGCTAGCACCGACCACAGGGTGGCGGCCACTCGCAGGTGCCACCGGCAGTGGTGGTGGCCAGGGGCAATCATGCAGGGGGTGCACCACCACGCGCAGGGGGTGCACATGCACCTGCATGCACCCCCTACATGTCACCCCTGATCTCATTCTATTTAAAATGAAGCTAAACATTTTCTCAGAATCCAAAAACTGTAGCAAGTATTATAATATATATTTAAAACAGTATAAAACTAATACAGGGGGTTGTTTTGGAGTTTTGTTTTGTTTGTTGGACAGATGAAACAAAAGCTCCTCTGTGGAAAATACTCTAGAAAAAAAAAAAAAAGGAAAACAATTCTACGTACCTCCCTCTGTAAACACATATTACTCCACACTAGACAAGGTCACTGGTAACACTGAACAGGTAGGGGCATAGTTTCAAAATATTTAGAAAACATTGTAACACCATTTTTGGTTTTGTAGAGTAACTGGCTCTGTCACCGGCATTTCTAGAATTTAAGGCAACCTTCTGACCTCCCTTCCAATTTGATACAGCTCACTAGTTAAGACAACAGTACTCAGCATTAGTGTATATCACTTTCCATACCCCCAAAAGCCAACCAGAATCAGAGGGAAACATGCTGTACAGATAGGTCATTCCATGACTACTTCTGGTAGGGCTCATCCAATGTCATACACAACTAAACACACACGCATTTTGTAGCTGTTGGTAACTATATTATGGATATAGGATAATACCACAACGCTAATGTTTCCTCCCCAGATCTTTCACCATGCAATTTCAGCCCAACAGGCCTGCACTGGACCATACAAAGGTGGAACTGAATATGGTCATGTACTTTTTATGGTAAAAGCTATACTTTTGTTTACAAAAAATAATGTCTGTCAACTGTTTAAACCACCAACCACTTGTTTATGTTTCTTAGGCATCACTTTTAAAGGGATTAAACATAAAAAAATTCGAGCAGCTTGTTAAATCCAGTAATCAGTTATTACTGGAGTATAAAGAGCAGGACTCGAACACACTGCAGCCTGGATTTCTAAATAAACAGTGCTCTTGCATTTAATATTAAAAAAAAACACAACACCACTCTCCACGGCACTGTGCAGCATTATTAACAGACTTCCCTGGTTACATTATTTTCATAAAGAATTACTGAACTCATACACTGAGCCAATCGTTCTACAGGAAATTTAAAGTACATTTAAAATATTTTACAAGACAAAGAGTGTCTCCTACTTGTTTAGCAGTAACCTAAACAAGAGCTTCCCCATTTCCTCCCACAAATGTGTCCAACAATTCCAAATACCTGGCCTGCTCTTACTTTTAAAAACTGGAAATATTCTGAATGATATATTTAAGGAATGAATACAAGAGAAAAATACTGCATTCTCCCAAGATCATTTTGTTCAGTACTTCAGACTTATTATTCATCAATTTTTTATTTATTAAACCTTGAGATCAACTATCTACAACAGCAGTTCAAATCTTTATTTTCCTTTTTTTTTTTTTTTTTTTAAATACGTAAGAGTCAAAACTCCTCTAAAAGAGATCACCCATATGGGTTTGTTTGGTTTTTGTTGTTGTTGTTTTTAATTACTAGATTAGTGAAACAAGCTCTTTGAAAAAACAACAGCTCTGGAAATTCCCTTTAACATTTCTGAGCAGAAATACTTTAAACATTTTTCACTTTAGTAAACTCAAAGGAAAGTCAAATTCTTTGAACACTGGAAGAATCTCAAATGAAGGTTACTACGTTTAAAATGTAATAAATATAAAAATGTAGAATGTGAAAAAAATATTCATTTATTTAGGCTCTTGACTATATACAACTAAGCTGGAAGAAGTTTTGTGATGAGTTCAAAGTGGGGCTACTGTTAAATCAAAATGGTTTTAATTTCCCCAGCTAGTGTTTTGTGTGTTATATCAGACAGAAGCTCTATCACAGAGCATACATTAGTATTGCATACATGTATCTGTGGGGAATACTGTATACATACACATATCATCATCTAAACAAGGATTTTCCTAATTTTTTTTTTTGCTGGGGGGGTGGGGAGGCAGCATAAATCTGTGTTCTCAGCACAAGACAATTACATTACGAATTAACACTTTCTGGGCATCATAATTTTGACACCTAAACTCATTTTTTTTCCAGCAGGCAGCACATTAAAAAAAAGTATTAAATGAATAAAGTTTGCAATAGTTAAAGACAAGTCACAAGTTTTTGAAACTAATGTGTTCAGCAACTGCTGAAGCTACGTACCACAGAAACTACACAAAATAACACACTAAGCTAAGAGCAAATGGACAGTTCAATAGACTAAGTCTACACTTCATCTGCAAATTTACTCACCTTCATTCAGATCATTGTCTTCACATGTGAAAACTGAAAAGCCAACATAAAATAGGAAAAAAAGACCTTCCATTAGGGAATGGTCGAGACCACAAACCTTAGCTATTTTTCATAAAGATGTTAAGTACAGGCGCTAATAATATTCAATAGAGGTTTCCGGATAGATGTTTTACTTTACTGGGTACTTCATCATTTACATGATAAATACTAATGGCTACACATTACTAGTAGCTACTTTTCAGATAACTTTTTTCCCCAAAATACCAACATAATTAGGTCATATACCAACTAGCTGCTAAAATAGAAACTATTTGAGTTGTGAGCATAAAAACTTCTTTATTAAACTAGCATTTCATCTGTATTATGCTAGACCATTTTCTTTTAAACCTTCTAATAAAAATTTACTGAATTGTCATAAAATGCAAGGCAATGTTTTCTTGGGCACAGAGGCTTAACGAATTAATTTTGATCACAGAGCAAACTCTTTGTTCTAACAGAACTACTGATAGAACTTCTACTGAAATCCTCATTTGTGCTTTCATTTTCTCCAATAACTCCCTTCTGGTTGGCCTCCATAATTCTCAGATCTCCAGATTTCAGCATATGCTGAATTCTATCGCACTCCTCCTTACATATATAAGCAGCAACCACTTCTCGACCCTACTCTCAGATAACTTCATGTGGTTCAAAAGTACTTTCAAAGCCTAGTTCGCAACTATTCTTTTTTTCCTCCACGAAGTCATAAAAGTTAGGACCCAGGTCTTTTAGTTACTGTTACAGTGGTAAATTTGCTCATTTATCCTGAGTTTAAACTGAGAATGAGAAACAAGAGACTTCTTTACAGTCTGGACTACTCTTTTTTTTTTTTATCTACATCTCCCCCATAATATTTTAAAGTCTCATTCAAACATCTACCTCCTCCATTGCCTATAGACATTAGATCGTATTAGACTGTATTACATTCTTCTCTTGTTAGTTAGCACATGCATGTATAATTTATATCCTTCCCTTCTTGTGTCCTTGTGACAGCTTAGCAGAATTTGCAGATTTGCTGCAATCTGACAGGGTTGCGCAATGAACACTTTTTGCTATGGCCTTGAACTTGTGACTTCTGGGCTGGCAACCGTGCACCTTAGTGCCCGTGCCACCCTGCCCCCTGCAATTTATATGAATTGCACACGCACTCAAAGATAGCACTGCGAGAGCTCTACTCAAAGCTACCCAACCCATTCTGTTATATGTTTTTAGTTGCTCATAACTGTCAAGTTTCTAACTGAAATTTTCCATGCTAGGTTTCTACCTGAAGCTGTTTTTCTGTTGTTGCATTAAGTTCCAGTTAAAAACTGTGGGGTTTTTTTCCTGAGAATTAAGTTTAGTAAAATAAAGCATCTTCCCCAAAGGTTAAAAATTCTTACAACCACTTGATTAGAAGCTCTAAAGGACTCCACAATTTACAGTAAAACTTGACACACATGAATCAGGAACTGGCTTTTTGCTGTCTCAGCATAAAATGTGCTTTAACTTAACTTGGCCAGGTGAAAGGCCCCAGGAAAAACAAAAAACAACAACAACAAAAACAACCACCTTTCACTCCCGCCCCCCTCAAAAAACTGCAGCTTGCACATGCTCAAGAGAAAGACCTTATTAGCCAAAAAAGCCTCTTTCTGAGCATGCTACACACAACTTCCACATGGATCAGGATTTTCCCGTCAATTTCTCCTTTGTGGTGCATGATCATTCCACAGTGCCAATCAAAGGAATTAAGATCAGGCAAACTGTCTCCTCTGTTCAAGGTTCTCAGCCAGAAGGAAGCTTCTGACTTCATGCAGAGTGGTTAGGAACAGAGGGAAGAGATAGGGCAAGGAAGGATACAGGAGCCAGGGTTCATGCGTGTGGAGAGAGAGGAGGAGAGACATAGTCAGGCATTGAAATAGGCAGAAGACTTTAAAACAAATCAAAATACTCATCTCAAAAACTGGGAACTAAACTAGGTTTCCATAATTTAAACATTGAAAACAAATCATGGCACTAACTAGCTGTAAACCTCACCAACAAGAAACAAGGTCTCATTCCTCTCTAGCTGTTCCTTCAGATGACATCAAGCTACCACTGATGCCAGCTTCTCAGCTAAAGTGATAGAAGCCTGTGCTATACAATTCTAGCAATCCCAATGTGAATAACACTTCAGGGAACAGTCTGGTTCAACGTAACAGAACGGCTTGTTTTTCCATTTCCTTTTTTAAAGGCTATGATACTGCAATCTTAATACTTTCAATGTATTGCTAACGTAAGGTAGAGCACTCAAACATTAGTGAATGCCAAAATTAAAGTTGTTTATGCAAATGAATTTGATATACAGGATGATCGGCGCTCCAAGCCTTATTTATAGCACATCCTATGCTGAATAAAAAAGTTATTAATTTTTTCATCAATGGTACATGGTGCTTTCACTGCAGTACCCAAGTTCTTCACAAACATTAATGAATTTGTCTTCATAAGCCCCCAGTGAGCTGATGTGCAACTGTCATCTGTGCTTTAGAGAGGGGTAACTAAAGGCACAGAGATTGCAAAACTGTTAAAAAAGTGTTAACTAGTCATGGCTCCCCAGTCTGAGTCCCCTAAGGCTGGATTTTTCAGAATATTTAGTAAATCTATTCTATTTTGTACCCAAATCATAATTCCAATTGATCAGCTACACTTGGGATAATTTCAGACTTCTCCACAGCATCTCAGCTGGGGTACATGAACAAATGAGAAACACAATTAATGGCCTACTATGAAAAGTTTGGTCCAACAGACTTGCTCAGCATCACAAGGAAACTCAAGGAGGCAGAAGGAAGAATTCAGATCTTTAGGCCAGCACTCAACTGCTTTAACCACAAGGCCATCTTCTTCCCTCATACAGTCATAGATTCATAGATTCATAGATTAAGGGTCGGAAGGGACCTAGTAGATCTTCTAGCCCGACCCCCCGCCAGGGCGGGAGAACAACAAAAAACCCCAAAAAGAGAAATGGGACTCAAACGAGTCCAGCCAGGTAGGCATCCAGCCTCTTCTTAAAGACCCCCAGGGTAGGGGCCAGCACCACTTCCCTTGGAAGTTGGTTCCAGCTCCTAGCCGCCCTAACCGTGAAGTAGTTTTTGCGGATGTCCAATCTATACCTCCTCTCCATCAGCTTGTGCCCATTACTCCTTGTTATGCCAGCGGGCGCTAGGGGAAACAGCGTCTCCCCCAAACCCTTCTGGTCCCCCCTAGTGAGTTTATAGATGGTCACCAGGTCCCCCCTCAGCCTTCTCTTGTGGAGGCTGAATAGGTTCAGGTCCCGCAGTCTCTCACTGTAGGGTCTGCCCTGTTGTCCCCGGATCATGCGGGTGGCCCTCCTCTGGACCCTCTCCATATTGTCCACATCCCTCTTGAAATGGGCCGCACAGAACTGGACACAATACTCCAGCTACTGGACACAATACTCCAGCAGTCCCCCTGACAATTCCCTATATAAAATTTCACACTTCTGAAACCACTGATGCAGAAGTCAAACACAAGGCAGTCTGATTCACTAGGCAAAGGTTACATTTTAGAAGTAGCATCCATCTCATGCACTGAGTGAGACAGGATTTGGTGGAAAGATGTTTATAAATGTCATGAACACAAGCCATCCTAATGCATACATACAGGGGACACACATTAAGGCTTTAATTCTAGCAAATCTCATTTTTCAAAATACAAAATAACATTTGTGCTCTTTTAACAGATTTTCATATGCAATTGGACACATTATTTTCATTACAGTAGTGAAGGGAGACCCCAATCAAGCTCAGCCCCATTGTGTTAGGGGTTGTACTTATACAAAGTATGAAATTATGCTTGCCTCAAAGATCTTAACAATCTACAAAGACAAGACAAGACAGATACAAAGTGGAAAATATTAAGCATCATCATGCCCATACTCCAGATAATAGAGAAAGACAGCTATTAACTCATTAGTTTCAGTCTTTCATAGATCACAAAACTAAACATAACTCTCCTGGGCCTCAGGTCTATACCATAACCACTAGATCATCTGTTCCCCGATTCCATAGAGTTTTTTAACATAATTAGTACAGAAGGTTACAACATGACCTAAAGTGTTAAAAACCTCAAATGTTGTACAATTTATGGACAGTTAAATCACAAAGTACAGTCTTCTGGCTAAGCACAAGACCAGAGATCAGTGGCTTAGAGTTCTATTGTTGGCTCTGCCATAGACACGCACATGAGAGAAGAAAGTCAGTTCATGCTCTCTGCCTCACTGTGCTCAGAAATACTCTCCTACCTCTCACTTATGCACAAGTACAGTGTGGGGCTAAAATATAATTAATGTACCCAAACTCTAGAAAAAGGACCTCAAAAATACTTTTAAACAAAATGATATGTATGCGACAGTAAAAGTAGCAAGATGCAGAAGCCAAACATGATTCATTCCCCCACCCACAAATACAAATATAGAATATTTTAATGATTTATTCTTAACTAAAAATATGTATGAAGCCCTTGATTGAAACATACCATTAGTTAAGCTTTGCAAGCCTGGCACAGTAGCTGATTTGCATGCTACAAAAAGTTTCTAATTTCAATCTTTCTAAAAGAACCTCCACTAAATTACAGTTTCATGACTTAACAGAACACATGTTCAACTCTCCTGAGGTCAAAGGAAAAACCAGCTTTCCGGTAAACTTCTGTTTACTATTTAGATTACAGCATAACATATCCAGCTTCCAATTACAGTCACG
This sequence comes from Gavialis gangeticus, assembly GCF_001723915.1. NCBI lineage: Eukaryota > Metazoa > Chordata > Crocodylia > Gavialidae > Gavialis > Gavialis gangeticus. The sequence continues at coordinate 55,168,429 of NW_017728992.1, read as the reverse complement.
TTTCAAATGCAAACTTAAAACCTCAATTGGGAGTTGAACTTCATAGGCAGAATAGTCATTTGCTTCAACTGGAAAATATTTGACTGTGCAGACAAAGCATTAACAATACTTAAAATTCATACTTTTAAAAAAAAATTAAGAAGCTAATTCATATTTCTAGAACTGAACAGTGTTTTAACATCTTGTTATATATTTGTACACTGCCTGGTCCACAAATGCAGGACACAATGAGCTGTACATTTTTAAAAGGCATTAATGACAAAACTAAGCAAGCAAAAAGCAAAGAACGTTTTCATTGTAGATCATCACAGCCCTGTGACTGCAAAACCAAGTGCAATCAAATACTACTAAAAGTGAGTGGAACCACACTTCTGGGAATATATTACTGCTTCTGTAAAATGTTTTTTATATCTGTGTAACAACTGGCTAACCTGGTCTGCCCCATGTAAATATACAGGGTAAACTCATATAAAGTGGTTCTCTCTAACTTAACTGAAAACAATACCAGCATGAATTAAACTACAATCATGGTGACGATAGCAAAGACTGAACAAGAAAGACAATGGGGCTGTTCAGACGCCCAGAAATTACAGTATACCACCTAATGAGTCTCACCTTTTTTCCTGTTTTGTTAAAGAGGAAAAAATGCCGTTTTCTCCAACACAGTTGCTTAGTGCACTGATGTTTCTTGGTCTGAGGCATAATACCCCACTGGACCATTCATCAGGCTAAAAAGGTGCTGAAAAAATTGTTTGTGAATTGTTCCTCTAGTTTATCCAACAGGAACCTAGGTTACTTGGGTTTTATTCAAGGCCTGCCTTTGGAATTTATTTTGTTAGGCATCATATATTTTTGGTAGTGTACATATCCAAGCCATGCCATTTAGAGATGCAAGAACACATAATTTGTCTCAACTTCATTCACTTATCTCCAGTGCTGAATATATCAGCAACAGTTAGCCAGACCAGAGCTTAGGTCTGAAAATACTTCAGACCTCTGACTAAAACACTGAGAAATAGTAGTAATATTTTTCACATTTGAATATATCCTAAACAGACTCATGAAGAACAAGATTAATGTTCTGAAATTAAATGATAAAAACAAGCACATTGTAGCAGATGCCTTACTAAAACTGTTTGGGTATAACAAAGCCATCACCATTAAAACAAACACAGTTATGCCAATGCTGTATAATCATGAAAATAACTATATGATCTCGTTCTTGTTAAATAACTTAGTCATTCATATCACATATACACCTTTTTCCTCAAAATTAGTGATTGAAAATTAGGGAAACTGTTTTACACAAGGAGCTAATTCTGGACAGTTTGTTTAAAAAAACTAAGGACTAAGAGGTCCTTTTTTCCTTTGTTTTGAGAAGGCAGAACAAGATGTGCATCTTGTTTAGGGTTGTGTGGTATGTGAATGAATGCAGTATTTTTCATGTCCTGTCCTCTTGCTATATTTTTCCGGTTCTATAAAACCAAACCAGTAAGATACTATACTGATGCATCTACAAATAAAAAAAGGAATGCCAAAAAAGAGAGAAAAAAGACTCCTCAAAACAAAAAACAAAACAACACAAAGAAACCTATGCTTCAACACAGGGTGCTGTAGAGTCTCTGCTAGTCTGCAAATGGCTACCCACTATCTCAAAAATACTAAATTAGTAAAATGAAAGCGACCTCAACATAAAAAAACCACTATAGGGTGTTTCACCAACTACCTTGATTTTAAATAATATAAATGCATACCATGTCACTTTCTCAACATTATTATCAACCAACTTTTTAAAAACACGTAAAACGTTAACTCAAGATATGAAAAGTCCAGTATTAAAGATCTGAAAATACTCTTTTTTTTTTAAAAAAAGCAACAGAAATGCTACATTCTTGCATGTGATTGCTCACTCCCCAAGCTGGCTTGGTGTGCGAGTTCAATAACAGTAATACGCTTGATGCATTAAAAAAAGCAGTATCAAGAGCTGTCCAGTGGTGATCCTTCTAACTAGTTAAATATTGTTCAACTGAAGAAGTCCAGTTAGAGCTAAAAGACAGATGGCTGCTGTCAGGCATGCAGATCACAAAGTTGAAATAGGGAAGTGAGTAATCAAATATGGCATTTGTGTATTCTTTAGACCACTGGTTCCCAATCTTTTAGATTCAAGGCACCACTAGTACACCCAAGGCACTGCTAGATGGAGTCAAGGTGCTCCTCAGAAAATGCCAGCTCTTAATTTTCACACTTATATTGATGACAGAAAAATAATAAGGCAGTTTCTCTGCTGCAAAGAATTTAGAAAGACCACAAATATGGATTTCTATTTAAAATCTCTAAGTTTACTCTGTGAATCGTGTTTCAGTGCTAACGCTGTATGGCACCCATGAAAGGATCTCAAGGCAGCCCAGGGCACCATGGTAGCATGGAAGAGATTCCCTGATTTAGAGGCTGGGTGATGTAATATAACTGTTGCTATAAGCAATTTAAAGAACATGCCTGGCATTCTCCCTACAACACAGTAAAGATAGCTTAATATTATATCCTTCAATAAAAGTGTGATTATTAAATATTTATGAAGTTTAACCTTGCAGTCCATAAACTTCTTTTTCCAGTTTTAATCATTAACTGGACTAATTACCATGGGTTATAACATAGCGACTCCTTTTAGATGCTCTCCTGAAGAAACTAGTTTTTAAACTTTAATTTGACCAAAAAATTGAATATATGAGAACAAACTTTTGGAAGAACAGTACAAAAAGTTTCTTCTTTTTAAAATTCCAATTATAATGGATATTTTTAAAGGAGACATTTCCTGCAAATACTTGCAAAAACTAAACTTTTTTTAAAAAAAAAAAAGTAACAATTTACACTTTTACCTTTGTTTTCTTCATTACCTGGGTTGAAAAACAGAAAAAGCTGACCTTGAATAATAAAGGTGGACTAAAATAAGTTTCATTCACTTCTAATAACCCAAGATGACATAGGTACATACACTTATTATTACAGTATGTACTATAAATTTCAACCTAAGTTCTAAAGGAATGCTGGATTTCTTTTACACTTTGTATATTCCTTAGCTTAATTTATTGAGAGACTCAGTTACTTACAGAAGACTAGAAACTTTGATAATAATGGCTATTACAAGGGGAAGTAATGGCTACATGAATGGGGAACACCACAACACAAAGGTTTCAATTCCTTTCCAATGCATTGCTTGCACTCTTCCAAGTTTAATTTGCTTTTTTCTTTTAAACGCATTTACTTAAATGAATACCATGTTACTCAAAAAACTATCCAAGGGGCCATTTTCTACCCTTGCAATTGTACTAAACTTATTAAGAATCGTTTGATAAGTCACTAAGATTAAGTATTTAATTGAAAAACATTTACTCCAGCTATGAGTAATTCAGCCTTTTGACTCTGATCAAGTGCACAAAAAAGACTTGAGAAAACAAGAAAACACAGTCGAATGTTGTAACCTTCAGTTTTAAAAGCAGTGAAACCACCACCATCATCTTGAAATGGTGCCGAATACCCTTCACATCTGCCCTTTTTAAAGATTAGCGTTGTAGGTTTAAACAAAACACATTAGATACAGTGGGCTACTTCATAAATAACACTGATATGGTAAATCAGCAAGAGAGATTCTTAGTCCCATTAGTCACAAAGCCTTCATGCACAAATGTTACTATGAAATGAATTCATGTATAAACACACACTCACCATCTCTAAACCCAAACCCTTTAAACACAAATCTGACTAATTAGCATAGGATGCTTAGTACGTCCCCACTTCCGGTTTTTTTCAGTCTTTTCTTGCTAAAGGGGCATCATGAACTTAAAAATCAGGTGTGGGGGGGATTAAAGAGTAGTTGAAAGCAGTATGAAGTACTGGCATAGAAATTCAAGGGCAGATGAAGTATTTGTGGTTTTATCATCAGTTTTAATATGTTGTGAAAAAACACAAAATATAGGGTATCGTTACATATAAGAAATGAGCATATTTCAAGCAAAGTGTAAGTCCTCCTGAGCTGACCTTTAAAGCCAGCTACTTTCCTCTCTTAATACCACCTCAAAAGCAACTTCTCAGATTAATTATGCATTTAAGGTCCAATCTGACAAGCTGGGCAGACCCCTAGGCCCACATACAGCCCTGTTAACCCTGGTACAACTGAATTCAAAGGAAGACCACTGGTTAGCATGAGCTAACCACACTGGGGCCCAAAGTCATCCACATATTTATTTCATTTATTGAGCAAATTAATAACTTATCTGTGTAGACACTTGGGCCCAAGACTCCAAAACAGGGAGTGGGTGACAGGGATGATAAATACTGAAGAATGTGCAGGGGAGGAAAATTTACTTCATTTAACTTGAAAGAAAATTACTAAGCTGATATCTATTAAGACAAGTACCTGTCATCACCCTGATCATGTTGCTTATATGTTACATCCTTTCTTCCACTCCTTTGTCTCTGTATTTTTAGATTAAAAACTTTTTGGCCCATGGAACCACTCCTTCCATTGTTTTCACAGTGTTCTGCCTCTATGGAGCACTTCCACAAACAGGCTACCCAAAGCATAAACTACAATAATAAGAACGTCCACTAATTTCTTGCAGTTACAGCCTTCTGATGGATTACTCCCAAAGCTAGCAAATAAAAAATCTTCTGACAGTAACTTTGCAAAATAAATTGATAATTCAAAACCAATCTAATGCCAGTTCCAAATTTTCTGGGAACATAGTTTTCTTAAGAGCTTCTTACCCCTCAGATTTCTGGGATGTATTTGTTTTGTCCTAGGCATTTTCCTCTAGTTTCATAGACCACCTTCTCCTCTCAGAAATGTGAAGCAAGCAGTACCATAAATCTTCTCAGGAGATCAATTAATCCATGTGCTAAAATAAATAAAAAAAAATTTTAAGATAAAAATTGAAACATATAGTGTTAATATGGAAATACTCATCCCAACATTTTTAAACCTAAACTGTTACACAAAGTAATCATGTATAATTAAATCTATTCCACTTTTCTTTCAGTCCCCCAAACACCTTATTTTAATCCTTGTAGATAAGAAAAATAAGAAACAAGTTGTGCTCAAGGTTACTCAGGATGTCACTGCCACGCTGAGAAATGACAATTCTCCCATTTATCAGTTCCTTCAAAACATCACATCCTGTGTTGTACTTGTCACTTGCATCTGTCTCCTTCTTCCCACCTGCCTCCCCCTCCAAAAAGCCCTTCACTCAACTCAGTCTCAGGAATGAACTTTCAGTTATGAGGAAGGGAGGTGGTCAGAAAGGGCATAAGCCTACCCTTCACCTCCACAGTTCCCTCAACAGGAGGCTGCAGCAGTCATAAAGTACGGCAGGATTCTGCTGATGGCTTTGCTTCAAACTTTACCATAAGACAAATGAATTGGGTCCCAAACTGGTACTTTCTTGCACACAGGCAGTACTCCTGCTGCAACAGAACTCTGCCTTTTGTGCAACAGTCCATCCACATGCAAGAAACTACATTATCATTACCAAATACGAACAACTAATGTGAACTGGAACCCTTTTAATATCCTGCAAGGTTTTCCATACATTTAAAACGACATGGTTCAGTTGAGTGCCAAGATCCAGATTTTCTTTCCAAGTTTCGTTAAGAGAAAAAAAAGAAACTGAAGACTAGAGAAACACTCTCACAGTTTAATGATATGAATGTGTTTGGATTCTTACAAATCCCTGGGCTGTTTACAAATAGTATCCTGCAGTCTCTTGGGAACTGAAAAGTGAAACTGACTCCTATAAGCCCAATCTTCGTGCTCAAAAGAATTAAAAACTACACAAGTGGTGAGTTAATATTAAAACCAGGCTTAACCTAAGATACAAGGAGTAAATACAGATAAGCATGACTTGTCAGCTTCCCTTTAATTCGAGTAATTAGAAAGAGAGCTGCTCCAAATGAAAAGGGGAAATCAAGCATATGCAGGCACGTAGAATCTTTATCATTCAAGGTATTACAAATAATGCATTTGATTTCCAATTGATTTTTTAAGGACATCATCAATTTGCATTACTGCAAATCAATAAACCAGTTTACAAGAGTTTGTTACCCACACCTGTCCCTGCAGCCTACAAGTTGCAGTACATTTACAATGCCAGGTTGCTATTCCTTTTAAAAGGTTCCTCATGCTTTTCTTTGTGTGAAGGAAAGAACTGGCTATAGAAACAAAAACTGGATTGTACTGTCCCATTTCCTAAGAGTTATGATAATAAAGTACCAGATAAAAACAACTACATCCAGTAGTGTGATTTTGGGGGGTGATCACGCTTCAGAAAGCTAAGCGACATGGAACGCAGTATCAGCAGCCAAAAATGTCAGCCTTCAGTAAGGGGTGCTGGTGCCTAAAAGGCTGCAAAGAACTTTTTTCCAACTACTTTGCTGGTCTCATAAAAGATATTGTATCTCCTTTTTTTTTTTGGGGGGGGGGGGGCATATCATCTCTTATTGGATCAACTGTATCGCTGGGCCCAGCCACCAGGCATGGAAGAGGAGCACTTAGCCTTAGAAAGCTCCTCTAACCTTATCCCACATATACAGTTAGTCCAATAAAAAGTATCACCTCCCTGCTAAACAGGTTCAAGGCAGGCCAAGGCCCCTGTGCAGCCAACCGTCACTGCTGGGGCCTCAGCGCTGAACCAACCTGCACTTGTGGAGAGATACAAACAACACGGCCCTTCCCTAGGAGCATCCCCTCTACAGACTAAGAGGTGGATGAATAACTTTGAACCCAGTTAAGGAGGAGGCTACTGCTTGGCTTTACAGATCTCCATTTGCTAAATAAATAAATATTTATTATTTATTTATTTAGCAAATATTAAATAAATATCTAACCCCCCACCAATATCTAGCCATGGCAGCAGGATCCCTGAACCATCCCAGCGTAAGGCACCCCTGCAAGGAACCCGACTTCTTCTAAGCCCCAAGCCTCCCTCTGGCCCTCTGTTAAGCTGCTGCCAAAGGCTTCATCTGCCCACTTCTGTCACCACCCCCATGGGAGCACCTCCATTGCACAAAAAACAAACAACGAATTTTGAAACACCCTCTTCAAACAGAGGCCGGGATCCCTCGGGCAGGGGGCACCTCTCTGGGGCCAGGGACGCCCCGCGGCTCCTCCCGCGAGGCGGTCGGGACCCGCTCCCCCAGGCCCGTCCCGCCGCCTCCTGCCCCGCCCGCGCCGCGGCCCGGCGGCAGCAGCTGCCCCAGGGGCGTGAGGCCGGGGGGACGTGAGAGGGCTTCTTCCCCCCAAGGGCTCCGGCCCAGAGGGTTGCTGGGCTCGGGCGAGGGATGCGGAGCGGAGCGAAGCTACGAAGG
>NW_017728992.1:55155829-55160831 GCF_001723915.1 Gavialis gangeticus | reverse complement strand
CCCCCCCACAACAACCGCCGCCTCCTGCCCCTCCCCCCCGGGGGGGGGTCCTGTCAGTGCGGGTGTCCACGTCACGTCAGCCCCCGGCCCTACCCCTGAGCCGGGCTGGGACCGTATGAGGGGCGGGGGAGCCCCCGGGAAGCGGCAGTAGGAGCCCCCGAGCCGGCGCTGCTCCCCCGCCCCGCCGGGCCTGAAGGCAGAGACAAAGGGCAAAAAACAAGTGCGGCGGAGCCGAGCCGGGCCGGGCGCGCAGCGAGAAGTCCCCGCGCTGCGCCCTGCCCCCGGCGGCTGGCATCCCGGAGCGCCGGGCCCGCCGGCTGCGCCTCGCGCTCCCCCCTGCAGCGGCCCGTCTCCTTGCACACACACACGCACACAGACACACACACACACACGCACTGCCATGCGTGCACAGCGCCGAGGCTGCTGCTGCTGCTGACGCGGAGATCCCGGAGGTTCCTGCGCGCTGCCGCTGGCAGGTCACACGCGCCGCGTCCTCCTTCCCCTGCTCTCGCGCTGGGTTTTCCCGGCCGCTCCCAGCCGCTCTCAGTCCCCTCCTCCTCGCCCCGCGGGGGGCCACACCGACCCCAGCCCCCTCCCCCGCCGGCCAAAAAAAACACACGAATCAAAAGCAGCAGCTCACCCCACGCGGCGCCAACTCCTTTCCCAGCTTTAACTTTTCATCTCCGGGCGACGGCGCCGAAAGCAAAACCCCTCCACTCTTGGAAGTGGGCGTGAGAGGAAATACGAGGAGGAGGCGCCTAATGCTCTCCGCGGCTGCTCCCCTTTTTTGGCCCTTGCCTCCTGCTCCTGCTGCTGGGGTTTTGCTGCTTCTCGGCTGTGCCGCGGTGATTGGTTTCCAACATCAGCTGTTTCGCTCTGTTTTGCGTGCGGGTCATCGTGAATGGGGAAGCGGGTGGCGAGGGATCCCTGCTTCCTCTTCTCGCACACGCCTTTGCCTCGGCTTTGTTTTGTTTTGTTAAGAAGCAAGGCACGTCGTTTTTTACTGCTACGTAGAGTCCCCTCCCAGCTGGATCTTTGTAGCTTGGGTTACCCTTCAGGCGGCATCTGAATGCGCACACGTGTGCCTTTGTGCCTTTGCTGTTTTGGGGGTAGCTCTGCTGGGCTAAGGACACTGGCAGCATCGTCCCCAGGCTCCTGGCAGGCCCAGGGTGAACTTTTAGTATCGGGGCTACATCCACCAAAGATAATGATAAGAATAAATCAGATAACGGAGAAACAAATTACCACTTTCAGGCCCCCTTTCTGTCCGGGCCCTGGGCAGCTGCCTGGTTTGCCCATGCCTGTGTCCAGGTCTGGACCTAAGTAGACAAGGTTCTTTGGGGAGACCCAGGTGCAGGGGGGCTGGGCCCAGTGATCTGTAAGGTCCCTTCCAGCCCCTAACACCTATGAAACTATGTGATCTCTTTTATTAGACCAAGGAAGCAGTTGGAAAAGCTGTTCTTTGCAAGCTTTCAGGTAGATGCAATCTCTTCTATTAGACCAACTAAATAGTTGGGAAAATTGCTCTTTGCAAGCTTTCGGGTACAAATGCCCTTCTTCAGGTCCCCTCCCTCTGCCTGAAAAAGGGTGCTTGTGCCCAATAGCTTGCAAAGAAGAAATTTTCCAACTATTTAGTTGGTCAAACAAAAGATATCACATTTACCCAAAGAACCTTGTCTTTACAGAACAAACCCACTTGAATGATCTCTAATGACAGCTTGCATGACTTCAGTGTTTCCTTGGGCAGGGTGTGAATAAAGGGGGAGCTCAGGGCGGCTGAGCCCCCTCATAAGAGATTTAAGCCCCCCCATAAGAGCTCCCTATAAGATTTGAAAATCATAACATGGGGGGGGTCTCTAATCAGATTGCTCCTTCACTTAGGTGGAATGTTAATCAATGAACCCGTTTAATTTTTAATTTTTTTTGCAGACCCCTGAACAAAAGTCAAAGTCTAATTCGAACCCTGCCCTTGGGCTCCAATCTGTGTGTACCCCTTGCACATCTTTAAAAGGCAGATGTGCTACTGAACAATAACAAAAATAACTTTAAAAAAATGTTCCCTCTTAGCCCTGACTATATATGGCACACTCGCTTAACCAAATCTCAATTTCAGAAGCACATATGATATCACAAAGTTCTGCGTGTTTACAAGATTATGATTTTGGTTCTTCTATCTACGGACAACAGGATTTTTTCCAATTGGTGCCAGCTGGAATGAGTGGAGCTTAACAATGCACTTGCCTGTGGTGAATAAAAACCTGTTCTGGTGACTGCAGGGCCTAAGTCATCGCTATTTTGAAGAACTTCCGCTTTCGTAAAAGCAAAACTTTATTGAATACCTTTATAATAAATTTCAAGTATGAACTAATACAGTGATATATATTCCTGAGTCTGCAGACAGCTCTAGTGTCTCTGTCCTGCTCCTAGCTTATATAAACGACAGAGTAAAGCACAAGGCTGTTTCATTACTGCTACTCCAAGCCTCACATTGCTAAGGCACATTGATGAGCATGTGTCACAGTCACGCCTTAGCTTCACATTATTGGTGAAGCTATCTGTATGACATGCAGCCAAAGCAACAGAACTTGTCACAAGTAAAGGAGGGAAAAAAAATACCCAACTTCTTATAATCTAGCTCCATTTTCTGCCTGGAGGTCAGGGTGGGATTAGGAATTTTATCATATACCTATATTAAAAGACTAATTACAAGTGGGAAACAGTGTCCTGGTGCAACACACTGATGAGACTCAAATACATTTCTCATCAGATAGAAGCAAAGTGAGATTTTTTTGCAGGGATTTGCCTCTAGACCTTGCTGGTAAGATCCCTTCTCATCTTTCATATCCATTCTTAGCTAGACTTAGTTCTTTGCAACAGGGGCAGCCAACCTGTGGTACGCACGCCACAAATGGAATGAGTAGCCTCTGTGCCACACATGTCAGATCAGCAAGGTTACAGCCAGCACAGCAGCAGATAGGGCAGGGAGCAAAGAGGAGAGCAGCAGATTGGGCAGGGAGAACTGGACAGAAAGTGGAAAGCAGCCTAGCTGATCAAGTAGGGGAAAGGGGATCAGTATGGCACTCATGGAGGGTGTAGGGCTAATTCATGGCACACTTGCCAAAACGGTTGACCCCCACAGCTCTAGAATACAGGGGGTTAGTGTGGCACAGCTGACAGAACTGGAAGGACTGGATGTCAGATTTATTCTTCAGTCTGTTATTGACTACCTGTGTGGTCTTGGCCAAGGCGCTACCTCTCTTTCTGTCTCAGTTGCTACCAGTAAAATCAAACCAATATATACAATCACCTGGTAAGGCATTTTGAGATGCAAGGAACAGTGCTCTCTATGGTTATTATTAGCAGGTGTCTAAGTATTCTCCCAACCCTGAGAAGGAAAGATATTAAAAAAAAAAGAAGCAGTGACATTTAAATTTTTTATGAATTGAAATGTACACTGCAGTCTCTTTCATCACAAAATTAAGATATTTTTAAAACTACATCTAATATTAATCCCATCTAAGAGAATCTCCTTTCAAATGAACCTATGTGTGAGTGGTGAACAGACTTTTAAAGCACAAATCTCTTGAATGTTTGCAGTACTTTCCAAAGGGACTCCAGTTTCAGAATGATCTACAAACACACACTAAATTTATGCTTTAAAATAGATATTTTTGCATAGCAGCGCACATTTAAAGCTGTTCTTCCTTCTGCCAAACAGATATATAAAATAGAAGTAGGAAAAGTCAGGACGCAGGAGGGGGTCTTTAAATCATTCAGTATTTACCACACTGTAGTAAAACTCACTGTACGGGATTTGACTTTACCACAGCTCTTAGATACCAAGACCATAAAGCTTTGTGGTAAATGTGGGCACTGTGGTTAATCTGGGCAGCAAATACGGATTTCTTTTTATATTGCCCACCGCACCATGACCTGCAGCTGAGAAAAGCTTAGACTGATTATTAGAGCTGGTTGAAAGTTTTGAGGGAAATTCTGAAGTTCTGAAAAAATAATAATTTCAGAACCAGGGTACAAAGTCCTAAATGTCCTGCAGGAAAGAAATACTGTAAATATTTTGTACTGATATAATGAAAACATTTTCAACAAAATTATGGCGGGGAGCCCAGGATCTGAGGCTCCTGGCTCAGCTGTACCTCCCAAGTTTCCAGATTCTTACTCTGCATCAGAGACCCTGGAAGCCTGGAGATCCCACAGTTGACAAGGAGCTTGGAAGCCCTGAAGCCACCGCAGGGCTGGTAGGCTGGCTTCATAACAGGAAGCAAAGGGCTGGGTGGGGCAGAGGGGTGGGGGGGTAGGGCTTTACAATCCTTGCCCTGGGGTAGCCTCCCAGGTGACTGATGTGCAGCTGCAGATCCTGGAAAACCCAGGTCTCAACTTGGAGGCAGCCTGTCTGGCCAACTGCCAAAGTTCAGGGAAACAAGCTGGCAAGAAACCAGGTAGGTTTCTGATAAAAACCTGCCTGTCTTCCATAGGAAATTGGCGGGTTCCAAGGAAATGTTTTCAGTCCAATGAAGTGGCATTTTCTGACGGTAAAAAACTTTCCACTGAAAAAAGTTCTGACCAGTTCTGTTCAGTATTTCTCCCAAAGAACTCCGTCACTCAGAGATCCACTGACGGCCATTCCTGCTACAAAATGGGGTCATTGGAAGAATGGTATCTGGACGGACTGGGAAGAGAGTATGGTGTAATTTACTGATATTTTGTTATACCCTAACTCAGGAAATGAATAACTGGACCTTTCCTCAGACAGACATTCATTTAGCCCTTGGAATACAGAAGTCTACCTGACTAAATGTTTATACCATATTCACGACCATATTCTACATTACAGCCAGGGCTAGGTATAGGCCTAGAACATCTGAAGTACAGAGGAAGCACTAGCATCTTAAAGCTGATCATGTATTTCCCAGAAGTCTGTGTTGAACCTCCTGAAGTAATTCCTAAGGGGCACACTTCAAAATTCCCTTTCCACTTTCCTCCA
>NW_017728992.1:55149564-55150829 GCF_001723915.1 Gavialis gangeticus | reverse complement strand
ACTAGCATCTTAAAGCTGATCATGTATTTCCCAGAAGTCTGTGTTGAACCTCCTGAAGTAATTCCTAAGGGGCACACTTCAAAATTCCCTTTCCACTTTCCTACAATTCCTGCTCCACCTCACTTCTGGTGCATGCTGCTGGCTTCTCACAGTTTGATAGCCACCCCGTCCTGGTTAGCGAGGACTTATGTATGCATCTTCATACACATCTTAAATCATACTTGCAATCCACCACCTAGAAATCCTTTCTCTAACAAGCACACAAACATGACATAAAAGACTGATATACAATTCCTGTCACAGTATGTCAGGACTTCACAGTATTTGAAGTTATTCAATTACCATTAAAACAAACACTACCGCCAAGACTACTTCAGCCCATTGCTTACCTAACCTATCTGGTAGAACTCTCTATATTGTTTCATAGTTTCATAGAGTCATAGTTGTTAGGGTCGGAAGGGACCTCAATAGATTTTAATACATTTACTTAAACATGTGCCTTATCTTTTATAGTTTCCCCAGAAGGCTGCCCAACTAACCATAGTAAACTATGAAACTAAATGAGTTTTATCACTACTGATGACCCTGTACTGGAAACACAGAACCACTAGATTGCATTTCTGCTGCCTTTTAAGGGAGGAACATCTCTTCAAGCTCTGCTTTTAATATCACTTTTGTATGCTGCCTCCACTGAGCTAGATGAGTTTTTGTTATTGCTATGTCTCTGCTCTTATCTCCCAGTGTATTTTGATTTCTGATTCATTTTACTCAAAATGTGTTCTCGACTATAGGTTCCTTGCCACCCCCTTCAAACTACGTGGTTCACCTGAATTTTTCATAACCCTCTTCTATTTCATCCCATTAAAAGCCTACTAACGTACGTTAACTTAACACATGCTTGAGGTATCATTATATTTTCAATGGCAAGGGCTCTTTTTATTCTGTCCCTCAATAGCCATCTCATCACAGCTAAATAATTGAAAGGCATTTAGCTTTCAATTCAACCAGTGGTTTCTTTCAGAAGCATTTTTGGTATTCAACACTACTCCTTAACACAGGGGAGGGCAAAATGCAGCCCAGGGGCCAGATGCGGCCCGCCAGGCCATTTCATCTGGCTGCGGGGCCCCTAAAAAATTTAGAAAATTAATATTAATCTGCCCTGGGCTGCCTGTCATGCAGCCCTTGATGGCTTGCTGAAACTCAGTAAGCGGTCCTCTGCCCAAAATAATTGCCCATCCCTGCCCTAACATGTCTGCCATATGTAT
>NW_017728992.1:55139549-55149529 GCF_001723915.1 Gavialis gangeticus | reverse complement strand
TATATATATATATATATATATATATATATGAAATGCTTTTTTACATATCCCTTGCAACCTACCATGCAGATGAACTAGTTTGACAGTTCAAAGATTGTGAGGTCAAGGTTTGCTTCTCATGACAGGTCTTTTTTTTCCGTAAGCAAAATTTGGATAAACTATTCCAGAGGGTGTAAAAATCTGATTTAAAATTGCACTTACCCAGGACTACCAGAAAATGTAAAGTCATTTTGCATAAACCTATCTAAAACTGCCAGATGAACAGAGAATATGTAAGGAAGGCTTTCTTTTGGGGTAATATATATCTATATCTATCTATCTATCTAGATATAGATACCGATATATTTAGATATCAATATATATCTATGGATATATATCTATAGCTATATATAGATATCAATATATATAGATATAGATATCTCTATTTATAAAATGATACGTGTTAAATTTCTCTGAAGTGAAAGGCAGACTTGGTTCTTTGCAATGATGAGTCAGAAGCCAGGACTAGAACATTTAGTAGTGTTGAGCTCTCATGTTTGTAACATTTTCCGTTGTTTTGATCTTAGTCTGCAGATAGTCTCTTGATTAATTAAAGGAGACAAGCAACAAGTGAACGTATGCTTTTGTTTTAAACTATCTTGGTGTCTCTTCCTCACAAGACTCAAGCCAATGTTACTTTCTCCTCATCGTGTGTTCTCCTAGCTGTGGCCAGATTTTGCTAAACTCATATATATTTTTTATTGAAAATTGTTGTTAACTCCACATTTCTAAGAAACTAGAGCAGTGACTCTCAACTAGGATGATGCAAGGCCTTTTCAAGGATGCCACTGTGTAACCAGAACTGCAGTTGCAGCCAGGTGCAACTGCCCCACCTGCTGCAAGCACAGCCATATCAGGAAGCAGCTATGGTAGGAGCACACACTCCTGCCTGCTTTAGGGTTATCCAATATGCTTAAAGCAGGCAAGAGGTTGCAGTCCTACCACAGTCCTTCTCAGTCTTACCCTGCATGAGGTCTCCTGGAAACAAAGGTCCATGAAGCAAGTGAAACTGACCTTCACGCTTCTTTTTTCAGGAGGAGACAGCAGTAGAACCAGGAAGACCTGCAGCAAGAGCAGGTGTTCCTGCCTGCTTTCAGCTTTTGAAATGGGCTCCTGCCACAGCCACTTCCCAATCTAGCTGTGCGTGAGGTATGCAGGGCAGTCCCACCTGGCCTTAGAAGCAGTAGTACCTCGGAAGTGGTAACACTCTGGCTGAGAACCACTGGGGTAAGCAGAGGCAGTATGACTGTAGTTCTCAACTGGGGCCCAGCCAGATTCCAAAAAATTATGGAAGGGTTCCCTAAACCTTCGGCTAGAGGTAGCTAGAGATTCAACTCTAGAGGATTTCAGAAATGTCGAAGTATCTTAGCAAACAAGTGGAAGTGCAACAAGGCATGGCACGTGCATGCTTTCTTTGAGGGCATAGCTTGTAATTCAGTCTTGTTGACACAATGATTTGCAAGATCTGCATGGCAGAGCAAATCTGAAGATTTGATGTTCCACCACTATGCCCCTTAGTTAGTTATACCTGTGGAAAGTGAGTGTATAGGGTATAAAATGCTACCAAAACTGAGTGACTGTCATAAAACATATGTCACACAAGTGCAAATAAATGTCAGTGTAAAAGGCAATGGAGAATTAGGCTCAATGGAATAACGATGCAACTGAAATTAAAATCTAGAACCCACTAAACTGTCTCTAAGTTGCTCAGGTAAC
Source organism: Gavialis gangeticus (assembly GCF_001723915.1). Classification (NCBI taxonomy): domain Eukaryota; kingdom Metazoa; phylum Chordata; order Crocodylia; family Gavialidae; genus Gavialis; species Gavialis gangeticus. Next base: position 55,147,774 of record NW_017728992.1, on the reverse strand, counting down.
GAAATTTAAGTTTAGCTCTCTTAAGGAATAGATGTGGTAAACCCAAAGCATCATGTTTGATCTATTTAAAAAGTTAGAGCAGCTCTCTGTGCTCTTACTTACCTGCCCACTTCTCCATGACCACCCCAAATGCATTCTGCTGAGGCTTCTTCCAGCTCAGTTTCTAACACTCCCATTCAGAAGATGCTGTGCCATGGGCTTTTTGCATACTGTGTTCAGTTGCTAGGCACCTTTTCTCTGAAAAGAGAAAACAATTTAGAAATTCACTGTACTTTCTGTTTAAACAGAATAATAACTTAAAAGGCAACATCAAAACATTACAGTTAGTGACACTGACATGCCTTTGGGACTACTAAGCAGTTGACTTACTATGTGCCACAGCAGAAAAATGCCTGTGTTTTTAAATGTATGCTTCATCTCCCCAGAGTGTGCATCACCTTCCAGAAAATACTGCAGCCCACTCTTTTTTTTGCAAGTGCTCACGTCACATCTATGTCACAGATACACAGCATATTTTATACCTGGATACAACTGAGATACAGCTGCCCCTAGTTGTTAAACACTGGGGTGGACTGGAATGCAATATTAGGGGTGCAGTAACAATGAAATGAAACATAAAAGCTAAGAGGGACAAATCCTTAGCTACTGCAAATTGGCACAGTTCCACTGTTTCATAGTTCAGTGGGTCTATACTGCTTTAGGGTAGCTGATAATCTGACCCAAGTTTTCACTAGAAATTTAACTTGGCCAGGCTGTGATAAGTAATCCAAAATGCTGTATATGTGTAAAATGACTGGAATGGCTTTTGAACTGGAAGCTTCTTTCAGGTGGGAGGATCAGCTGACCATCCCAAATAACCTGAAAGGTGTGATTGGCCACATCCTAAAAATACTGGAGTTAACCAGGGGTGATGTCATATCAGAAGACAACTAAACTGAGATGAGGGGTGAAGCCTAAGCCTGTGATCAATCAAAGGTGATTGCTGGGGATGAAGTCCCGGTTTAGAAAGACTGAACCACATACGACAGGTTTTAGTCACTTTGAGATTCTAAAACACTATGAAGGATCTGCAAAAATTCAGATAAAATCCTGAGAGAAGTTAGGATGAGTTACACAAGTTTATTGCAGCTCTGCATCCCTGCTTTGGAAAATAATCCATACTCCAAGATATTTTCTCTTCATGTCCGCTTAGGAAAGAACTTGAATATAAGTCATTTCCTAAACAGGGATGGACTTATAGCAAATACTTACAAGGCTTTCCACATTGGAATTATGTGTTGTTTTACAAATGACTCAGTGGGACCATTCATAGGGATAAAGAGGGTATGCAGGCTTACAACGTGCAATAAACTTTAGAAAAAAAGAAAATGGAAAAAGAAAAGAAAAGTCTTAAAAACAATTAGGATATTATCATACAACAGGCTGATAGGAGAGTGGTGCCAATGTTGTCAAAGACAAAACAGCATACATACAGGAAGCCAAAAGACAACTTTCCAACACCAAGCTTTACAAACTCGTGACAGAGGATCCCACAACACAATACCAGAAGGAAATAAATAAACTCTTAAACAAGCTACCTCTGGAAACAGAGGAGAAAATTCCTGCTTCCACCTCTCTGGAACCTAGGCCAGACAACTTTTACTTATTACCTAAGATGTACAAACCTCTGGCACTAGCGCCATCACAGAGGGAGTTTCTGGCTTTAGACCCTATGCTATTCCCATATGCCACTGGAGCCACCAACTATTTGAAAGATACCACAGATTTCTTAAAGAAACTGGGCTCCACTGACAAGCTCCCAGCAAATACTATATTAGCTTCCATGGATGTATTTGTATACCAGCATCCCCCATGAATACAGCCATGAATACAGCATAGAGTATAAAATGCTACCAGAACTGAGTGGCATCTTAGCTACCATGTCTTTGTATACCAGCATCCCCCATGAATACAGCTTACAGGCCATAAGGAACATTAACCCTGACAAGAAAACTGCTTCTGCTTCCATTACACTCTCCTGCTTTGTCCTCACAGACAACTGCTTCAGATTTGGGGACTCCATGTACCTACAAACTAGGAACTGCCATGGGCACACAAATGGCCCCCCAGTATGCCAACATATTTTTGACAGACTGAAGTCCATTTCCTTCACAACTGCCCTCTCATCCCCCTGGTACATACAGGAAAATCAGGTACATCAATGACATCTTCATAATGTGAACAAATAAGGACTCTCTGGAGAAATTACACCAGGGCTTTAACAACTTCCACCCCTTCATCATACTAATTCTGGAATACTCCACCCAACAAAATAATTTCCTAGATACTACCATGCAGGTACGCAGTGGCCACATCGTCACCATATCAGAAACCTATCGACCAACACAGCTACTTTCACACCACTAGCTTTCACCCTAAGCATGCCACTGGATCCATTGTCTACAGCATAGTGTCAGGGGGGTTAACTCTTAACCTCTACTGCCTCCCCGCAGCGGGGCTGCTTACTGGTCACCGAGGGTCCGTTCACTGTGTGAAGGGCGTTTCCACGCGCTTGCCTCACCTGCCACGACTTTGCTGATACTAGGGTAGATTCAGATGATCCGGCGCACGTCGTCCAGTAACAAGACTCCTCGGGGTCCGCGGGTCCCACGCTGCTGAGGGCTCTGCCATCCCTACACCCTCGCCCGTTCCACCGGAAGGTGGTTGCCTATACGGCTTTGCCACTCAGATGGTCCAAAAGGAAAACATGCGGGTAAATACAAAAAAAAATACTACGGCCAGGGTTCCATTCATGTGAATGGATGGCTTCAGTCTTCAGCCGATCAGTTCCAGTGCTCCCTGTCTGCTGAGGGGTCTAATCCCTCCCTAGCTCCCAATGAGTTCTGTTAGGATTTGTCAGGTCCCTCAATTTACTGTGAGGGCTGCCGATGGCTGTTATGCCCCTATTACAAGGGCTACGGTACACACAGCTGACAAGTGCCCTTATACTAGAGTCAACGCGATACCCAGCTCCCGCTGGGCTACAGCCGCTCCTAATCGGCCAGTATGACCATATAATCTCCCTCAGTCCATCTGCCTGGGCTCCCAGGGCCCTGCTGGGGCTTGCCCTTCTGCCAAAGGGCCCTACCGAGCTGGAGGGCTGCTCGCATCCGCCGCCACGAGCTCCGCCGAACTTCAGGCTCTCCGCTGCCTGCTTCCGGTTCCGCGCCCCTCCTTCCGGCCGTCCTCGGCCTCTCTTTTATGCCGGTCCCATGGGTACTGACCCCTTCTCTCCCCATACACCTGGGGAAGGTAAGTTCCCTCCCCGCCACTGGCACCAGTGGGCGGGTGATTAGCGGGGCTCTGCGTGGGCGTGGAGCTGCGGGGCCCACCAACTCTCTGTCTCCCTTACACATAGGTGACATGTAGGTGGAGCATGGGGGGGGCATGTGGCCCCCGCCACCAGATTGGCCGCCAGCAAAGCCACCGCCAGCTTCTATGGACAGTTGTCGCTTGCCACCCCCCTTGCCGCCGACGCAGCTGCCGGCATCTGCAGGCGGTCCCTGCTCGACACCACTCCCTGCCACCGACACCACTGCTGGCATCTGTGGGCTGTTCTTGCTCACTGCTCGCCAGCACCACCACCGGCATCTGTTGGTAGTCCCTGCTCGCCACCTGTCACCCCCCTTCCCTGCTGCCAACACCACTACCGGCAGCTGCGGACAATCCCCACTGCCACCTACAAATGGTGCCCCCCCAGTTTCAGGAGGCACCAATTGTTCATGGTTTACAGCCAAGCCTTACATTACAACTGTATCTGCTCTAATTCCACTGACTGGGGTAAACTCCTTAAGGATCTGGAACAAGGATTCCTACAGTTACAGTACAATTCCAAAACTGTAGCCACTCAAATCAATAAATCCAGGCTCAGACCTTGCTCCAACCTACTACAATACCAACCCCAGGACAAGAAAAACAGAATCCCTCTGGTTGTCACCTACAGCCCCCAGCTTGAATACCTAAGACACATCATTAATGACCTCCAACTCCTCTTGGAGGAGGACTGTCTCAAGGTATTCATGGGGTACAAATCTGTCCTGGCTTACATGCAGCCCCACAACTTCACATGGTGTCTCAAACAACAAACCAACTAATTCCCATCCTCACCACGGCAGCAGGCCTTGCAATGGATCCAAATGCCTGCTGAGCCCACGCATCAATACAGATAATACCATCACTGGATCAAATAACAAGGCATACAATATCTAATGATCATTCACTTGCAACTGTAGCAGTGTTGTATATACCAGTGGTGCTCAACCTTTGTGGCTGGAGGTCTGGATGGGCAGTGTCCAGGATGTCTGCAGGTCAGATCTAGCTGGGGGTCCTGATCCAGCATGGTGTGGTCACAGCAGGGCTCCATCCGGCCATGTGGAGGAGGACAAGGGGCATCCTGGCTCCAACCTGGTCCAGCAGGGGGCAGAAGGAGGGGTGTGGCCCAGCCCCACAGGAAAAAGGGGCATGGCCCAGCCCCAACCTGGCCCCAAAGGGGCATGGCCTGGCCCCACAGGAGGAAGGGGGCTTGATGCAGCCCCACAAAGGGGCAGGAAGGGGGCTTGACCCAGCCCCAACCCAGCTCCATTGGAGAAACAGGGGTGTGGTCTGGCCCTATCCAGTGGCAGGGGTTAAGGAAGGGGGACATGACCTGGCCCTAGCCTGCTGCACAGGACTGGGGGTTTGGAATTTGGCAGTGAGGGAAGGTGGCCATATTTATTCCCACTGCCCCCCTGCCACCAGATCTTCTGATCTGTGAGGAGCCCCACAGGCCAAATACCTATGGCTCTGCAGGCCCATGGGTTGGAGGTTGAGCACCCCTGGTATACACCATCACCTTACAATGCCCATCTCCTGTCTACATCAGACAGACAGGGAAGTATCTACATGTAAGAATGAACAAACACCGGTCTGACATCAGCTGCAGAAAGACACAGGGCCTGTGAAAGAACACTTTAACCTTCATGGACAATCCATTGCTGACCTCAGGATTGCTGTTCACAGTCAGCAAAATTTTTAAAAACAGTTTGAACAGGAAACAGCAGAACAAGAAATCATCTACAGACTGGACCATGTTAAGTGTCGATTAAACAGGAACTACAGATTCTTATCCCATTATCTGGATTAGCTTTTGTGACCCCATTGTTCCTATGGGGTATTTGTTTGCTTCTCCCAGCATTCACCCTCTCCTTCCCTCTCCCTCCTCTTTTCCTATCTTTGTATTCAAACCATTCACTCCACTTCATGCACTGCTGTATGCTGTTCTTTCATAGCATCTGATGAAGTAAACTTGAGTACATGAAAGATTGTGCTCTCTCTCTCTCCGTGTTATTTAGTTAATTTATAAGGTGCACATCTACCATGCCTTCTAAAAGAAAAGAACATTATAAATAAATGTCCAAAAAAAAAATTAAACAAAAATAGTTCTTGAGTAAGTACAATGCCATTCAGTCTCCACCACAGGTGTGGTCCTGCAGAGACTTTAGCCCTTGCAAGATTTTGCACACTCAATTAAAGGGCACTATGATCATGTCTAATGTTAAACTCACAGTTAAGTTCTTCATGGAATCAGGGACATATCAGGGGTAAAGGTCAGTGCTCAATTCTGGAACTCCTACTCAAGTTTGGTGTTATTTCCAAGCCTGAGGCAGGATTATCTTGTATCTGCTTTAGTTCTTCCCTGGTTGAAGTATGGTTGTACCTTTCTTTAATTTTCTGGGGTCTTTTTAAACAACTTTTTAAAAGAATGGAAAAGTATTGTTTTAAGTTAACTTAGTTTTTGAATTTAACTAACTCACTGTTAAACATAAGCCTTTAATCATAGAAGTCAAGAAATGAAGGAATGACGTTGCAAGAGTTATAGTTGAGATCCTACTGTAAAATAAACAAGTGAGCTGCATATTACATTATGCTTCTGTGGGCCAAGACCCACAGGGGGAAGGGGACATTTTTGCAGTTTGCATCACATCCCTAGTTTCTGTATTGTTTTATTTGCACAGGCCAGGGGCTCCTTCTATAGTTCTACCCTTTTTCTCAAGCTTACTTTGTCTTGCTCTACCATCCTGCATGTCAGCATTTCCCTGCAACACCCTCCCCCACCCCACCTCCTCCCCCACTTTTCTCCCACACCAGGGACTCTGTCACCTCCCCCATTCTAAGGCCTCCTCTCTTTACTCCCATTTTCTCATGCTGACTGCACTCTTTCCCCATTTTTCATCCCCACACCAGAGGCCTATGTTTCTTGGCATTCTGTCCATGCAAAAAAAAGTCTTTACTTACCCTTCCCACTCTACCTTCCTGAACCTCTTTCCCCTCCTAGGCTGGATACATGGATGGCTTGTGCCGTTTCTCTTTCACCCTCTGTCCTGCACATGACGGAGCACCCTTGGGGAAACAGCATATTAACAAGCGAGAATGAACCCTCCTTTCCTCTTAGGTCCTTCTTACCTGCCCTGCTGAATGGGTATCTACCTCATATCAGTATGGTGGCTCTGAGCTAATTGAACAAGCAGCAACTATTTACATGTAAATGCTTTTATTTAATGTTTTGATTTTCACCCAAATCAAGAGTATTCTGCCTCTGGTGGTTCAGACCATTCCTTAAAAAATCTGGAACTGACTGGATGCAGTGTTCAATAGTTATTATGATACACCCAGACTCAAAAACTGGCAATCCATCAAGTCAAGCACAGGCCTTTGTTTCTGTTGGCCAATAATCTCTCTAATGCATAAGTGCATTTTGGTCTGAGCACATTATGACTGGAAAGTGTGATGCGGTCAGTGCAGAAAACCAATGAACAGTAACTGAGGTCCCAACCCTGACTGCACTCAGATGACTAATCTCAAAAGGGGCAGTCTCTCTGACATCAAAGGAAGTACCCACATGAGTAATTCTTACTTATGTATCTGAGTTTTGCAGGCTTGAGCCATTGAAGTGAAATGTCTGGTGATGGATTATCCTTAGCTGGGGAGAAATCAGCTAGACAGAAATGAATTGGGAACTTTCCCATCTGTAAATAAAAACAGTTCACTATTTACATAAAGGGGAATGAGGGGCTGGGTGGGGATTGTGATGGTAGGGGCAATAAAGACACTATTCCATGAGTGGGCCATTCTTGCAGTTTGCAATACATCCCTAGTTTACGCACTGTTATAATTGCTATAAATATGCTTTTTTATGTCCACCATTAGCAGTGTTGTCATTTCTTGTGATTTCACCCAGTGTACCTCATTTTCAGTTGCTCCTGGAGCTAGGCTTGCAATGATGCCAGACACTCTATTCCTTATGTCATTTGCACCCTGGCTGAAAATGTCTCTACCTCCCCCAGCCTTTGCTTGGGTGTTTTTTTCATCTTCCCCACATATCGGGGAATAACGGGCAGAACTCTTCCCTTCCCCTCAGGAGCATAAACTTTTCCAGTAGGTAGTGGCGACGCGTAGGGGGTGCACAGGGGTGCACATGTACCCCCTGAGAGGGCTGGTGCACCCCCTGACAGCCAGCATTCCCAGGCAGGGGGGGCAGATGAGACCACTGGTGCCGCCCCTGAGAGTGCCAGCCGGGGAGTGCACCAGAAGAAGCAGAGAACTACACCCCCGCCCAGTTGCTGACTGTCTGCAGGGGGGTGCAAGTGCCGCCCGCCCCCCAACTCAGGAGGCACCAGTCGCCTGTGCCAGTAGGGGAGAAGAAAGTGGTAAAAGTACAAAAAGAGCCCTGCAGATCTGTGCTACTTTGTTTTCTCCTTTTCCCTTCCAACTTGGGACAGCTAAGTCAGTCTCCCCCATCTCATATTGGTAACACTAGGTTAAGGGGCGGGGAGGAGGGAAGGAGAGGGCATTAAAGAAGTGTTCCCTTTCCAGACCTGGGAAGAGGGACAAAAGTATCATGCCCTAGCTGCCATCAGGCATGGATGAGATGGGCAAAGGACCTCTGGACATGACAAGAGAAGTACAATAAGGGCAAAGAGAAGATGTATAGGTCAGGAGTGAAAGTCAGAGAGAAACCCAGGTGGAGACATAACAGATGGGGAGGGGGGCAAGCTGGAGTTAAGGATACATAATTAATGCGTTAGAATTTGGGGAGGAAGTGAAAGTACTGCAGCGCACAGACACGCTGCCAATGACTGCTGAAGAAGTAAGGGCCATAATCACCTTATTCTTTATATTTAGGAGAGTTTTCACACTGAATCTCTCCC
>NW_017728992.1:55136378-55139336 GCF_001723915.1 Gavialis gangeticus | reverse complement strand
TCCCTCACACACACACACACACACGCGCGCGCGCGCGCGCGCGGCAGGAGAATTTCTAAAACTGTTATTTAGTAACTTATCTCATCATTATTTTTAAGTCTCTGCCTCATTATTCTTGACCTTCAAGACCAAATTAACTCTATAAACATTTGCAAGACGCCACACAAGTGAAAGCTGGAAAAGTTATGGGGAGTTCCTGTTCTAATAGAAGTAGACCTCATTCTAAGTAACAGTTCCAAACTGAAAACAACAGGGCCAGAATTCCCATATGCATGAATGCCCCTTTAAACCCATGAAGGACTCTTCACACTATATTTCCCTTCTCAGGTTTTGATTTAGATCTATGTCCACACTGCACAGCTAGCCCCTGTACTTGAAGCAGAGCTCCACATGGGCTGTTCACCTTGTCATGAAGTGCTCACATACAGTTTCTAGTGAAATGGTTCACTGCCAACATGCCTCATAACATACTTGTGTAGTACCTAGTCCTCTGGGTGTTATAACAATAGAAAAGAAACATTAAACATAAAACAATAATAATTATGAAAAACCTCTGGACCTAAATGTTTCACCTTAATCCAATTTACTCTCTGTTTACAATATGGTTTCAACCCCTAATTGTTCACACCCAAAACACTCTGAATTAATTTTTGAAGCATTTAATTTAGCAAATAATCTTATTGTTACAAATGCACTAGGTAAATGTGGACACTATAATTACACTTATTCCCTTCCCCTCATCCACTACTTTTATAAAAGAAAATTTAAACATTTTTTAAAAATTCAGTTTGGGCTGGAATTATTTATAAATCCATCCTTTCCCTTGCCCGCAATCATTACCTTCACCAAACTGACCAAGTTTAAGCCAGTGACTTTTCATCCACCAACCCAATTAATCTAAGCACTAGGAAAGCAAGAATACTGAAAATCTGGCCTGGATTTTAAAAAGGAATAATATTGTAGGCCAGATACATCTCACAGACTCACTGTATTAGCCACATATTTACATTGCACAGGAATAAGAATGACAAAATGGAACTGTGGAAAAGGCTGCACATGAGAATTATAGGACAGAATGAGCAATCACAATTCATCCCTTTCTTTCCCCTTTCTCTGCCACTCCTAGTCTTCTACATGTGGAACCATTGTAAAATGATCCCTTCTAGGTCCCAAAGACGATTCAACAGCACCTGATGATCATCTGTATTCAAGGGTACTGAAAGATCTAATCAACTTAGCAGACATCTCTGATTTATGTCCTTTGGGAGGAGGAGGATACTGCTCAAAAGAAGCAAGGCAGGGCCATTTCAGTTTTTGAATCAACGCCTGAGACAAGCATGTTGGATACGTGTTGAACTCCAGCCATAGTAAGTAGCATTGCGTGTGCTGAATATCATTGCAGAGATTAACAGTGATATACTGTAACAGTGCATTTCAATGCATAAAAGTGGATCCTAGAAGGATCTCTAGGAGCTTAAAGCATCTTTATGCATGCTAATTAAAATGCCTGCAGCATCTCATGTATTCAGCATCCCGCACTTCAAAATGGTGGCAGGGGCGCTTTAACTAAAGCTTGTTCAACAAGCTTTAGTTAAAGGGCCCCCAACTGCCATTTTGAAATGCAAAGACACTGAATACACGAGACACTGAGGCTCCTGGAGTGTACTAATTAGAACGTGTTAGAGCAGGCATCGGGCAGGTGTATAGGTGTACAACGATCACATTGCAGGGTGGGAAGATAGGGCAACCATGCTGGTGCAGCAGAGCCCCATAACCCTTTGGAAAGATGAAGCATATGTGTCCCTTCAAACTGGGCCAGTTTTCTTGGCAGGGAGAGGCCAATGCTGATAAACCAATACCGATGCTGGTACAAAAGGGGACAGTGCGATGCTGCCCTCTTGAACTGTGTTTTGTGGAAGCAGGTGGTGGTGGTGGGCAGCATCTTGTGTCCTCTTTTCTTGCAGAGCTAGGAAAAGCTGGCAGAATCTAGTCCTTCTAACATCACTCCCTGCAGAAATACAGCCAACTCCGAGGTGAAAACAGGCAGCTGCTTAAAAGCACACAGAAACTCTCCACATAAGTGTGGGGCATGAAATGAAAAATGCCCTTTCTAACTTAGCCTCTAATGGCAATTTTAGGAGATGGAACATAAGATAGACTGCCAAGCTGGAATTTGGCCACATCATTGTAGTTCACACACAGGAACTTTTTCACAGCATGCAAGAATGCTTACTTTCATCAGGGCTTACAAAAATCAGTTATGCACCTCATGTGTGGTGTGTGGGGCTGGCCCTGAACATTATCTGAGATTCACCCCAGCCATGAGAATTCAGCAGACCTGAACTGTTGGAGAAAGGTAACTATCTCACCTTTGAACACATACTGTTTATCAACTAAATGCTTTCTCTTTAAACAGGGTGTTCTTTTCTGAAGGCATATGAATTACTTGTTTTCACTAAAAACATTAAACAAAGGTTTCATTTAGGAGTGGGCAAAATATGGCCCACGGGCTGCATTCGGCCCTCCGTGGGTCTGGATCAGATTAGGAGAACCAAACCAGGGGTGGGCAATTATTTCAGGTGGAACGCCACTTAATGAGTTTTGGTGAGTTATCGAGGGCCGCAAGGGTAGCCCCACCCTTGACAGGGGCCCCACCCCCTGGTCACCATCTTGGGCCTGGAAGTCCCACCCTACAGCAGCTGACCTTTGCCACCAGAAGTCCCTCCCCTTGCCCTCAGAAGTACTCCTCTTGGGAAGGGAGTTTGCCATCTTTGAACTGGGGAAAAAAGCAAATTATATACTAAAAATAAAATGTTGACAATAACATTTTTATTTTATTAAAAAATATATTTTTCTCCTGATCTGTGTGTGCTTTTGCGGTCTATAGAGGTGATAACATAATAGCTCAAATGAAGTCTTACTCTTATGTATTGTAGTGGGGTATGAAAGGGTAAGAGG
>NW_017728992.1:55129536-55131378 GCF_001723915.1 Gavialis gangeticus | reverse complement strand
AAGAAATCTTGAAAATGTTAACCATACAGGCTCAAAAACCAGAAAGCAAATAAAAATAACTCAACATTTATTATTTTGTAAAATCTTGTGATCTTTCAGCCACTCTAATATTTTATTTGAGTTTAAGTTATGATTCTTGATCCCTAGTGGTAGGCAGTACTGTAGCTTTGTTCCTCCTAAGTTTTTGCCACGTATTTCACTGAATGCAAGCCTGTCACCAAGCTTGGAAGCTAAGACCATTTGACTTAATCTCTGTTAATAGATTTAGCGTTTTTTTAAAAATACATCTGGATTTGTTGTACGCAATAATCCATGGAGGAGGGAGGGATTGTGGAGTTTGCAGGGGAGATTTTGTGGGTATTGTGGGGTGTGCATGGGAGCCCTCCATGCATGCCCCTCTGAGCTGGTAAGCACCTGATCCCGCCCCTGCATCTATGCCACCATCACTGCCACCTCCAGGCTGCCCAGTGGGGCAGCAGTGGCAGTGCAGAGGAGCCACAGGAAAGCCCAGGCATGGGCTCTGGGCAGCTGTAGCAGGAAAGGCTGGCAGCAGCAAGGGGCTGCTTTTCCCCTGCACTGAGCAACAGCTTCTGTCCTGCCATGTACATACACATGCACATGGCAGCCAGGCAGCATGAAGCGCAGCTCCCTGCAGGGAAGTCTACGGAGTGAGGGGTGGCATAGACAATACATCGAAGAGGGTGGGAAGACACAGGCAACACATCAGAGGGGTATGGGGGAGCATGTTCCCCCCACATTTGTGCACCTGCAATGGGTACAGGGATGCAGCCTGGCTGAACCAGCATAGGCAGAAGCCACCTCTGCAGCCCAGCAGGCAGGACCCAGCGTGGGAGCACAGAGTGGGACAGTGAGACTCATTGCTGCCACCACGACTGGGACTCCTGCCATGCTACCAGCAACATGAGAAGTAACGGATAGGTGGGGGGCCATGCTTCCCTCATCTCCTCCCACTGCCAGCTGCTTGCCCTCTACCCCACCTCCACAGCCCAGCCACCGCTGTTGCTCCCCTCAGGCTGCAGCTCTACCCTGGAGGCGATGTCAGGAGGTGGGCAGCATGGGCAGCCTGAGGGTAGCAGTGGCGGTGGCAGCCGAGCCATGGCGGTGGGGTAGAGCCGCAGCCCAATGTGCGAGTGGCTGGCAGCAGGAAGAAGTAAGGGTAATGCAGCCCTCCGCCCCCCCACATTACTCCTTGAGCTACTGGCAGCACAGGAGTCCCAGGAGTGGTAGCAGCAATGAGTCTGGCAACCCTGCTCTGCCCTCCCACACTGAGTCTGCCTGCTGGGCCACAGAGGTGGCTCCTGCCCTTGCTTGTCCGGCCAGGCTGCAGTCCCATGCCCACTGTGGGTGCACACATATGGGGGGCACATGCCCCACTATGCCCTACATACACACCCCCCCACCTCACTCCCACTCCCTGCCCCACACACTGGGGTGCTGGCATCTGGGGGCAGGGGGCAGTGGGTCAGGAGTGAGGGGCACCAGCAGGGCCAGGGGTCAGTTTTCTACTTAAACTATTTACTGGGCTGGGACTGGCCATCAATGTTTACAAATAGGTCCTGGTACAAAAAAGTTCGAGAACCACTGTTTTACATCACTGTTCCATCCTTTAGATTGGCAGAACAGTATGATCAGGAGAATGTCCTATCCAGCTGACACCTGCACTAAGGCTGTTTCTACTTGGTACCATTAGAACTGCTCTTGGTTACTAGCTGGTGACAAGTTACAGCAGTCTTCAGGTTGCTTTAATTTATGCTAAGATATGGGCCTTGTGCACCTATCCAAGCATTGTGGGAGCAAAAAGATATGTCAAAGCCAATTCTG
>NW_017728992.1:55106975-55124536 GCF_001723915.1 Gavialis gangeticus | reverse complement strand
GAGCCAGGGGGGCTTTCGGGCACTCCTGCCCCCCTTGCTTCTTGTTGGGATGGTCACCCCTTGGGCCCTGAGTATCATCTCCTTAAGAAATGACCAGTCATCTTGGGCACTGAGTTCCCTTGCTCTCGAAAACCCCAGTGCCTCTCCCACTAATTTCCTCAACTCGTTGAAGTTGGCCCTCTTGAAGTCTAGGGCTACCGCCTTGCTGCAGGCCCTTGACACCCTGCGCTGGATGGTGAATTCCAGCAAGCGATGATCGCTATCACCCAGGTGGTCAAGGAACTGGAGGCCCCTTACCAGGTCGTTGCCTGTGGCCAGGACCAGGTCCAACAGGACATTTCCTCTGGTCTCTTCCCTTTCTACCCCAAAACTATTTGTACTACTTTGCTACAGCCGAAGACTAGGGATATAGTGTTTAGCAAGTCCACAACTGTAAAAACAAATAGAATAATAAAACTCATTCTGGAATTAACATTTTAACACTATGTTGATTACATTTGCTTTTAGTACAGCTTCCTCATAAACTGCAATTTGGCATCTTTTTCTTACTCAGTTCAAGACAGCAGGTCTGTGGAAATGCTGACTAATCTGCTGGGTTAGAGAATTTTTAAGTAGGGAATAATTATGCAGCAAGTATACATGAGTAACAATAACATCCATTACAGTTACTGTATTTGTTCTGCTCTCTCTTGGAAGGTGGAGCACTGAAAGCGAGATACACTGCTCAGAGGTGACTGCATCTCATTACTGTGTTTTTTTCTATGCATCTTATGAAATGCTGAAAGATAAAAGAATCAAATGACAGGCTGATCAGAATCATGTTGATTTCATCAAACAGAATTTTCCCTTAGATCTGCAACCCTCAGCCTCAGGCCCAGCTGCTTTGTTTTCTTCTTATAGGGCAAAACAGTTGGAAAGCTGGCTTAGAAATGGTGGCACTGGAGTGTCAAACTCACTCCATCATGGACTGCAAAGAAAGATTTTCAAAATACCATTCACCAGTCCAGAGCAGCTGTTATTTAAAAGCTACCAGAAGTTGCTTAGTCTCTCTTACATACAACAGGAAGGATTCAAAGTGAGGCTTACTTGATAAATTCAGCATGACTGGGTCATCTTATATATTGGCTCATCTGCTTTTGAGTATTTCCTGAGTTGCATTAAAAAACCAAAATAAACCAAACCAAAACAAAACCCACGTAACAAAAATACAACTTGCCAAAGGTTGAATAAAACTGTACACATACAAATGCATTATTTATATACAGGATATTATAAAGTGTATAGTGACACATAACAAAACTACGTTAAGAGAAAAGTAATACACTTGCAAGGCCACACACTTAAAAATTAGGGAATGCTAGAATTAGAATCACTTATGCAACCTTAACTTGGGCCCCTTGTACATTAGCAGCATGACGCACAGTTACTTAATTTTTTCTACAAAACTATTGCCTCTTGCAGAGCACAGAATGGAGCCCACTTAATTAAAAGCCATTCAATATTTTGTTGTGTTTCTCACATTGTTCAATTGCCTTTGCTTTTCTAATGGCATATTGTTCAAACCCTACTGGGGAGACAGAATTCTCTTTTTTTTTCCTTTGTGCCATGCATCACTTCAGAATAGCTGGTGTGACCCTCATTTTACAGACAGAGAATTGAGGCACAGATAGAGATTATGCCCTGAAAGATAAGCTAACATTAAAAGGCATAGACAGAGGTACAGCTTCTGCGTCTAACTCATGGCAATTAATAGAAATCACCATGAGTTAGTCCCTCCAATCCAAAGGAAGTTAGTTAATTTGTAGCCAATCCAGGGAGAAGTTATTTCTTGCCCTGGCTCCAGTCCACTCTCCCAGCTCCATTGCTGTCTCAGGATGGGAGGGGGAGAAGGCAGGGGAGGGAAGTCTTTTGGGGTGCAGGTAGATTGGAGGTCACCTCCCACCCCCAAGGTGAGGGGCTCCAATCCAATGCCTCCCACTCCAGTTGGTCTGAGAAAGCCCCGGAAGGGACTGCCCTCCCCTGCCTTCCCATCCAGAGACATCAGCTGCAACTCTCTGTCCTGCAACCAGAGCAGACAAAAATTAATTAAGTCACTCCGCTTAGGAGCAGCTTCATTTGAACCCTCATATAATGAGGGTTAATTTGTCATGTGATTGAAAGGCTCTGCATCCATGCTCTTCTGTTTGGGCATGGTTTTAGACTGCTTTTAAGGGGCCAACTGCACAACATGTGTCATTTCTGTCTACACCCAAATGCCTGACAATGGCAATATGTTTTTTTAGGTACTTCACATTACATGGCACTTACTTGTTTGCACCAGCCCAAGAGATGACAAACTCCTTCACTGTAAGATCTTGATCCATCCCCAGAGTATATGTATTCAACAAGGAAGGGTCCTGTGGGAATGGGGAGGGAGGAGGGAAAAAATCTGTGATCTGGTAATTAAGCACTGGACTATATCATAATGTATATGCAGAAAGGGACTGAATTAAGGTTTTACAGTTAACCTTAATTCTGGCATTTGCTATCTTTTGAATCCCTTGCCTTGTAACCTTAATCATGATCTTTTAATGTAGGGATGAGTGTGTACACATGATTTTTATTAAAAGAAAAACATATGAAAAATATGTATATATTTCACCATATGGCCTCATCATATCGTCATGGGTATCAGCAGGGTCCAAATATTTAAAGCCAAATGCCCAGACATCTGTCACTTAACCTAATGGAGTAACTGGTAGCAATACTAAATGGTAATCTGCTGTATGGTGTAGTACTGGAGGGAGATGAGAAATGCATCTTGTCCTAAATATTAGTTGATTGCAAAGGCATGAAGTAAAAACAGTCTCAAATCAGATATCATGTTTCCATTCTGAGTGCTATAAAGGAGCATGCTCTAGTGGGAAAAGACTCTTCTGCCTGTTGCCCCATGTGCATCACTCGTTCGGTTTCTATCCTTCCAACTTGTCCTTGTCTTGACTCTTCCACACATGCCACACCTGGCTCTTTTTTCCAGTTCCATTCTCTTTGGCAATTGACCCCTAGTCTCTACTCCTTGGTCTTCTCAATCCTAGCCTCCTTGACCAGCCAGCTGTAGTGTCCCCCTCCAGGTGTCCTGGCTGAGTGAATCTCCCACCACACTCCTACTGTCAGCAGGGTAATTTAGATAGGACACTAATGAGGCAGCGCTGCTTTATGCCATGTAGATATGCCATCTGTGGAGACAGTAAATGCACAGTTAGTGCTAGGAGTGAGGAGAGACTTAAATATGCCAAGTGTGGAGAGACTCTTCAGTGGTTTTAGCTGCTGAAGAAGTTCCTACTATGTGCAAATTGATTTTTCAAAAGCTTATAATTTGGCCAAACTGGGCAGATTTTTATGGGGAAGGCAAATGGCACATCCTAAGGCAAATTCCACAGTCCTGCCAAATTTCAAGTTCCTCTTCCAAAGCTCTGGGATCCTGCAGGTTTTGTTTTTTTTTTTTTAAGTAAAGCTCATCTGAATTTATTAAACAGGAAAATTATTATTTTTCCCTAGCCAAATTTTGGAAATTTTGGGGTGAAATTTTCCTACCAGGGAAATTGCGTACCAAATAATGAAGTTTGGCAAAGATAAAGGACTGAAAATAGGTTCTTACAATTGGAACTGTTAGTCTACCTTAATAAGAGATGGTGTTACAAGGTACAGCAATACAATACATATTCATGCACATGCTTTCTTGCTGGTCTCTTCTCTTCCTTCTGTATCTTTGTACTCTTAATTTAGAATCTAATTTTTTAATCATTCCTTATGCTGATAAGTGTCAACCCAAGTACTCTCAAGGTTGATATAGCCCTTAGACTGTGAGTAAAAATAGCATGTGTACAAGGGGTTCACATTTTCAAATTCCTGCTTCAAAGCATAAGGGCCCTAGAGCTGCTTAACTGAATGGTTCTAAGAATTTTTAACATAGGCAAAACAAGGTACGTTCCCTACCATTATTCTAAGAAATATCTTACCTATTTTCTGGTGAAAATTTCCACAAAAATGTCAGTTTGAGGCATGAAAGGTTTTACTTCAAATGGTTAAAGTTACAAGTGACTAAAACAAATCTCTTATAAATCATAAAGGCTGCCAGAGCCATCCCTTGGGTGGGACAAATCAGGGCAATTGGCCTGGGCCCCACGCTTTGGGGGGCCCCATGGACAGCACCATTGGCACATGCCGAGGGCGCCACCACTCCACGTGGCTACCATGCACCCCCGGCTTTCCGCTCCACTCGTTTCCCACAAGTCCCCAACTCTGCCTGCTAGCCACCCTCCTTCCTCCCCCCCAGGTCCCACACAGTCTGATGTGCCCCGGGCCCCAAACACCCCTAGGGTTGACTCTATATAAACAAATACTAAATAAATGCGCAGTAACAACTGCACAGTAATGTCTTGTGTAAATGCAGCCATTATGATTTATAAGAGTCTTGTTTTTAGTCACTTGTAACTTGAACCATTTAAAGTAAAACTTTTCATGCCTCAGGCTGACTTTTTTTGTGGAAATTTTCACCAAAAAATAGGTAAGCTTTTTCTTAGAATAATGGTAGGGAAAGTACCTTGTTTATAGAAGTACTAAATAAATATGCAGTAACCTGAGTTACTGTGCAGTAGTGCAGGTGAACACCTTTTTGTGGCACTACTGTGCAGTAGTCTAATACTACTGTGCAGTAGTGTCGTGTCACAGTTTTTGCCACACGATGCTACTGTGCAGTAGTATTGGGCTATTGTGCAGTCAGTGTCTTGTGTCGATGCACCCAATGTCAGGCAACCTTAATTATGGGTGCTGCTACCTATGGTATCTTTATATTTACCTGTATATGTGTTATTATCCATATGTATATGTATTATTATATATTTGTGAAGCACCAATTGTAGGCTCAGTCCCAGCTAAGACAGAAGAAAACAAGATCTCTGCCCCACAGACTATTTAGATATTAAATAACAGAAGTGCTCCTGTTTGATCAACTTGAATTACTGCTATTGGAAATAATCAAGGTTCTGTTTTAGTCTACACTAACAGTTTGTGCGCTGAGGTCAAATGGCACTCTTAGGATTTTACCATTGTGAAAAATTTCTAAATCTAGTCTATACTACCAGGAACTTTTTAATGAGCCAAAGAGAATAAAACAGTTAATTATATAGTTTAATTAAGGGGCCAGCAACTGGCCTGCAGGCTGGATCTTCCCCACAGAGCCATTGGATCTGGCCTGTGGATGTGAGGCTTCAGCAGTGGTCACTCCACACTTCCATGAGGAGAAGCAGCAACTTCAGAGGCTCTCCCCATGCTGTTGGGAGGAAAGAAGCAGCAGGCATGGCTGAGTTTTTGCTGGACATACTTAGCTTCTTTTATATCTTCACAATTAGACATTTTGGATCTAAAAGTATTAGGAACTGAAAAAAGAATGGCATCCAGGTGGCTGGTCTGCTGGGGAATTGGCTGGCACCACATGACCAGAAGAGGGCCAGCATAGTGATGCGGCCCTGGAGGACTCCCGAGATGAAATGAACTCTTTGGTGGCAGCACAGGGAGGGAGAAAGAGGGCACACTGCAAGTGCAACCTGAAACCCTCCCTGCAGCTGGAGTGGGACCAGCACACCCCCATGGAGGCTGGCTGCCAAGCCAGGCTGCAGGAGGCCCGGTTGCCGTGGGAACCCTCCTGCAGAGACAAGCTACACACTTACCTGCGGCACCACAGCAGGGAATCCTTCCAGGAGCAGGAGGCCCCACCAGAAAAGGAGACGCTGTGCCTGACCAAGCCCCAGTAAGAGAAAGAGCAGGTATGGGTGTGGAAGTCGTGACAGGTGAACCCAACAGCACTGACCCAAATGAGCCTCTGCTCACACACCACAATGATAAAAGGTACTGTGAGGGCAGCTAGGTTGAGATGAGGCCAGCCTGAGAGGGACTGGTAGAGCCCGCTGCGGGGGGAAACCTGTCCAGCACCCCTGTAGCCACCACTGCCCCATTTGAGTGGATACAGACCCAAAATCCACTGCTAGAGCAGCACTAGTCACAGAGTACTCTATGGAGTATGAGGAGACATTGCACGAAGTATTGGTTTACATGGCCAGGTGCCAGCAATACCCACAAAGGGGAAGCCTGCCTCACCGAATGCAGAACACTGAAGTAAAGTGTTGGGTGTGGGTAGCATTGATGCCCTGTGTGCCCATACCATGTGCACGTTTCATTATTGTTAAGTTGTGCATTTGTTGGCCAAGACGGCTTCACCACTTTCCCATGGGGACCATGCAGGCAGGCATGCCAGGAGAACAGGTGGCACCAGTGGCCTATGGCAGACATCACCAAGACCAGAGTGGACTACTGGAGTGGAAAGGGGTGAGGTGTAGAGGTAGTGGAGACTCACAGAAGATCTACCAGCTGAGCTGTCCAGGGCTAGAGGGAAGCACTGTGCAGCACCTCCAACTAATCTCAAATAACATCAAGTTTTAGAAGTGAATAGGCCTTGGCATGGCACCCAGGTGGTCAGGGCATGCCAGCGGTGGTGCTGCAAGCATGGGCCCACCAAAATACAAAATCTTGGGTAGTCTTATTTGTTTACTCTCCATTTTCTGGTTACTCCAGTCCACTGGGCCAAATGGTTGTATCCTATATATTTTAACTTAAATGTAAATGTTTCCCCTCCCATAAAGTCTATTTTGTAAGAAATCTCCTGATGAATCAAGCTCTCCCCAACTTATCTTTAAGAACCCCCTTCAGTTAATATCTTTCCCCCTTATTTCTCCCTCTAAATCCACGATCTTGTTAATGCTCTTGTTACATCCACCTCAATAATACTCACTGGCCTGTTTTTCACCCCCTCTGCTCTCCTTACCTTTCTCTCCGGATTGTGGTACATGACACTGACCCTCTTTTTTCTCCACTCTTATCTTGCTTTCCATTGTGTTGAGGACTCTGTTGGCATTGCACTGTTGGGGCCTTGCCTCAACAGAATTTTGCATGCTGGCTGTACTTTAAAGAAACCTTACTGAGGGTGCAGGAACAAACAACCCCCATGTGCAGGAAGACTAGCAAGTATGGCAGAACCTGGCTTAGCAAGCAACTCTTCAGTCAGCCAGAACATAAAAAGGAAGCTTATAAGGACAAGCAACTAGGGAGGAGTATAAGAGTATTGCTCAGGCATGCAAGGATGAAATCAGGAAGGCCAATGTGCAATTGGAGTTGCAGCTAGCAAGGGACATGAAGGGTAACAAGAAAGGTATCTAGAAGTATGTTAGCAACAAGAGGGAAGTCAGGGAAAGTTTGGGTCCTTTACTAAATGTGGAAAGCGACCTTGTGACAGAGGATGCAGAAAGTACTCAATATCTTTTTCACCTCAGTCTTCACAGGCAAGGTCAGCTTTCAAACTACTGCACCTAGCAGCATAGTTTGGGGAGGAGGTGAGCAGCCAACAGTGGTAAAAGAACATGTTAGGGACTGTTTAGAAAAGCTGGACATGTAAGAGTCCATGGGGCTGCACAAGATTCACCCAAAGGTGCCGAGGGAGTGGGCAGATGTGATTGCAGAGTCACCAGCCATCATCTTTGAAAACTCATGGTGGTCAGGAGAGGTCCTCAGTGATTGGAAAAGGGCAAATGTAGTGCCCATCTTTAAGAAAGGGAAGAAGGATGATCCAGGGAATTACAGACTGGCCAGCTTCACCTCAGTCCCTGGAAAAATCATGAAGCAGATCCTCAAGGAATCTATTTCTAAGCGCTTGTAGGAGAAGAAGGTGAATTGGAACAGTAAGCATGAATTCACCAAGGGCAAGTCATGCCTGACCAACCCAATTGCCTTCTATGATGAGATGACTGGCTCTGTGGATGTCGGGAGATGAGTGGATGTGGATATACCTTATCTTCAGCAAGGCTTTTGATACCGTCTCCAACACCATTCTTGTCAGCAAGCTAAGTCTGGATGAATGGACTGTAAGGTGGATAAAAAAATGACTGGATTATCAGGCTCAGGGGGCAGTGGTCAATGGCTTGATGTCTAGTGGGGAGCTGGTATCAAGTACAGTGCTGCTGGGGTCAGCCTAGGGGCTGGTTTTGTTCAATGGTTTTGTGCACCCTCAGTAAGTTTTCATATGACACCAAGCTGGGGGGAGTAGTAGGTACACAGTAGGGTAGTGCTAGGATTCAGAGACACCTCAACAAATTGGAGCAATGGACTAAAAGAAATCTCATGAGGTTCAATAAGGAGAAGTGCAAAGTCCTGCACTTAAGATGGAATAATCCCATGCACTGGTACAGGCTGGGGACTGACTGGCTAGGCAGCAGCTTTGTACCTGGGGGTTAGAGTGGACAATAAGCTGAATTTGAGCCATCAGTATGCCCTTGTTGAAAAAAGGCTAATGGCATACTGGCCTGCTTTAGTAGAAGTGTTGCCAGCAGATCAAGGGAATTAATTATTCCCCTCTATTTGGTACTGGTGAGGCCACAGCTGGAGTACTGTTTCCAGTTTTGGGGCCCCCACTACAAAAAGGATGTAGAGAAAGTGGAGAGAGTCCAGCAGAGGGCACCAAAATGGTTAGAGGGCTGGGGCACATGACTTATGAGGAAAAGCTGAGGGAATTGGTCTGACTTAGTCTGGAGAAGAGACCTGAAGGGCCTGAAGGGGGGTTCCAAAGAGGATGGAGCTAGACTGTTTTCAGTGGTGGCAAATAACAGAACAAGAAGCAATGGTCTCAAGTTGCAGCAAGGGAAGTTTAGGTTAGATATTAGGAAAAACTTATTAGGAGGGCTACCCAGAGAGGTTGTGGAATTTCCATTCTTGGGGGTTTTTAAGACCTGGCTGGACAAAGCCTTGGCTGGGATGATTTAGTTGGGGATGGCCCTGTTTTGAGCAGCGGGTTGGACTGGATGACCTCCTGAGGTCCCTTCCAACCCTCATGTTCTCTGATTGTATGATAATGTGCAGCACCAGCCTGCAGCATCTTTCCCATATGATCTCTTCAGGGAGGATGTGTCCCATTTCCACATTCACCCATCAGAGCCTTTGCCTCCTTCCTTCTATCCTCCCAATCCCTAGGGTCTGCACAGAGCTCAGTCTCATGTGGAGCCAGCTACATTCTGAGACAAGCAAAAGGAGACTGTCACAGAGGCAGTGAGGGCTCACCTTGAACTTTCTTTTTGATTATATAATCTGTCCTTGCAGTTTTATTCTATGCTTTTATTAATCATAAATATATGCAACAATATTAGAAGGAGCAAAGAAATTACTGGCAAATAAGATTGCTTTCAATATAAATGTTCTTCCATTCATTCTTGTATGACCCCATGTGGATGTTCCTTTTTAAGGAATATAGGGATATTCTTCTCTCACAGCTTCCATTAAACACTAATGGAACTTGCATGCATGCAGCAAGAAGAGAATAT
This sequence comes from Gavialis gangeticus, assembly GCF_001723915.1. NCBI lineage: Eukaryota > Metazoa > Chordata > Crocodylia > Gavialidae > Gavialis > Gavialis gangeticus. The sequence goes on along the minus strand of NW_017728992.1, from coordinate 55,115,135 downwards.
ACCCAAGAGTATTTATAAAATCCAACCATCAAAATGAATTCTAAAGATTATCTCACTTCACTCATCTTTTCATTTTTGATCCATTTTGTATCTGAAACAAGCAATTAAGTGCATGTGTAATATTTGAAACAATAGGCCAGGTTTACATAGCATTGTCAATTATCACTGACGGTTTGGGGAATACCCATTCTAGCTCTATGTTACACAAAAAAAGATCACAGCTAGCAGTGGGCAAATGCCAAAAATGATTATGCTGGCCATTTGTTCGCATTTTCAAATGAATTCACTTTGGCCAACTGGCTGCCCACTTAGTGTTCCCTTTCTGAAAATAGTCTATCAGGTAATTTTGACTTGCATGATCATATGCACAAAATGGCACATTGGTGTAACCTGATGATTTTCCTTCCTACCAGAAGGAAAGATCACCTTTCCAATTAGGAGGGTCCATCTTTTTCAGCTTTGGAGGAAGAAGACTCAAATCTGAAATCACTAGATGCTCTACCTCTTCAGAAAAACTACTCAAAATTCCTTCCAAAGCATTAGGGACTGAAACACTGGGTAGCCAGGAATGATCACCTGACACACAGGCAAGTCAAAGAGCTGGGTTCCCAGAGAGTCAGAAGTCAAGATCAGAGGTGGAATCAAGAGCCAAAGCCAGAGTCAGGATTTGCCAGAAGCAGGAGCAAGGCCGGAGTCAGGATATACCAGGAGTCAAACCAAAAGCAAGAGCCAAAGTCAGAGCCAGGAATGGCATCAGAAGCCACGAGTCAAAACTTGAGAGCCAATAAGAGGAAGCAAGGAAGCACATGGAGGACAGAAGCAAGTACCTCAGTCTTTGTCTGGACACAGGACTGCAGGCAGGGCCCAGCTTTTCAAGGCTTGAGCAGGTGGAGTCTGTTGCCTGTGGCCTCAGGGGACTGGCTTTCCTGATTGCCTCACTAGGAACAGCTCTGCCCTGCATGATGGTCTGGGCTTGCTGCAGGTGGCACCTGTTTCTCTGAAGCCTTGAGGGATGAACTACCATGATCTTTTGGTTAGAACTGGTTAGGCCCAGGGCACTTGATCTGGCCTTACACAAAGCTGGAAAATATCATGAAGGACTCGGAGGTTAAGGACTTGACCTGAAAGTACTATTTAGTAAAGCTTCTGAAACACACTTTTCCATATCACGCATAGGACCAATTCCTATTCCATCTATTAGGTGACTAAACGGTACTCAGATGTTTAAGTGTGACCCTATTACATCCTGCTGGAATCCCTGAAAAGCCATTAAAATATACCTACTTTGGTAATACACCTTCTTCCTCCTTGCCTTGACACTAAACCACAAAAGAGCAGTGTAATAGTAGAAGCTATAATTTAGAGATGTTTGCTTACTTAGAAGACTACAGCGGTTGAGAATTGCGAGATGGTCCCACAGCAGTTAGTTGGTTAGAGAGAGAGAGACAAATCATCTGCAGAGGTTGCCTAGTAGGGCTGTCCGAAGCTTCAGTCACTGATTTGATTCAGCAGAGACTCGGCCTGATTCAGCAGCCAAATCTCTGAATCTGAATCAAATCACAAAACCCTTTAATCTCTCCAAATAGAATCAGAACCCTTCAAATCGATTTGAAGAGATTTGACAATTCGGACACAGACACAGCTTTGTATGTTTTTTCTACATACTTCAAGGTACCAGGTGGCTTGTGAATGCTGAGATGGTGGGGCGGATGGAGCGTCCTATGGGAGAGTGGTGGGGTCCCCAGCGTGCTCAGTGGCGGATCCAGAAGTGGAACAGAAGTACTTCTGCTCCACTTCTGGGTCTGCTGCAGAGCACACAGGGGACCTTCTCCTCCCCCGGCTCAGTGACTGCTGCCTCCTGGGTCTGGGGGGGCACCCGGGGTTCCCATGCGGCCAACTGCCACACTGGGGAGGATGCGAGGGGAGTGCCTCCTGTGTGCTCGGCGGCAGATCTGGAAGTGGACCAAAAGTACTTCCGGTCCACTTCCGGGTCTGCCACCAAGCAAGCGGGCCCCGCCTCCCCCGCGCTCCTGTGGGACACTCCATCCACCCCACCATCTCAGCATTCACAAGCCGCGCCTGGTACTTCGAGGTATGTAGAAAAAACATTTAAAGCTGTGTCTATGGCCGAATCGCTGATTCTCCAAATCAGAACTGAATATTCAGATTTGGATTTGGCCGAATCAAATCGGGACAGTGATCCGAATCAACTAATCAAATCCCTGTCCCCAAATTGGGCCCAATCCAAATCCGAATCGAATACAGCTGCTTCACATACCTCTACTGCCTAGTGCTTCACAATAAAGTAGGTTTAGTTCTTCTCATTCACTGCATGCCTGTATTTACTTAACTCAGTGATTACCACATGATGTCAGAAGTGGAAAATGAGAAAAAACTTGAAAGAATTTGAGTTCCAAATTGAAAAAAAAGTTAGAAACTGAAAACAAGTGGAGGAACACAGCCACATGGAAGGACAAGTGTCAATGTAAGTGATCTTATTGCACAGTTAGGGTGTGTGTAGATGAAACAAGGGCCTTAAATTGAAGCAGTGAGTTTTTAAAAACACTGCTTCAATTTAGGACCCTTTAAACTCCCATGTTGTGCATACACCTACTTACCTGCCTCTCACGTGGTGGGGAGGGGACAGCAAGCTGCCGGCAGGTGGAGTGGTCCCTGAGCTGCGGGGTGGGGGCTGGTGCTTCCCTCCGTGGCAGTGGCAGCCCCCCCACCAGGTGGCACCCGCCCGCAGGCACCCAACTCAGGTGGTCCCAGGGGGAACCGCAGTCATGGAGGGAAACACTGGGGCCCCATGCAGCTCAGGCAGGTAGGCAGGCTCCAGGGGGCAAAAAAAAAAGATCTTGGGTGGAGCCTGCCTTTCCAGGCTGCTGCCAGGCTGCCTGCACAGGCTTCCTGCAGAGTCCCTGATCTGCATGGAGCCTGGTGCTTCGGTCTGCGGTTGTAGGGAAGCAAATTAAAGCTCCTCGGAGGAGTTTTAGTTTGCTGCGTCCCAAGTCATTTAAGGTGCATCATGCTACTGAATTTGCTACAGTGGCTGGAATTACTACACAATACGCCACCAACATGTGCAAACCAACACTATTAAAGTGGTGCAAAAGCATTTAACCCACTTTAAAGTGTTGTGGATCCTCCTTTTCCCCCTTCTTAAATATGGGCACTACGTTTGTCCTTTTCCAGTCACCCAGGACCTCTCCTGATCGCCATGAGTTTTCAAAGATGATGACCAGCAGCTCTGCAACCACATCAACCAAATCCCTCAGCACCTTCAGGTGCATCCCATCCTGCCCCATGGACTTGTACATGCCCAGCTTCCCTAAATAGTCACTAACCTATTCTTTCACCACCGTCAGATTTTCACCTCCTCCCCAAACTGTGCTGCTAGGTGCAGTAGTTTGGGAGCTGACTTGCCTGTGAAGACTGAGGCAAAAAAGGCATTGTGCACTTGAGCCTTTTCCGTATCCTCTGTCACAAGGTTGCCTCCCCCATTCAGTAACGGACCCACAATTTCCCTGATCCTCCTCTTGCTACTGACATACTTGTAGAAACCCTTCTTGTTACCCTTCACATCCCTCGCTAGCTGCAACTCCAATTAAGCTTTGACCTTCCTGACTTCATCCCTGCATGCCGAAGCAATGCTCTTATATTCTTATCTAGCTATTTGTCCAAATTTTCACTTCTTATAAGCTTCCATTTTGTGATTTAGTTTACTGAAGAGTGCCTTGCTAAGCCAAGCTGGTTTTCTGCCATACTTGCTAGTCTTCCTGCATATTAGGATGGTTTGTTCCAGCACTGTCAGTAAGGCTTCTTTAAAGTACAGCCAGTTCTCCTGGACTCCTCTCCCCCTCAGATTTGTTTCCCAGGGGATCCTGCCCATCAGTTCCTTAAGCAAGTCAAAATCTGCTTTTCTGAAGTCCATGGTCATGACTGTGCTGCCCCCCCTTCCTTTCTTTCCTCAGGACCCTGAACTCAATCATCTCATGTTTACTGCTGCCCAAGTTGCCATCCACTACTACATTTCCTACCAATTCATCCCTGTTTGTGAGCAGCAGGGCAAGAAGAGCATGGCTTCTAGTTGGCTACTCCAGCACTTGCAGGAGGAAATTGTCCCCAGCCCTCTCCAAGAACTTGCTGGATTGCCTGTGCACTCCTGTACCGCCCTCCCAGCAGATGTCAGGGTGATCGAAGTCACCCATGAAAACCAGGGCCTGTGGTTGGGAAACTTCTGGTACTTGTTTCATAGACATTAGATATTAGGGCTTGAAGGGACCTCAGAAGATCATTGAGTCCAGCCCCCTGCCCCAGGTGCAGGAAGTCAGCTGCTGTCAAAGGATCCCAGCAAGTTAAACATCCAAATGTTTCTTAAAGGAGTCCAGAGCAGGTGTCTGCACCACCCCTGGAGGCAATCCACTCCTGGCCTTGGGGGCCTAGACAGTAAAGAAGTCCCTCCCCATGACCAGCCCGAAACAGTCTTGGAAGTGTCCCCGACTGTTTAAGCCTGTCATCCCCTGGGGCGCTCTGGTGAACAGGCACCCCCCCAGATCCCAATGCATACCTCTTATATACCTATAGGCAGCCACCAGGTCCCCCCTGAGCCTGTGCCTCTCCAGGCCGAAGAGTTCCATGGCCCCCAGCCTCCCATCACAGGCCCTGTTCTCCTGCTCTCTGATCATGCGTGTGGCCCTCTCCCGGACCCCCCCATGAATAAAGCCTCATCCACCACTTTGTCCTGGTCTAGTGGTCTATAGCAGACACCCACCATCATCCTTGTTGTTCTTCCCTCTGATCCTAACCCAGAGGCTCTCAAAAGGCCTATCTCCAGCTTCATACTGGAGCTCTGAGCAATCATATGGCTATTTTACAAAAAGTGCAACTCCTTCCCATCTTCTCTCCTGCCTGTCCTTCCTGAACACTTTGTACCCATCCATGACAGTGCTCCAGTCATGCAAAATATCCCACCAAAGTCTTTGTTATTGCAATCATATCAGAGTGCCATGACTGTGTAAGGACTTCCAATTCTTCCTGCTTGTTTCCCAGACTCTGAGCATTCGTGTACAGGAACCTCAGGTAACTAGTCGATTGCCCTGATTTCTTAGGAAGTATGAGTGCACATCCCGTTTTCTCCTCCTACTTGCTCTTCCTCCAGGTCTCCCACTTCCCAACTTATCTCAGGGCTTTGGTCTCCACCCCCCACCAAACCTAGTTTAAAGCCCTCCTCACTAGGTTAGTGAGCCTGTCTGCGAAGATGCTCTTCCTTCTCTTCATCAGGTGGATACCATCTCTTCCCAGCAATCCTTCTTCTTGGAACAACATCCTATGGTCAAAGAAACCAAAGCCCTGATGGCGACACCACCTGCACAGGCAGGTGTTAATCTGCAGGATGCACCTGCTTCTGCCTGTGCCCTTTGGCTTGAGCGGAAGGAACAATGAGAACACGACCTGAGCCCCACTCCCCCTCACACTTGTACCCAGAGCCCTATAATCACTTTTGATCTGCTTAGGGTCTCCCCTGCCACTGTCATTGGTGCCCACATGGATGACCAGAATGGAGTAGTAGTCAGAGGGCCAAATGAGTCCCAGTAGTCCCTTTGTGACATCTTGGATCCAGGCTTTGGGAAAGCAGCAGACTTCCTGAGACAACAGGTCATGTCAGAAGATGGCTCCCTCCATCCCCTGCCAAAGGGAGTCTCCAACCATCACCACCCGTTACTACTTGGCAATGTACATATTGATCTTTCCCACCTTGGTGATGCCTGACCTGTCTTCCTCCACCCATGGAACATGCTTCTCCCTCTCTGTTGGTAGGGTTTTATACCTGTTCTCCAGACAAACCACTGCAGGTAGAGGTGAAGATCTCTGCTTGCTGCCAGAAGTTACAAGCCTCCAGCTTCCACCCTCTTGGGTGCCCATGTCCTCTCTCTTCTCTAGCACTGTCTCTGACATTTTTTCCTCCACAGTCTGGGAGGTCTCCTCCAGCACTGAATAGATGAACAGCTCATGGTGGTTTCTCCAACACCAAAAATGGTGGTTCCAGGAAAAAAAAACAATCCAACTCCATCCAGGTAGAAATGTCTCCCAGAAGAGTTTCTCCCAAAAGAATGAATGTTTGTACTCTTTGTCATGGCTTAAATCTTCCTCAGGACCACAAGGAGTCCAGTCATGGAGAATGGCTCTCTACCTTTCCAGAGACTGGGTTCACCCTGATCTGGAGAAGATACAGAAGCCAGCTACTTCCTCCCATTCTGTAGGTTTGGAGGGGAGAGGCAGAGCACCCACTGCTCCCTGGTAACTCCTCACACACCAGAGTCCCTGGTGTGAGAAGCAGGCAGAGTGCTTTACCTCAATGCTTCCCTCGCCTCTCAGATCATTCCGGGAGGGGGCATTGCCAGCTCCTTCTGGCTTCCTTTTGCTACCCGATGCATGGCTGTACAGCAGGTGCAAGATTACAAAGCCTGGAGATCAGGAATCAGGTTCAGAAAAGCTTTCCCCAAACCCAGTTTCTAGCTCCTGGGTTTTAAATGTTGGCCCCACTGTCCAGCTGGACAGCAGAGATGGGGATTGCAAAGTCCCAGAGCCCAGAAACTGTGTCTGAGAAAGTTATCCCTGACTCACTTCATGGTCCTGTGGGCTTTAAATGCCACTCATCTTGGTGGCACTCATGGGAAGTCAGAGATCTGAGACCCAGAGTGAGAGAAGCTGTCCTCAACCCTGCTTCCTTGTGCTTCTGGCTTTAAATCACTGCATGTGAAGCCCATTTGGGATGCACATAAAGCAAGTTAAAACCCTGGGGGGTATGCCTATTGGCAGCCTGTCCCCATATCAGGGAATGGAGAGGGCAGACTCTCAGGTTATAGGCTCTCCTAGAGGCAGGGATGTTCCAGAGAGCAATCCTCTAGTGGCCGCTGGCTGGAGAGCTTGCTTGTGTAGCTCTCCAGCCAGGGAGGCAGACTACATGTATACTCTAGCTCCCAGGCTGGAGGATAAGATGCCACAATAGTGGGCACATTAACATTTTTTACAGGGGTGTGAACATGGTGGAATAGGATCACACTTGGATGCCTACACCCACTTATATGCTTAAAAGATGAAACAGGAGCTGGCCCAAAATGTCTTCCAACAACACAGAAAGTAAGTGGGAAGGAGGAAAGGAGTGCTCAAGTTCCAATCTGTGCCTCCCTATACCAGCTCTGAAAAATATACCACTGTTTCCAGTGATTCTTCTCTGTGGTCTCAGGGATGCAAATTGCCTCAGTGAGACAAAGGGTTTGAGGGGCCCGAATCTGCTCCTCCACCTCTGCTCTAGTTTGTCAAAAGGCTGGAAATCAACAGAAAATCAGGCTGCACCCTTTTTAAATAGCTGGTCTAAGCTTGTAAACTCCCTGGGGCACTGGGGAGCTATAGCATTAAGTTGTGCCCCCTGTTTGTGCTCTGAGCTGACGCAGCTCCATAACACACCCTCCCTACACAAGTCTGTATTTTAAAGGCCTAAGTGTTAGAAATGCCAAGAACCCACAACTGAATTGAACTCTAGGTGCACAATGCCTCCAAAAACCAGGCACTTGGAGCACAATTCGATTCCTTAACAGCATGTTTCCGATGCCTAGGCACACTTGAAAGACAGAATGCAGCCAGTGTTTTAAGTCTTTATGCTTCCTCTCTGATTCAGATACCTTGACTTAGCAGGAAAATGCTGACTCATGTCAACTGAAATACTCTGTGGAGACAGCTCAATCTTAGCAAAGGTCCAGCTGAAAGCAAGCAGGCAGGTTTCCATTGGCAACGTGTCTGGTTTCCTGCCAGCTCCTTCACCCAGCTCTTTGGCAGCCCACCTGGTGAGCTGCTGATGGGCCCAGACTTCCAAGCTGTGAGCTTGTTGGCAGATTGCCTGATCAGCTAATAGTGACTTGAGAGCCTAGAAGTGCTTGGTGTCCTGGGTTCCAAGTTCCTAACACCCGAAACTTGGAGCCAGGTAGGGCAAATGTGAGAGATTTTGCATTCATTTTGTGTGATATTGTGAGACTCAGATTCCTGCTGAGTTTTGTGCTTTGTGGTTACCTGTTCTGCAGAAGTCTAGTGCTCTCCATAGATCCAGGCTGCCTATACATGTGTTCGAGGGTGTCGGGGGGGGGGGGGGGGGGGGGGGGG
>NW_017728992.1:55098004-55106807 GCF_001723915.1 Gavialis gangeticus | reverse complement strand
GGGGGGGGGGGGGGGGGGGGGGGGGAGGGCGTGCAGGGAGTTTAATTTGAGTTGGACAGCTGCTCTAATTAAAATGGACAGCTGCTCTAATTAAAATGCCTCACGGTCACATGTATTAAGCCCCCGCAGGTTTAAAAATGGTGGTGGGATGCTTTATTGAAACCTCATTAGACAAGATTTAGATAAAGCACCCCAGCAGCCATTTTTAAACCCATGGGGGCTTATACATGTGACGATGAGGCCATGTTGGAGCGTTCTAATTAGAATGTGGAACAGATTCAATGCATTAAGTCTGCTCTTCTGATGCATTCAAATTAGAATATGAACCAGCACATATATAGGCAGACCCTGGTTGGGCATGGATAGAGTACGCGCCTTGTAGCTGTGTCTGCACTAAGCAGTCTTTTGAGACTCTGACATTTGAACAGTCTACTGGCACAATATGACAGACACATATGCTAAAAGAAGGGGGTCAAGAAAAATGACTCTGTCGGTAGACCAGTAACCAAGTAATGGACTGCTTGATAGGGAATTTTGATCATCAGATTAAGGGGTCATGTGATAAAAGGTACTGGAAATTATACAGGGAAAAAGTCATAGAAGAGAGCCATTGAAGAAAGACTACATGTTCCAGACAAGAAATTATGCTGAGACTGGTCCAGGAGAATAAACATGTTATCCTGAAAGAAATGCAGCGGAAATCTGTAAGAGCACCTCTGAAGTGGGGAGGAAGCTGAGACGGTACAGTATAAGGATGTGTATTTATTGTGGTATTTAAACTAACTGGTTTGAGAACCTTCTGCAGAGGTTATATTGTGTGTGCTCAAACTAGGCTGTGTCTTGGAACAGCAAACTGGCAGAACAGTCATAGATCAAAGGTGTACTTAATTTCAGGGCCTAGGAAGTTGGAACAAAAGGTCTCAGAGGGGTGGTAGATAGGGGATCTGCAACTAGAATATGCCTATAAAGCCAGAGCCAGAGTCTGGTATCTCCTCAGACTTAGGAAACTTAAAGCACAGAGGTGTAATGCTCTGAAACCCAAACACACCTTGGTGAATGACCAGTAAGAAGAGCTTGACTAAGGTTGTGACACAGGGCTCCTAGGCTTCCAGCTCCTCCACAGCTCTTTGGATAGCCTGATGGGATGCTGGTGGCCAAGCTTGGGTCCCCTTGATGCCCAGGCTCACAGGACTTCCAGCATCTGCAATTTTTGTCCTGCCCCTGAGCCAGGTAGCATAGCATCTCCAGGACTTGGTGGCTTCAGTAATGCCAGCAGTGTGGAATGCCTCAGAATCAGGGATGCAGTTCTCCCTCACTCTAAAGTCCAAGAGCACTGGCTTGGTGAACCTTAGGCTTCTTTTTCCTGAAGAATTCTGAAATTTGATTTTCATTCCAGACTGTAATAAAACCAATTTTTGAAATATAAAAAATTCTCTGCAAAATAAAATGACCGTTTGCTACACAGCTTAACCTATTTTTGTGGACAGTGTATATACAGTCATTTAAACACTTTCAGGCATTTAAACAGGCATCTCAGTTGGAATTTGCTGACATGTTGCTTTAAAATATGATTAACCACTTCACTCATTTTTGCAGTTTTTGGGGGAATTTGAAAGGTAGCATGAATTGGTCACTATGCTGGCACTCAGAAGACACAAGTTATATTCTTGTTTCCTGCTGTGTGACCTTGGACAAGTCACTTTTCTACTCTTTCCCCCTCCTATCCTTTACCTATCTTGTCTAATTAAAGTGTAAGCTGTTTCTGACTATGTGTTTGCATAGCCCCAGGTACAAGGGGCCTCCAATTGCTTTGGCTGGAGCCCTCTGGCAATAATATATTACAAATAAACAATAGAAGCAACAATAATTTTAGATCAAGTGGTTTTACTCTAGGTCTCAGAACATATTGCCTGTTCTTTGCAAGAAGTTTTCAGTATGTTCTCTAGTGCTGTTCTGCAAATAAGTTGCTAGGGTGACCGGAAGGTAGCTGTTAATTCCTGATCAAAGTTTAGACCACTGTATTTTCATTCAGCAGCATTTAAGTATCAAATTTAAGAAGGGGAAGAGAAAGTACAAGCTGAGGACAGAGAAAATACTGTAAATGAAGGAATTTTACACACAGCAGCTTGTTACAATAAATACTTATCTTTATCTCCTTTGAACACATGCATATGCCTTCTGTTTCTAGAGCAGTCACCTCATTTATCTGTTGCGCATAAATGATAAGATACTTCACTGGAAGGAAGGTTCAATTAATTCTACTCTGCAGTTAGTTTGGTAATCCATTTGATGCTCTGATCTGAACAAGTCCATTTTATTAATATCTGCAGGCACAGGAGACTGCAGCAGACTAATGCTTCTGAAGCAGAAAAGCTATAAGACATGTCATAAATGTGACATTACACATTTACTTTAGTTGTAAAAAATTATTACTTTAAATTAAATTGCCATAAATTACCACAGATCATAAGCAAAATGGAAACTCTGGTATGACCTAACACAGGATCTTATATATTAAATAGTTTTCCTTTTTCAATGATTTTTGTTGTTGTTTTGTTTTTTATTTTACTGGAAGGTATTTGAAGAGAAAAAAGCCCAAAAAACCAAAAACAGATACCGAAGAGTGGGATGCTACAGAAAATATAATGGCATTCAAAGTATGCCGGGAAACTTGCACATTTTCTTCTGTATGTTCAGAAAAGTTCAAGTCTTACTTACGCTTATGCATGTCCCTCTTTTTATTTTGGATGCTGGTGGTAGTTAGCTAATACAACACAACATTTCCTATTATTTATTGTTATTAATTTATTTACTTTCAGTCACAAGCACAAATGTTGCTGGCATTTTCCAAAGAGAAAAGCAGCCCTGGTTCCTGCTCAAAAGAGCTCGCAATCACAGCATGTGTATTGTAACTGATGATTCACAGGATGTGCAGATTTCCAAAACGGCTATGTGTCTGGCAGTTTTAATTAAATGATCCACTGGAGATTTGAATTCCTTCAAACTCATTTGGTCTGGCCTCCAGCCAGTGTTACTATTCTAGGATCTAGAATAATTTAACTTCAGTCACCTTATATATTAATACAACATCCTCCACCCTGCATACAGCTCAGTGAGCTCTATATTACCTCCATCCAAGAGAGGAGTATCTAGTTCAGTATTTAGGCTCCTGCAGTTTTGATGCAATTGAAGTAGATGCCTATTCCTAACACAAACTATCAAGCATAGTTCTTATTTCACTCTCGTCTCACTGACTCTGCTGAGGTCATGATAGGATGAGGAACTATACAATAAGGGCTTAAACTATGATAGACAAGGGTAAATCAATACAATATAAACCAAGGAAATTATATTACTGGAAAAGAAAAGTGTATGTTCCCTATGTATTACAATGTGCGTGATTTTGATCTGCAGTCATACCATCTAGTTCCTTCCAAACTTCTATGCTGGATTACATGAGTGTACTGGAGGAAGAAAAAAAAAAGTGGGGAGACAGTTTGACGTCATTTGTACTTACATCTATTTGTTATATGCAGATTCATTAGATACAGATTTGGAATATTAATGTGTTTTATGTCAGTTAGCATCTTCCTACACATAATGTGTACACAGTATGACACAGGTCATCTTTGGGACAATATTTTACATTTTGGCATGGTACTTGATCTCATTTAGCTCAATGGCAAATCAGGAAAAAATCTCTTTACGCATATCATGTGGTGGTAGCAACTAAGCTCCAGATCCTATTAGGCTTCCTGATTATGAGCAAGGACATTGATATACAAGTGACAGAAATTAACGTAAGTGGGCTCATTTTATAAACATTTGAAATCAAATGTTTGTAGTGGCAATTCCATTTAACTTGCCCTTTCATACCAGACACCTTTTGTTCACTTCCTCTTCAGCTGACATAGAGTTCAAGAGAACTTACACATGAATGGTAGTTTACATTGGAAGCAGCCGAGTAATGTCTCTGGGGACTGGTGGGTGGCTGAATGCAAAGCAATGATCTGTGATCTGTTCAAGGAGGAGTGTTTTGAGGAGAGTTAGCTGATTAGCTGCTTCAGATGCTTAGTTTAGGAGCTGTGTGGGAACTGGGAGAGAAATTTTTTTTTTCAGCATGTGCAGCCTAAAAGGCAGAAGAGAGGTTTGTTTTTTGGGGTTTTTTTTATAACAGCAGCTACAAAACAAGAGGCATTAAGCTGGCAACTCTGGATGGAATTCAAAGCGAAAGAAAGAAAAGAGTAGCTTCTTTCAGGTACACCACAATTTCTGGTACAACCAAGGTGAAGTTGGAGGAGTTACTCCATACTGTCACCAGTGAAATGTGAATAAGATCTGTTCCAAGCAGTTTAAAAGTATCAAGGGAAATGACTGTGTAGCAGAATCAAGCAGCAAGCTGTACTGATTTTGTTTACATGGGAACATAGCAATAAGCCTTTCAAAAATCAAAAGAACAAAGCATAGTTGCCCATTAGCACGGAGCTGCTATGTACCTGGAAAACAGGTCCTCATTAAATTATTACTCAGAGGCAGTGCTCAGTGTTGTCTTATAGGGTGTGTATACCTATAAAGTTAAAATATTTTATGTGGGGTCTACTTGGCCTTGGGGGAAATTCTTGGTGCCCCTTGGTTTAACTTGCGTCACAAGAGCAGGCCAATAAAAGGCATGATGTTTTTAACTCTCTTGGTAATGACTGCCTGGAATTAGCCCACAGCCCTGTATATACTACTGTAAAACTACCCTGAAGAATTTTACTAGATTCATTTTTTGCTCTGGAAAGGAAACCAGGCCTTGACAGAGCAAACCAGGCCTTGACAGAGAGGTGCTTAAGAAGAACAGCAAACTGATCTAGTTTTAGGAGCAGACTGTAACAGAGTTAGAGATGGCTAGAAGGATGACCCTGTTCCTTTTCGGCCATGGCAGGCTCTCCTCAGGGAGTCGGGGGAGGGATAGGGTCAGGGACAGGGCAGGGATAATCACTTACTAAACACAGCTTGGAGAATTCACACACCAGACAGGATTTAGGGGAACCAGCAACTGGCAGCCATAAAAAGATAGCAGTGGGGGCTACTCACTGCCCCCTGGGGCACATGGAGAGAAGACGCGTCCAGATAAGAGGCAAGCAGCTCTGAGGCTACCTGGAACGCCGAAGAAAAGCCACAGAGAAGCAGATCATGCTGCGTGAGGATACAACCACGGCAGAACAGCCTCTCTGAAGCAGCTGGGAACACCCAAGAAAAACGCGGAGAAGTGGAGCCTGCTGGGTGAGGACACAACCATGGCAGTGCAGTCTCTCGGAAACTGTCCTGAATGCCAAAGAGAGCTGAGGGAAGTGATTTCACTGGGTGTCGGTACAACCACAGCAGAGTCCTAACCAGAGAGGTAAGACAGGGACACTTACCTGGGTGGCCTGTAGGACGAGAAAACACTCTGGGGAAGAGGGATCTGAGCTATCTAGAAGAGTAAAAGATAAGGACTAAACTTTAGGAGCAGGAGCTGCTGGGAAGCCGGTAAGGGATAAGTGTGTGGCCAGGCTCAGCACAGGGCTATTGCACAGGGAGCACCAATTAAAATTATTTCACTTTTACCAGCTTGTCTGGGTGATTTCTGCTACAATCTTTCATTAGGGAATTTCCTTTTCCTTCTTCCATCACACCAAGCCATGGCAGATGAGCCCCAACGAAAGAGAAGTCATGAATTAACTTTGGCCCAGTCACACAGACCATTATTGCTGCACTGGTGCAGGAGATCTTACAGCACCTTAAGCTCTCCTGTGAAATATGAAGTTTTCATGTCCACGTAGTAGAAATTTTACAATCTTTGCATTCTCCTATGCCTGAGGAAGGGTGACTGTGCCCAAAAGCTTGCAAATAAAGAATTTTTTTGCAAATATCTAGTTGGTCTAATAAAAGATATCACCCGTGCCACGAGTTCTGATTCCCTTGGCTTATTAAGGATTTTGAGAAATTACCACCTGCTCTATACTCACATGGCACTGCCAAGTGAAGCTGTCAGTCAGGGCATGATGTATATTGCAGTAAGATGCCCTGACTAGAACTGGAGCTTTGTGTATTAGACACTGTACATACACATAGTAAAAAGAAAGTCCTCACCCTGACAAAATTATAGTGTACAGAGAAGGTAGATAAAAGATGGGAGCAGAACAGAGGATGACATGATTTGTCTAGGATCATACCACGGATCAGTGGTAGAGCTGGTAATACAACCTGAAACTCTTACAGGGAGGTGCTGCTTTTACTTGCATCTTTCTACAGCTTCAGTTATCTCCTTGCAAAGCAATATTACACCCATTCTAAGAAGTGGAGGAGCAGTACAGTGAGTCCAAGGGAGGGTAAAGGAATACTGACTGCACTGGTCCTACATTCAGCGATGCAGGTATATGTGTGAAGTAACTCCCCTGAAATCAGCACTTCTACTTAAGGTTTATACCAATGTAAGTTGCATATAAATATAAATTACACTAGAGTTTGATCTAGGGAGTCCTAAGACTAGAATTTGTTGATTTATAATATTAACATTGAGGGTATTGCAGGAAGGGGACTGCAGTTTAGGCTCTCTAAACTGACAAACTTGCTCAGCTGAATTTTCCCCTTGGTAGGCAAAATTATAGACCACTGTAAGAAGGCAGCCATTGTCTCTGCTTGTTAAGCCTGAGTTTGTTGTTCCATCCTAATATGAGGTATTTGTAATGACGACTAATATGGCAATGCAAAGTTGCCTCTCATTTTCAGAGGCCATATGTCATTTTCTCCTCATTCCCCTGAGTTGTCTTCTCTATGGTGGGTGCCTTACTACTGTTCCATATGTGAAATCATAACCTCACAAGATGTGGCCTATGAGTAAGAATCCAGGCAGTCCTCGGACTTGCAACACAATTGGTTCCTGAAAACCGCATCTTAAGTGAAAACATTGTAACTCGGAACCAATTTTCCCATAGGAAAAATTGTTATAAATGGGGGATTGGTTCCTGAACCAAGGCCCGATACCCTATTTTCACCAAAAATAACCCAGAATTTTGTATTCAATCTATTATAGATGAGTAATATAGCTACATTAATGTATTCATCTTGTAAATAGCAATTGTATTGATTTGGAAGGACTTCCTTGAGGCAACTTTGCTGGACTTTTTGAAAGGCTCTTGGTTGGATTTTTGAAGGGTTCTTTGCTGGAGTCTTCTCAGGGGCCTTGGCTGAAGGTTTTTCTGGAGTCTTGTCTGCTTTCTTAAAGAAAGTGTCCAAGGAAGTTTGGACACATGTTCTCCAGCGAGATGAGAGACTCAGCGAACTTGTTCACTGGTGTGGTGTGGCATGGCATGGGATCAAGTGTCATAAAGTTGAAACTGATGTCAGAAAGTTGAAACAGGCTGTCAATTTATAAAAGCCGTAAGTGCCATTTGTTGTAACTCGAAATGTCTTAAGTTGAGGACTGCCTGTAGTGCAATATAGGATGGATTTCACTGTTAGTTGCAGTACATGGTACTGCAATATGTTAATTACTACATTCTCACTGTCTGTTACAAAAAGGAAAGCTATTTGTGTGTTCCGCCTCTGAGAACATTACCATAATTACAGGCACACCTGCAGACCCTACACTGCTCTTCCCTACTGTAGGACACACAGGGGTCTGTCTGCCCACTTGTCTGTTCCTTCCTGGTCCCACTTCACCTCCTATCTCTTGCCTGCCATAGTTCATAGTTTCATAGTTGGTAGGGTCGGAAGTGACCTGAGCAGATCATCAAGTCCAACCCCCTGCCACAGGCAGGAAAGAATGCTGGGATCAGACGACCCCGGCAAGGTGTCTATCTAGCCTCCTCTTAAAGACCCCCAGGGTAGGAGTGAGGACTACTTCCCTTGGAAGTTGGTTCCAGATCCTTGCTGCCCTGACTGTGAAGTAGTGCTTCCTGATATCCAGCCTGAATCTGCTCTCTGGCAGCTTATGGCCATTGTTCCTTGTTACTCCCGGTGGTGTTCGGGGGAACAGAGACTCTGCCTGCTGGTCTCCCTTGGACAATTTATAGACAGCCACCAGATCCCCTCTCAGCCTCCTCTTGTGCCATGACTCATTGTTTGTTGCTGGGGGGAGGGCTTGTGGGTAACCTGGTCATTTGACCAGGCTGGGGCCTTTGCTCTTTCGCAGTGCTTCCCCTTCAAGGGAATACTCCAATAGGCTTCTGAGGGCTTGTTGGGACTTCAGCTATCACAGCCTTTCCCTCTGGGTGCACCTTCCACCTTGATCCATTGATCAAGATCTCAGCTCCCAATTACTGGCCATGTCTTAATGGCCACCCCTCCCGGTGGTGGGAAGAAAGGGTTTAGCTTTACTATGGCAATCTCTATCCCTCAGTTTCTGGCCCTGTTTTGTCCCTGCTGGGGCTCAGTCCCTGGCCCTCTCAGCTGGAGCCTGCCCCTGATAGGGCTGAAAACGTGGAACATACCCCAGCACCCCTGTTCACGCTCTGATTAGGGAGGGGTTCCCCCCTCCTTCTGACCAGCCAAGCAGGGAATTGATAACACAGTGTTTATCACCTCCACCCAACTCAGTGTTTATCATCCCATTAAGAAAACAGAGGAACATTACCAGCTACCTGTTGATTCTGTCTTTGTCCTGGCTCCCACAGCATGGACCTTCAGTCTCTGCTAAGCTCCAGCCTTGGAGCAGAGAGCCCCGCCCAACCCAAAGGGTATGCTGGGATGCTGGAGGAGTCTGGTTTAACTTAAACCAGCAAGAGGCCTGGGACGGACATTTCATAAACCAGTTTGACCCAAATCAGTTAAGTCT
>NW_017728992.1:55097460-55097993 GCF_001723915.1 Gavialis gangeticus | reverse complement strand
ACCAACATCAGCTTGCAGGGATGCGTAGCTTTTCTTAACATAGCGAGCAACACCCCCACCCCTTTTATCTACTTGATCTCTCCTGTACATGGTAGAGCCATCTATACCAGTCATGGGTGGAGTCCCATGAGGTTTCTGTTATCCCTATGATGTCATAATTATTTGCATTAAGCAGACGGACAAGCTCCTCCTGCTTATTCCCCAAGCTCTTGGCATTTGTGTACAGGCAGGCAAGTGTCCCCTTGGAGGCTCTTGTCTTGCCCACAGATTGTACCAGGGATGGGGCAGGGGTGGGCTCCCTTAAATGCCTTGGCCTGCTGGCTTTGCAAGGGTTGCTTAGCGGGCCAGCAGTGGCGGTAGTCCCCTTGTCCCCCAGCAGGCTTAGTTTAAAGCCCGGTGTAGCAGGTCAGTCAGCCTGGCTGAGAAGAGCCTCCTCCCCAGGGGAGAGAGGTGGAGACTCTCTCTTCCCAGCAGCTCACTGCCTCTCTCGCCAAAGAGCGGGCTGTGGTCATGGAAGCCAAAGCCTTCCCTAT
>NW_017728992.1:55075486-55092460 GCF_001723915.1 Gavialis gangeticus | reverse complement strand
TTAATTATTAATAATTTTAATTGCTTCTTTTAACCCCTAGTGTCCAAAATATTTTTTTTTGCAGGATTCCTGCTTCTGATATGTTCTAAGAGCTTCTTGCTTTTAATACCTTTATCCATTTGCCCTTCTGTAACATGGCAGTGTCCCAGGGGTGACTGTGATGCCCCCTGCAGGCTCCATGACTGTGACCCACTCTGCCCCTAGGGTGCTTTCCTGTCTCACCTGCCATGCTCTGATGGAAATATAAATAGGGAGGCTGCCCAAAGGCCTTTGTATGGCCTCAGTTCAACTGGACCCTGCCAGTCTTTGTCTGTGCCCAGGCCCCTCTCCAGGCTTCACTGGTCCTTAGGCCTCTTGCTGGGCCTCACTCCATAACTGTGCCACCAAAGGGCACCTCAAGCCTTAAGGGCTAATTGCATGGCTGCAAAACCATCCTCCCCCACACCATGCCCCAAGCCTCATGGGTGTGGGGCTTCAGCCTCTGCCCCTTTAGCTAGGCCTTCTAGACAAGGCTATCAGACGTGGCTCTGAGGCTCTAGCTCTCATTTGCCCTTTTGGGTCACAGGGCCCCAAGCCCCTGGTCTGCACCCCTCCTTGGTGCTGAGCCCTAGGCCCCTGAGTCTGTGCCTTGTACTATGCCCACTCTGGGCTCAATACTCACTAAAGCCTTGAGCCTGCCCTGGCAGGGCTCAAGGCGGTTATGTGCCCGGTGGGCACAAATGGGACCTCCTTAACCACCCCTTACAGCCCCATCCCAAACCTCTGGTAGAAACAGCAACATAAACATAAGCCCCCAGACTATAGGGCTATAACATAATAATATCAATGGAAACAGCCCTCTTTGCCTTTAAGAGAGTAAATCTTTACCCCTAGTATAGCGCGCCTCCCAGCCAGAGTACCTTGTGAACTCCCGGGGCCTCACTACACCTGCAGGCAGCAAAGCAGACAGTCAGGCATCCCTGGGAGCTCCTTCCCCTGGCAGCTTCCAAGGAGAGACTCCCTTGCTAGCTGCAGCCTTGGGCTTCTATGCTCCCAGGGCCCTGCCTCCATCCGATCAGCAGACCACTTGCAGGTGTCTGCTAACTGCTTCATTTGCCTTATAGCCCTGGCAACTGGCAGCTGCTGCATGCCTGCCCTGCAGTGCTCCCTGGCTGGGCTGCCTTTATCTTAAAGTAACAGAGAGCCTAGGACTTGGTGCCAGAGAGGGGCACAGACACATAGGGGCCTGGGCTCTCTGTTACACCTTCAACTTCCATTTTACTCCTCCTAATTTCCTCCTTACATATTGCCTGCTATAGTTTATGTTCTTTCTGAAGGATCTCTGGCTAGAATAACCTCCTGACCCTTGCCATTTAGATGTGTTGTTGGTTTATTTCTTTCTGTACTGAGTGGTATGTATGCCTTCTCAGGCTCTGTTATTGTCCGCGTAAGCAACACCCACATCAGATCTAAGAATTTTATTATATCTTCCCTTTTGACTTTAGGATTTTTTAAATTTAATTTTCTCTCTCTTTTACAATCTTCTTTTCTAAAACATAGTGTCACTGGGATATTTTTTGGTACATTTCCTTCCTCAAAGATGTGAAAATTATTCTGTGGGTCATACAGAGCCAAATTCTCTTCACTGCATCAAGGGACATGGGAACAGAACATATCTGCAATATTTAAGATCCCTAAGAATTTTAGACCATCTGCTATTTACCTACAGCTTGTTGTGTATTTGAACGAACTGTGCAAAACCTATAGTGAGAGCATCAAGCAACTTCAAGGATAGCTTTTGCAACAGAAATAAATCTATCTTGTCTGCCATGGAAGGCAACTGCCAATGCAGACAGGCACCCTCTTTTTTTCCCAACGAGTTTCTTTTCTTCTCCCAATTCAGGGGAGAAAGTACTAGGGCACTCATGGGTCATCACTGAACCATGGGCCATGATCAAAAATGCATTTGAGAGAGGCTTCCTTCTTCTAAGTGCAGAAGCAGTTCCACAATGATGGCTTTGAAAGAGTATCAGAAGCAGGGGGGTTGCTTCCTACTCTATGCTCTATGTTTGATACCTTTCTTTAGTCTAGCCAACAAAATTAGTATCAGTGGGAATCAAAATATTTACCTGAGTCAGTGGAATTACCCATCTGTAATTAGAGAAAAGATAACTCAAACCTGACTGTGTTTAAATGAATGAGGGCAAATTGGGAAGAACTCAGTTAAGTTAATCGAATGACACCAGAGTAAGCAAGTAGAGAGTTGGCCCATTAATGTCTATCCCACAATGTATATAAGACTGATTCTTCATTGTCCTGCACCCAGAGTAAAGCAAGAGCAAGACCCTACCAAATCCGGGTGATGATGTTTATGCCTCCTTCACATGTATGTAAGTGTGTAAGAAGATGGAGAATTAGGGATCATCAGAAATTCTGGGAAGCCAAAATAAAGGGAACTGGGATGGATGGAATTTCTTCATGAGACTATATTAGGATGTTCTAATGTATGATGTGTGCCTTATTACTTTTTGATCCAAATATTGAACTAGTATTCACAAAGGTAAGTGGAGTGACTCCCTTTGTATAAACATATTTTTCAAGGAGAAATCTTTGAATATTTTCCAAGGTTCTGACTGATTTTGCTCTTTGTGGGTGCATCCAGATGCACATGGAAAGTTGGTTCTCCAGGGGCTGCCTTGCGCCACCGCTTCTTGCCCCAGGGAACGCCCATGCCATACATGCATTGGCACATGGCAAGCTGCACCAGCAGGCATAGTGCTGGCCCCAGCAGCCTTACCTGGGGTCCTGGGGGCCTCCCAGAGCTGCAGCTGTGGTGATCCTGCTGGGTGAAACCTGGCCAGCAGCTGCAGTGCAGCACTGAGTGTCCTTTCTTCACTTTTTAGCAGTGCATGCAGGGTTTTTTTCTGTGGTTTTTTTTTTTTTAACCCTGGATATCCAGGGGTCAAAAAACAAAAAAACACAGGAAAAAAAAGGTGGAGCAGCGCATGCTCAGGGCCCGTGTCCTTTTAGTGCAGAGAACTCCGGACTGTGCGGTGTGTGGCACTGCAAATGTGTTTGTAGTGCCACATACTACATGACTGTGCTTGTCTGGATGCACCCTATGACTCTAAATAACTTTACTTCTGAGTGTTATACCAATATTTTCACATGATGAAATGCTGACTGATACCTTTTCAATCATGTAAGTTTCCCTAACCCCCAAAAGGCTTAACCATGTCAGATTTATTTTCATGCAGCTGCTGTAACTGTTCATTCTTTGTCTTCGGATCAATTAACAGGTCTGTACAAAATTTTCAGTTGGTCTGCAGAGTCTGGCAACACACCCTATCATTTTCACTATTAGCTACTAGCAGATGTTTAATTCATTGTGAATTCTTAAGGGCCAAATCATAGTCTATCCAGGTCACTCTAATGTAGGGGACAGGGAGCTCTGTACTAGCCAATGAGTAGTGAAGGAAGGTGCTAGGTTCCACTAAAAGTCAGGACCCATTTGTACAGATCATCTCTGTCTGAACCATTCAACCTCTTCCTCCCCCACCTGGCATTACTTTTGAAAGACTAGCACACTCATGTTCTTCCTGTTTGCTGTTTCACTGTTATCTTCCCCCACTATTCTGTTAAACTCTGGGAAGGTGAACCCTCTCGGGAGTTTAAAAAATGGTGGGGGAAAACCAGTGCAATGATACAAGCAAGAACACAAACACACCAAGAAGTAACACAATCTTGGCTTCATTCTGAGGGAGGAGGGAAGTTTGACTGCTTGTCACAACTCAGAACAGCCTCTATTTTATACTAATGGCCTTAAGGGGCAGTTTTTTGCCAGCCAGCCACTGCAAGACTATGACGCTGCTTTTGACATGAACACTTCACAGGAGCCAGGGGAGGAACTGGGCATCTGGCTCCCTTATGCAAATCAAAGAAATATTCAGTAACTCAAATTATGTGCTCTTTGGGGCACAGACCATCTTTCATAGATTTCATAGATTTTTAGGGTCAGAAGGGACCTCAGTAGATCATCAAGTCCAACCTACTGCCTGGGGTAGGAAAGAGCACTGGGGTCAGATGACCCAGTCAGGTACTTGTCCAGTCTCCTCTTAAAGATCTGCAGGGTAGGGGAGAGCAATACCTCCCTTGGAAGCCCATTCCAGATTCAGGTAACCCTAACCGTGAAGTTCTTCCTGATGTCCAATCTAAATCTGCTTTCAATGAGTTTGAGTAACTAGAAACTTTCTGTCCACTGTTTGTACAGGATACATCATATGGAGCCCTAATCCATGACTGGGACTCCCTGCCACTAGCTCAACAAAAATAATAACCACCTTAAGACGTACAGTAGGGATTAGTGCCTATGAGTGCAAGTAGTCCCATTAAGTCAATTAGCTACTCAGAGTAGTCAGCTTTGGGCAAGGAAAAGTGCTTACAGGATCAGACCCTAAAAAATGTTCTGCTTTCAGCGTTTGAGACTTATTTCCATACCACACCTACTCAATACAGGAAATGAGTTTCACCAAAAAATAATTATACAGAGAATATGTTGCAATGTTCCTCAATAAACAAACCCACTTGGATTAAAAAATGCAAATAAAACCAGCCTAGGCACAATCATGTAAATGATTTTTAACCTGAGGATGTTTTAGTGGGAAGGATGGAAAAGCAGTGTGTGTGACAGGAGGAACTGTACTCTATGCAGTGGCCTTTCTGCCTCCACTGATAAATTACAGGCATGCCATTCTTTGCATCTATTCTCTGTCTCTCCATTTATTAGGACAATGAAGCTTCAACAAAAGTGAATAAACCTATAATTAATAGCTTATGAAAGAATTAATTTACCCATAGCATGTTCACCCTCAGCTTGTTTTTTGTGCTTCTGCTTTCTTTTACATCTATATTTTCATCTTCAGTATTCCTTATTTCTTGCTTCTATGATTCAATTCTTTTTTAAACATGACATGAAATAAATATGCTTTCAAGATGTGTGGGTAAGTAGTAAATTATACTACTTACTAGGTCAAACATATATAAGCTATTGTGGCCAATGAATACCTCTGTGTGAATACATCATGGTAGTATCTCAGCTATATTACTGATTCCGCCCCCTTTCCTTTTTTCATGGTTCATTGTTGTACTTTGTCATCTTTATGCTGCTTTTCCCCCCTGAATGTCATCTCTGAAAAATTAAACAAAAGATAGTTACAGGAAAACCAGTACCTTATGTATTAGTTTTCAACTCAAGCACACAGTATAAAATACATCCATTGTATTGTATGCAATTACTTATGTTTTAAAACGCAAAGTAATATGGTAAGAGAATGGAATATATACTGTTACGTTTTCACTTTAGGTTTTTTTTATAAAATTGGGTCTGGGCTAAGATATGGAGAACAACTAACGGGAAAACAAACAAACAATAAAAAGCAAAAATAGCCACAGAAGTAAGTAATAAAACTATTTATTGCTAAGAACTTTATCAAGCAAGGAGCAGGAGTTCCTGGGCTCTGATCAAGCCACACATTGATGGACATGCTTAATTTAAGCATATGAATTGTTCCATTGAAGCCAGTGGTTCTAATCATGAAAGAAGATGCTACAGGATGGAGCCCTACGATTTGAACTACTCCCTCTGATTAAGCTGGGGGATGAGGGACTGTGTCCTATGACATCAATTTACTACACTTGCAATTTATCCTGGAAGTATAAAACAAATATTCTTCCCAATAATAGTCTGGAAAATAGAAGTTTTCAAGTTTGTCAGGCACTTCCTAGGACTCCACCCCTATCAAACAAGAGACAACCTGCCAAGCCAGAAAAGGTATGAATGAGAAATATGCCTGTAGCAATATCACCTTGAATTATGAATTAATCAGATCTCACAAGCTGAGCTTGGGTGTTTCAGGCTCCTCAGGGGAGCTCAATTTAACTGAAAGATTTCAATAGTTTGAAACAAAATTATAGCTACAATTTAGTGAAGAAAATGCGTATAGTTACATTGCCTAGTGTTGGAGTACCACAAAATTGAAGTGGATTTTCAACCTGATTAATTCATTCAAAATGATTCCCGTTGAGTAATTATCTTTAATAAAGATCTGTCAATACAATTTTCAGCTATTGTCACTTGATATCAAATATAAATTATGCAGTATAATGGGTTCAGGTGCACAAACTCAATATAACATGAAATTCTTGTATGATAATCAAGTGAAATAATAGATGAGGAAAACAAAAGAACTAAGTAAAGATAACAATGAGAGTCCTTTATATTGCAGGACTGAAATATCACTAATAATTTTCCATATTTCTCTGATAGACATTCTGGATGAACTCTATCTGATTATGGTGTGAGATATGTTTGTTTTATGAGAGGAAAACCAGATCCTTTGATTGGTATAAGTTAGCACAATGAAGTTAATAATGCGTGTCAATTTACATCAACTTAGTATTTGGCCTAGAAAGTCTAAAGTGAGTACAAGTTTATTTAGTTACTTAAATTCTTTGTAGCAGGAAATCATTAACTGGGGTACTGTGAGAAGAACCCAACTAATCCCAGCAAAATGACTCTATTAAACATTTTTTGAGACCAGGAAGGATAATTTAAAAAATGAAAAAGAAATTGTTCAATAAGCAAAGATTGACAAAAAGGTAAAGAGTGGAATTTGGCAACCTACAGCCTGTGGGCTGTTTCTGGCCCATGGTGTCATTGAATCCAGCCCATGGATGTGGGACTTTGGTGGCAAGTGGTTTAAGCAGTGGGTGCTCTCCCCCTGCCACCGCAGCTAGAAGTGCTGGCTGCTGGTACTTTCCCATGGCTGCCAAGGGAGAAGCACTGGCTGTAGGCAGGTCATAGCACCTTGCCACACACCCTTCTCTGACTCAAGGTGATTCATTCTGGCACACGGTTGGAAAAGGTTGCCAACTGCTGGTCAAGAAGGCCAATCCATGTTTTTTATGAAGAAGAACTTTTCAGCCATGACCAGGTGACAGGACATAATGCCAGTAATAAATCACAGAGAATGGTTTATTTATGGATTAGGGTTACATGGCCAAAACTGATCCCAGGGAAAGGGAAGGAATCCTGAATATGTAGTTATGCTGCAGCCTATACAAGGATCTGAGAAACCCCTTCTAAAAGCAGCCAGTGGCTGACAAATGTATTTTTCAAGAGTATAATGACCCCATACACTCTACTAGATTGTTTACAAGAAATCTAAACAAAAAAGGACCTTACACTGTAGTCTACTGAGTGAATACAAGACTTGCTTAAAGTGAGACAGAACAAAAGACCCTTTGAGCCATAACGGCTCAGCATGCTGGAAAATCAACCTCTTAAATCGTGCTTAATTCGAATTTAGGAGGCCTAACTTTAGCTCCCCAAGCTTGAACATATAGGGTGTGTCCAGACAAGCATGCACATGCAGTTTAGAGCGCTGCAGACTCATCTGCAGCACTGAAAACCACACGTGCTGCACATGTAGGCATTTGCCACACTGCTAATTTGCAGCGCGGCAGGTTTTTTTTGACAGCAGGAGATCCTGGTATTAAAAAAACCCATGGATGAAAAGAAGTGGGGCGGAGCACAAGGCAGCAGTGTGTTCTACCTGAAACGGGAGCCTGGCTGGCCAGAACCATACTCCAGTTGCTGGCCAGGCTCCATGCACCTAAATTGCCACTGCTGGAGCCCCGGGAGTTACCCAGGACCCCAGGAAGTCTGCTGGGGCCAGCCCAGGTGCTGGCCCTAATCTTCCCTACCCCACACAGGGCAACTAGCTGCAAACTAGAGCACATATACATGGGCATTCCCTGAGGACAAGTAGCAGTGGCACAACTGTGTGCCACTGCTATTTGTGCCCAAGAAAACACATGTATATGGTCATCTGGATGTGCCCTTAGAGTTAGATGACCTACTTGGCTTCACAGAGGGCACGTCTACACATGCAATTAAGGTGACTGATTAAACTCCAGTGGAGTTCGTGCCAGAGTTTACTGCTTCTGGGCCCCATGTTTACACATGCTCCTGGGACTACAGCATGTTGACCCAAGTGAGAGCATCCCTGGCTGAGAGGAGACCTGGGGAACCTGGCATGCCCCAGCCAGCCCCACCAGTGTCTACACATGCGTTGCAACGCACTAAATAACGCTGCCGTAGCTAATTAAATGGCAGCATTTATTAGTTTACTGTGGCCTAATAGGGCTCCACTGACAGTTTACTGCAGAGCCTGCAGTAAACATCTTGTGTAAACACTACCAGAGTGAATCAAAGCTGGGAACAGAAATAGGCCTATACGCTGGATCACACTGCTTCTTGCTCACATTTCAGATGCACACTGGTTGTTGTAACTGTAAAGCAATTTGGAAAGTGGAAAGGAATTTTCACACAGCAACTGACTGTGTCTCCAGTTGAGCAAAATGTTTGGAAAATATGAAACTGACCACTTATTTACATATTAGAGTCAGTTCTTATTTTATCAATTTGTTTTACTGGAAGATGTCTACCAACCTTATGTTTTGATGGTGTGGGTTTGGTGGGAGAAGAGCTACAGTGGGAGGAGGGGAGTCTTCAAATCACTCTCCACATCTCTCAGCATAGGTTGCCTATGTTTTCTCTGCAATATGGCTATATTTAGCTGTCACTGTTTACCATTACAACTATATTGTGCTCTCTTAACAAACCATAGAAGAACTAGGTGTACAATAATATAAGTAGAAAATCCAAAGCCAGTACCACTCAGAGCCAGCAAATTTAAGTATGGATCTGCCTCCAAAGTAAATAGTGCAGAGGCATGAAAGGGTGCGACTTCAGAGAGGAAAATCTAGCCTGGTGCTCTTACAATATAAAGTGAATGTTACAAATGAAACCTCTTTGCTGATACTAAAAAACTGCAAATGATGGCAACTTAGGCCCAAAACAGAAATGGATGCCAGCAGACGCTCTTGATTCTTTTTTAAAAACTTGAATCTGTCAGAGCATAAGAACAAGAGCTTCACAGTGCTACCCCCAAAGTCTCTGGGTCTGTATACACATGCTATAGTGTAGCATGGAGATACCCAAGCTAGTTGGCTTCAAGTTAGCTTGGGTTCCAGAAGCACTGCAGAGGGATCAAGTGGACTAATTCACACTGCTGCTTGGCAGTTTAAATGAGCTATTGTACTACCACAGACATGCTGATTCTGGTACCTGAACTGACTTATCTATACTACACTGCAGTATCAACACATCTGTCTGGGAAATTCTGTCTCTAGAAGCACAATTCTCAATTAAGCTGCAACTCTCAGTTACTTCCCTTGTAAAATGCTAAAAATCCCCGCTTTCAGACAGCTGTTGCTTGAATTGCTTTAGTGTTCTCCTTGGCTTCTGTTCCTCCATTATCCAGGATAGACTTACCAGTGCTGTGGATCAGGTCAGACAAGAAAGAAAGTGATTTTATTGTTATGCTTGCCCTCTATCTGACCAGAGATCAGGGTAAGTGACATTAATACATTACCTAATAAAGCTGGTTTCCAAAGGTAGAAAGTAAGATATCACCTGCAATTCACTATTTATTGAACCAGAAGCCACAATAGAATGGATCCCAAAGGAGATAAAAGTAATTCTATGTTGAGGTATAGTATCATTATCCATTGCAAGATATTGGAGCAAATCCTCATTAAATCCTATTCTCTTGTTCAACTTGCTAAATTTATTTGATATTTTAGAGGAGGGTAGTTAAATTGCTTTTCTTCCTTTTTAACTCAGTATCATGTTGAACTTGCTCATTAATGTCTTCATACTTCCAGACAGCAATTTTGGAAGATCTTTTTCCCTGAAATAGTTCTGTGACCATCAACATATATAAACACATAGATTTATTTATGTGTCTACAGATGAGAATAGAATGCAATAATTTTAATACCATAGGAGAAGGGGAACATCAAAATGTCATTAACTTTTGGTTGGACCTAAAGCAAGTTGCAATCCATGATACATTAAATCAGTTTTCATGAAACAGAAAGCATTTTGCTGTATTAGCACTTAGTAGCACAGAAGTTTAGGGAGAAAAACAGCAGGAGCTAAATTACCAGTATGTAAGCATAGAATGGCTGTAGAATACTAAGGAAAAGAAACCACTAAACAAATTATTCAATGAAAACAAAAATATTTGCTGAATATAATCTGACAGTTTAATTTAGCACAAATGTTACCAAGTGGTTCTCTCTTTCTCAAATTTAATTTAGTGATCACTACTGTGCATTAAAAAAAAGTGTGTTTATGAAAACACGTACACACACACATGCATGTGCACTTTATGGGCCAGATTCACAAGGGCGACATACATGTTAAATCCAGGATGCAGCAGGCACAAGTCAAGCAGCCATAGTGGGGTCAGATCCAATTACATTCCACCTGTGTACTGTTGCTTGTCTATAATATATGTAGACAGCAGAAGTAAATATGAAACAACCAGGAACAACTTTCCATGGACTATGCTGGATTATGAAAAGCTAATGGCTTACTGGGATGGGAAGGAGAAGCTGAGCTGGAAATGTTGGCAAAGGACTATGTTTTATTGGAGGGAGATGGCAGAGAAAGGAGGAGACGACACCAGTCTTCTCTCATATGCTCGATGTTACTATAATAACTAGGTAATAAGAATATTGAGATCCAGGGACACAGATCTTGCGTGTGAGTTCTCTCACTGCCTGTATTAGCAACAATACTCCAAACAGTTCAGAGTACAACTGTGACCCCCATTCTACTGTGAACAAAGTGGATAAGAGGGAAAAGGAGCACTTGGGAGTCACCATAGTATCATTTAATGTCATCAAGCCACAATAGCATCTCACTTGCAAACCAACACGATAAGTACACCTGTCTAAATAATCACTAACTTCTATAACAACCAATTGTATTTCTGATCATAAATAAATAAGAAATTATTTAACAAACTTTTTTTTAAATGTAGTATTAAGCTTTTCTGGGACTATCTTACACTCTTCCAGCATGACTCATCAATACTCAACCTAGAGATGTAAATACTGATTTTAAAAAATCTGTTTAACGCATTGTAATTACAATAATTAAACAATAATCAGTATAATAACCCCCAGATTGGACCATGTGGGGCTGCTCTGTGCTACTGCCTGGCCTGTGGGGTACCTCTTCCCATTCAAGTACCAGCAGGGCACTTCCAGTCACCACCCCCCGCCACACCAAGGTATGGCAGAGACGGGGGTCTGACTCCCCAGGGCCATGTCTCACAACAAGGCAGGTAGGTCCCCTCTGGACCTGGGCACAGACAGGGCAGGGGAGTGGATGAGGCATGCCCTTGAGCTAAGCTGCAGGCCTAGGGGAGCTGCCCCATGCCCCCTTACCTCCACTTTACCCCTGTTACGCCCTACAGCTGCTGCAGGTCTGGCTGGGGGGCACTTGCGAACACCACCAGCAGTGGCAGCTGCAGCAACAGAAGGTGCTGCATCTGTGGCAGGCAGCAGAGGCCTGCCTGGAGCCCAGGCTCCTTGTAACAGGCAACAAGGAGGCTGCAAGCAGCTGTGCTGGGATCTATCGAGCTGTGCCTGTCTGATCTCGAACATCCAGTCACGCGCCACACAGCCCAGATGTTCAGGGGTGTTCCTCTGTCAGTCCCTGCTGTCCCACCAAGTGGATGTCTCTCTCCTGAGTCTGTCCACATGGCTTCCCTTCCCCTCCCCTGCCAGACTGCACCCCACCCTGTGCTAGATGATAACCAGTATGCTATAACTGGTTATCACTGGGCTTATGGGTTAAATGACCAATTGTTTAACTGTTCACATCTCTAATTCAACCTTCTAAAAAGCAGCCAGTACATGCCCTAGTATGACCATAGGCAGACAAGGTTCTTTGGGTGAACGTGATATCTTTTGTTAGATCAACAAAAGTCTACCAAAGACAAAAATACCCAATTACTATAACACACACACTCTCACCCTGTCTATACTGAATAGGAGCTTCCTTTGAGTCAAATATTTATCTTACTCCAGAGAAAGAATACCACATCCACCAAATTTTGCAAACCCTTCACTCCTTTTACAACTTCTTTTTCATGAATATGTTATCTAACATCATATATAGGTTTGTATGTATGTAGGTATGTACGTGTGTGTGTGTGTGTAGTAGTTTACATAATTTACAATAGTATGTAAATATATATATATTTACTTACTCATCAATAAGTCCACAAAACCAAACCCATCTCCCACTTATCCATCCACCAACACTTTCCATGACAAATACCATTAGTAGTTGAGCCCCACTACCTACACCCCTCCCAACATAGAACCAAACTGAGGCAGACTGGATTTTTCAAGGCACACCAGCACTTCTTTCCTTTGATCACATACATGTAAATCAACTGTAGGGGCATGACTTTCCCACAGTGCCCTGTATTACATTCCCAGCACTGAAAAGCTTCTTCAACCAATATGCCATGCAATTATGATACAGCTAACATTGTGAATACAGTGGCTGCATTTGTTGACAATTCTCATTGGCTATTGTCAGCAGCCAGAGTTAAGGTTTCATTATTTTTTGTTTCATATTTTCAAAAGTTTGAGATTTGTTGAACCCAGTGTTCTGGAAATGCCCAAGACGCTTCCAGGCAACCTTGTGTTTGTTTTTTTTTAAACTTTTGGCCACTGAATATATATACAGAAAGAATTGTTTTAAAATGTGATCCATTTCTGTGACTTTCTATACTACTATTATCACTTTCAAATGTTCCTTGCTTATCTGTCAGCTGATCCCCTATTATTCCAACTGGGTACAGCAAGTAGCATTCCTTGAATATTCTCCACCAAGTCCCTATGGATAATGTCACCTAAAGGACTTTTTTTTTTTTAATCAGTTAACATTTTGATATTCTTTTTACTACACTAACATACACTATACTAATATATTCCTGGGAAGAGCATGTATGCATTTAGGATTTGCACACAGAGGCTGTTGCTTACTGTTATTCCTTAAATACAACTCATCCATTCAGGGTCTGGTGCTTTTAGACTTGCACATTATAATTATTGAATAATATTACTGTATGTATCTGTATAAAACAATTTACAGCCTTATCTTAGGCCCACTTCTCTTGGTTAGCTTCATTTTCATTCCTTTACTTCTTCCTTGTACTCTCAGTAACAGGCTCTGTCTTTTCTGTGTACAAATAAAAACTTTTGGTTATTTTTGTTTTTGTTGCGGGTGTTGTCTGAATTTGGGCAGAACACCTGGCATTCTCATAGGCCTGAATTTTCTGGAGAAGATAACAAAATATTATCATGTACCTACGATAGCACCGCATTGGCACATCCTGCTTATTGAGAGCTAACTAGGAAAGAGTGCAGCTCCCAAAACATGCTAACCTGCTTCAGAACAGGCGTGAATGCAATAGGCAAGCCTTCATGCCATTTTTATTTGGTAACTCTAAAGATGTGTTATGAAGGTAAAATTTACATCAGGTTCAAAGGGTTTCTATATATCAAGTGGCCTGTATGCACATTAAAGGCCTGATCCCCTAAATTTACACTGACATTATTGGGAACTGAAGAACTTAATAGGATCGGAAGAACTTTGTAGAAAATGGCTCTACGAGATAAATGGGAGTACTTAGTGGGAGTTTATGATATTCACTCAGGCCTGACTCTGTGTGGCCCCTTCTGAGAAAGGGAACAGCAATGGCAATTAAGCTACTTTTGCACCTACCCGAATTCTGGCTTTTCTACAGGCTAGCTGCTAATGGACCCCACAGAGTAAGTTAGAGCAGCATGGCACCTACTCTAAATTTCTGCTGGGACTGCTGAACTCTAAAATGTTTGGACAAGCCTGCTGCCTCCCTTCCCAGCTATAACCCATGCGTGCATTGGGTTAACTAATGCTAGGCACAATGGGCTCCTATAGATGTGCAGGGAGCCTGCTCCCATGTGTTGGAAACCCAGTGCATTGGTGCAGGTTTGATTAATTGAGTCTGCTGGAGCACAGGTGCGTCACATGTATCAGCATCCCCGTGCTGAAAAAATGGCAGCGGGGCATTCTGAAATAAAACTCATTTGATGAGCTTTAGTTCAAACTGCTCTGCCATCATTTTTTCAGTGCAGGGATGCTGATACACGAGACACACAGGTGCTTTTAATTAGTGAATTTCACTAATTAAAGCACCCACAGCTGCATCCCAAAACATACAAAAATGCCCAATCTGTCCATAAGCTGCTATGGCAGTTTAGGGGCTGGTATCTGGCCTTGATCTCCTTAGACTGGTTAACACTGATATTCATTAACCTGTTTGCAGGTTCTTCAGTATATCAGTGATGCTAATATTTGCACTGTGTCAACATTGTTTGCTGTTAGACCTCTTAGGAAATCAAGGCTTTGAAATGAATGCAGAATAGAATGCCATTTGCCCTTTAATTAGTAATCAGATCAAACATTTAATACATAGCAAAATAATCATAGAGAGGCAGAGGCCAGGTATATAAACTAGGTTTCTGCCTGATTGGCCAAGCCTTCTCAGGATGGCATTGACAAAATTTGTATGCATTCATAAAACTGCATATTTGAAAGACTTGGGTAAAAGTAAAGGGCAAGAAGAATTTTTTTTTAAAAAGACCATTCTTCTGTCTCTTACTAGCTTATAGTTGCTCTCTGAAGGCCAACCTTTGTTTCTCAAAAATCATAGATTTTACTATTAACGTTAGGACTAGGATATCGTCTATGCATATTTCTGCTCCTTAAATTAACTATTAAAATCTGATCTCTGAATTCAGTGTCTTTACCTCTCACCTTCAGCAATTAAGACCCACTGTCTATGAATGAGATCTTCAGAGCTACATATATGTACATGCAGACTCCTGGAAGTGTCCAAGAAATACAATTATGCAAAAAATGTGTGCACTATAAATAAATCTTACTGAGCATCACACCTCATCACATTTCAGACTATACCTATTTTTTCATAGTGGTTCTAACTTCAGAAAAGTGACCTTCCTTACCCTCACATCCTGTAAAAACTTGCATTAAAAAAAATCTCCTCTCTTCCTCAGTTAGGTATTTCCTTTCTTAGGAATCAAGTCTGAAGTAGCTACTTAGAACATTTTGCCTCATGTTGAAATATGATGTGCTTTATTTTTTTCTGTTCTGAAGATTTTCTTTTATTAGGCTTTTCATTTTTTATGAAAAGAAAAAACTTAAGCATTATTAAAAAAAAAACAGCTATTGTGGGGAGGAGGTGTTGACCAACTCTATTGCTTGTACTTGCTGAGTATTACTATCCGGCTACTTTCACTAGCTTCACTGCTAGAGGGCACAATGCTATCCTCTGTGTTCTTGTTTAGCTCCCAATAAAAGTGTTCGAGATTATACACACAATATAAATGGAGTATATACCCCTCCCTTTATGTTGTGTGTATGAGGTCTCAGACATGCATCCTCTCCTAGCAACAGGGTGTAGTGGCAGTATTGGAGCAGCTACCTTGACTCAACACACTGGAGCATCTCTATTCTACTTGGGGGCTACCCACCACATCTACCTATATTTTGCCATCTGTGAAACACAAAATGTCTTCAAGCCACAGACCTTGGGTATGATGGACTTCGATACCATTAGACTCAACCACTTTAAAACCTTCCTATGCTTTATCATCTCTGAATCTGGCTCACTAAGGGGTTCTTATTTGGTGTTAAGCCAGCACCTGCCTCCTTGAACTTACACATCCTTAAACCCTTTGGCAATTGTCCTTTGCAATGTACCTCTTCGCCAGTCCTCTGCTTAGCAGTTATAGTATATTAGCTAGCTTCTCCTACGCTAAAAACAGATGCTGCATTTCTCCAGGGACAAGAATCCTGGGATCCTACAGAAACACAAACCCAATGTCCCATTTCAAGTACCTGTGAAGTACTGAGCTAACACTCTACCCCCCACCCCACCATCTTAGGGCTAATTAGATTTAATCACCATTCAAGCTGCTTGAGGAGATAACTGTCCCTCCCATCGCCCTTCCTGCTTTGATGATAGTCAAAGCCTGGTACCAGGGGCAGATCCAGGGGAAGTGCAGTGATGCAGTTGCACCACCCTTTGATTCCTGCTTCACCCAAAGCAACTGCCTAGTAGGGGCAGCAGCATTTCTAGTCAGGTAGTGCCATGAGAGTCGCTGGACACACATGAAATGAATACAGAACTGCTGCAGTCAGCATGCTATTCAAAGGGAGCATGAATTGTAGCCCTACATTCTTTAATGGCACCTCCATTACTATACATAATACTGTAAGTGACCTTGGTGAAACAGAGACCAACATCACTGAGACAAGTATTTTCCCATCCTTGAGAACAGAGAACCTTTTTGTGCAATGGTGTGGTCAACACTGGTGAGGCTACCCCAACTGTCATGCTAGAAGTGCTCACTATTTTTGTATTTCCGAGGAAAAAAGTGTAATCTTCATGGGATGGTAAACCTTCAATTTCTCAAGGTCCAGGTCTGGAATGTCATGCTTCCATTGTTGAGAAATATACACCAGAGGTACTCAACTTCTGGCCTATGGGCTAGATGCAGCCTGAAGCACTGTGTCATTCAGCCACAGGGTTCCCCATGGATCCAGAAATTTGGCAGCAGGACAGTAGTTGCACTGCTCTCCACCTCCAAATTTCCAGTCCCGCAGGGAACCCTGCACACTAGATCTGGTGCTCAATTCAAATGTGCAATCTGGGTGGGAGGTGGCACTGGGCCCCAAGGCCCAATCCCAGTGTGGGGGGCTGCATGAGGATGGCACCACGCCTGCAGGACCCAATCCCAGCATGAGGGACTTGGAGGGAGTGTTAATAGCCCACCGGGACCCAATCCTAGTGTGGGGGGCAAAAGGGCAGCGCTGGCCCCTTAGGACCTATTCCTGATGCCCGGGGTTGTGGGGAGGGGGCAGAAGATGGGGGTTGTTGGCACCCAATCCCATCACATGGGGAGCAGGAGTGGTTGTGCTGTCCCCCCCCCCCC
>NW_017728992.1:55074710-55075407 GCF_001723915.1 Gavialis gangeticus | reverse complement strand
CCCCCCCCCCCCCGACCCAATTACAGCATATGGGAGGCACTCCCAGGTCCCATGGCTTTATCTGGCCTGCAGATGTGCTCCACACCACCAGTTTGGCCTGTGGGACCAAAAGGTTGAGTACCTTTGGTATATACCATACCACTGGAGATGTGTTGAGTGGTTTTAGGTGGAACACTAGGAAATAACCTAAATTATTGGGGGGGGGGGCACTTTTCAAAAGTGAATAACTAAATTAGATTATGAAGGAGTCTAAAAACAATCTTTTTCAGAAAATATGTTGGGATTGATTTATTTTGCTGTTGCTTTTTTCATGGAAACCCACATTATTTATATTTGCGATGGTGTTTTGAAAATTTAATATAAAAGCAATTATTTTAAATCTTCTCAACCCCAATTCATTTATCCTTATATTTTGGAAACAAAATCATAACATAATTCTTGATTCTGGCAACAGCTTTCTTTGGTCATTTCCAATGCATTACACTGCTGTCCATGGATTTGTAACCAAATGTTACACAAGCCTTGACCTTTTAGAAATGATGTTAACATTCTCATGCCCTTGTGAACCACATGTATCTTGTTAATGATTGAAGAAGTGATACATTAGGGAGGAAACTGGTGGAGTTGTCACTTTACACCCATAATATTAATCCGTTGATAAGACTCCCCACCCTTACCATACACACACCCGACCAAA
>NW_017728992.1:55063334-55069710 GCF_001723915.1 Gavialis gangeticus | reverse complement strand
TGGACACAGCAGGGTACAAAACAGAACAAATTGTTAACACTTTGAAGGAAGGTTCTTTTAATCTACTTTCTCTGAAATCATACTGTACATCTGTGGATGTAATATCTTTAAGATCTTTCTTTCTTCTAAGGAAAGCAGAAGACATCCAAAGTTTACAAAGGAGAAGACTTGGTAAACTGGATTCTTTAGCTATCATTTGTTAAGTTTCATTATTGTTGGGCCAGATTAAACACACACATTTATAACATTGTACTATATGAAACACTCCATTTTCCTCTCTTGCTACACAGCATCATGATTTTGTTTCTAGATTTTTGTAAACAATATACAGATTCCATTGAGGGACTGTAGATTTTGTAAATCTTTGCTACTTGTAACTGTTTTACAGACCTTAATCCCATCAGTTCATGGTTTTTAAAATAAATAAATGTATGTATTATTGAGCATGATTTAAACTATAGGTGCTCTCACCCTCCAGCTTCATGGGATAGAACCAGCCCCCAAGCTATGTCATCCAGCCCACAGGGCCCACCATGAGTGTGAAAATTTGGTGGAAGGGGGGGCACTCCCCTGCTTCCATATTTACAGACCCATGGGGAGCCTTGCAGGCCAGTTAGTATGGCCCTGCACATTAGATGAGGCACACAGGACAGCGTGGAGCCTGATCCCAGCATGTGGAGTGGCATGGGGCCGATCCTAGCACATGAGGTCCAATCTTGTCCACGGACTGGTCGCATGTCACCCATTTAGCTTGTGGGGAGGTGGAGCTTAAATACCACTGATTTAAACCACTAAAAAACTCACTGTTGAAACAATTGGCTTCCAGCGCCTGTACAGGGGAAAATCCAGTAACCTTGAAAGGAGCTCTAAACCACACCCATTCCTTTCTTAGCAAAGATCCTTGAACACAGAAAAATGTTCACCACTATGTTGGTAGGTTTTTTTTTCTGTGACTCCCTTCCAATAGCTCCCCCCAGGGCCATTTTAACTTCCCCCATGGATTATTGGGGAATCTGGAAAACTATTATTATTGCATTATATTATATTATTACTATTATTGGTATAATGAAGAGGTTCCAACTGAGACTGGGACTCAGTTGCACTAGGCATTGAAACAGCTCATGTAATAGGGACACTCTTTGCCTGGAGGAGCTTACAGTTTAAACAGAAAAAGGACAGGCAGCCAGAAGGTTTTATCAGTAAAAGAGAGTTGCCAAAGATTACCTAGAGACATAACAAAACAATAAATACAAGCAAGGTTTCTGTCCCTCTCACTCACTAGGCTACACTCCAATGCAAATGCACCACTCTCTGTGACTTTCCTGTGCAGGTCCTACCAACAACCACCTGGAGTTGTGGTAAAATCTAATAGCTTTCCACAGCAGAAGCCATAGCTATGTTGCCCCCACTTAATTGAGCAGTCCAGCCTCTTTTAAGATTTCTGTTTGCTCTTAATGAATTAGCCCCCTCCCCCCCCTTTTTTTTTTTGCATAGTTAATTCTCAGAATAGTGCCAACATATTACAACTGGGCAGGAAACAGTTCTCCCATGCCACAAAATAAAGTCTTGGGAATATAATTTTCCTGTTCCTTATCAGGATAAAAAGAAGACTTTGTGAAATTTGTCATGAACAATACAAGGTTGAGGGGTTTGAAAACAGCTAATAGCTTTGTGGTTATGGCTTGTACTCAGGCTTGCAGAGCTGGAAACAGCAGAGCAATTAAAATGGGATGGAAGGGTGTTGTGAAACCTAACAAGCCTAACAACCTAACAGGTGTATGTTTTTGTGGGCTTAAACAAACTTACGGAGGCAATGAGGAGAGAAAGAGTGAAATCCAACTTAGTCAACCTGACCTCAACTGGGGTAGGGGTGGGGGGGTTCTGACAGGTTTCCATACCCTGTAAACACCACAGCTATCAATATCTGATGATTGTGAAAGCCTGGCTGGACTTAGAAATGAAATTTAAATGACCAAATTAAATAACAGTGCATCTTGCACAAGAATGCAAGATCATGATTGGAATGATGCAAAAATAAAGCAATCACAATTGATTTCCTCTCCTGTGCTGTGCTAGTTGCAAATATACCCAAAGTTTGATTATGCTAAGCCAGTCATAAACATCTGCATATCCCTACATGAGTGTATCCGCCTTGTTGACACATATGCCCTTGATTAAGGTATATTTCTCAGAACAGGTATTTAGTCAGTCAAGACCCAGCCCATTTGATTGAAGTGTAACCTTTTGTACATGACAACCTTGGCATGTCATTACTTACAAGTGCGTGAGTCTTACTTCCAACCGATTAGGGCTTCCCTTGTAACAGATGACAGTCGCTCTCACTCTGTCTATGTGTCAGTGTGTCACCCTTCTGTTCTTTCCTGCCATGACTTGGTCTAATTAGTTAATCAGAAGGCTCCTGATGAATCTGGTTGAACTGACAAGACTGCTGGTCATCTTCCTGGGGCTCCTGCCTCCCCCTTACAGGGTCCTTACACCAACCAGGTGTTCCAAGCAAAACAAGAATGAAAGGACTACAATAAGTACAACCTGGCCGCTGGTCAGGGGCTGCCCCAAGACCTTGGGACAGTATCCTATGTATAGTCAGTTTGCACTTCAATAACTCAATAAACTCACACATGAATAACATGAAGCATTCGGAACCTCAACGCTCCCACACTCACGATTGGAGGTTCTCATCCCTACTTGGCCTTTTAGGATGCTCTAATGTTGCTGATCTCCTTCCAGGGGTCTCACCCTTTGGCACTCATTGCCAGACACTCCTCTGAGTGTCCAGGCTTCTAAAAATATCCTCTGGTTCCCCAGCATGCAGGTTCTGTCTGCTATGCCTGCTCCCCCCGGCATGCAGGCTGTCCCAACTGCGGGCTCTCACAGCTGTGCCCTCTTTCTCTGGCGTACAGGGTCTTATAGTCATGTCTGCTCTCCCTGGCATGCCGCTTTTTCTCCACAGCCAGCGCGGGACTTCTGGTCAAACGGGAAGTTGCCAGTAGCTCACCCACATGCACATGCTTCTAAAACGTGACTGCGGCAGCATCAGGATTAGCTGTGGTTCTTCAGGTGCCACTGAGGCTCCTCCTCTTTTGGCCTTTCCCAGGCCCATCATTTTACCCCTGGGGGTATGGGCTGTTTCCCTAGTCTCTCCCTGTCCTGTCGCCTTT
Source organism: Gavialis gangeticus (assembly GCF_001723915.1). Taxonomy (NCBI): domain Eukaryota; kingdom Metazoa; phylum Chordata; order Crocodylia; family Gavialidae; genus Gavialis; species Gavialis gangeticus. Next base: position 55,066,531 of record NW_017728992.1, on the reverse strand, counting down.
GGGACATTGAGAGGCACGCTCCCACACCTCTGGACTGATCAAAGGGTTGCAAAAACAAGTTTCAAAACTAGACGACCCAAAACAGGATCGGAGCGGTTAGCGATTGTAATGTGATGGTCCCTTCCTATCTACTTTGTTTGGACTTTAATCAACCAACCTTCAAGAAGATGGCCTTGAAGCTATATAGTTGAACAGTATAAGAATAAAACAGAGTTGCTGGCAAAAGGTGCATTCTGAGAGAAAAATAATCACTGCAACATTGTAACCTGCACTTAGCTAATCACTCTCAGAGATGGATCCATGCCCAGTGAAGGCTGCAAAGACTGAAACTATTCTTACCTACATTAGTGAAAGACACTCTTGCAGCTAACATATGCTAGGACTTTTGTGATAGCTTATTTACTGAATATTGGGGAGGAGTCTTTTTCTGTCATTTAGTTTTATAGCTTGTTTGTGATATAGTTATTAAAGCCTTTCAGTCATTAATGGAATGAAGTGTTGTGTCAATCCTTAACTGCACCAGTTTCAAATCCCACTACTGACTGCAACAAATTGGAGGTTCATCTGGGATTCTAGTGTGGATTGATGGCATAAAAGCTTGTGAAATTTTTTTTTGTGATATGTTTATTGATGTTTTGAGCTAGTGTTTGAAATAGGAGACAAATTGTGAGGCTCTGTTTTTGGTTGTTGTTGAGAGTTAGTATTTGGGTAAGAAAATGTGGGGTCATTCCCCCAAATACAGTCCAAGTACTTAGACCTGAGTGAAAGGGTAGCCGCCTACACACAAGGGCCCTGTCTGAACGGCATGGTGGGAAGAGGGTAGGTGTAACTAAAAAAAGTTACTAGGGAAGCTGAAAAAGACTTCTATCCCATGGCAGCAACAATTAACTCAGTCATGGGGACCATTCTTAAACAATTTGTCCAGGAACAAAAATTAAACAGACAGCCTTGGGAGATTAATAGTTTCACTGGCCCCATGGCATGGGAAAATCTATATTCACAATAGGAGGTCCTGGCCACTGCAGATAAGTCCAAGATTGGCAAAAAGGGTAAGAAAAGAACATTGATGCAAGGGATGTTCCAAGTGTGTCATGCCCTGCAGCAAGAAGTTATTCGACTGCAAACCGACATTGAAACCCAAGAACTAGAAATTGTACCCGCTAAAAAGGAGGCACAAGAGAAAATTGCAAAATAAGAATTAGAAATTGTGGTTGCCAAAAAGGAAGCAGAAAATTGGAAAACTAACACTCAAATACTGACAGCACAAAACCTCAGGCTCAATAACACTGCCCAGGAGGAAGGGGAAAAATGAAAAGAAGCAGAGGGAAAACCTGAAGAACTAGAAGTTAAGACAGATCACTGGAAGGCTAAAGGAGAAGAAGCAAAGGAGGAATCAGGCAAATGTTAGAGCAGAACTGTCAGGTACGGCAGCAGGGGGCTGATCACACTAAATGCAATCAGCAGATTGCTGTCCTCAAAGAGGAGTTAAAAACCTCTTGGGATTATCTCAGCAGTTCACGCCAAGACAATTCAAACTTTTACTGCAGAGATCCTAGAACGTTAGGGCTCTTATACATGTATGTGAAGCCTGCTCCGACATGCTGGATTAATAGAGTCTTTTGGAGCACAAATATTGACGTGCTCTGGCAGCCTTCCGCATCACCTTTATCAGCATTGCTACTTATGCATCTTTGTCCTGAAAAATGGTGGCGAGGCACTTTGAAATAAAACACGTTCACTGAGCTTTAGTTCAAAGCGCCCTGCCACCATTTATTTAGGGCGGGGACATGTGGCAATGCTGATGCACGTGACGCATGGGTGCTTTTAATTAGCATGGCTCGCTAATTAAAGCACCTGGCGCTGCATCCCACAGCACATGTAAAAATGCCCTTATCCTTCCCCATATAGCCCAAATTCTCTAGCCTCTACATATCCAGTAAATACAGATCACAAAATCCCAATGTCACCAGAATTTCAATCCATTTCTGTATTAAGCACTCAGCTCCTCCTGTAATGGATAGAAATGTGCCTACAGCCCCTGTCCTCACTCAGACAACACAGATCTTAGATGCAAACAATACTGTCACTAGCACTCACTGACATGTGGAAAACTCCCTCCTAGCTCCTGCACAAGCAGCTGCTCTTGCCAAAACCCTTGGACCCCTAAATAGCTCCTCAGTTTTGGATTGGGTTACAACCATCCATAACATGCCTACCTTTCACTATCCACTTGATTTGCCTGCCCTGCCCAGAGAAACCATGCACCCTGCTGACTATGCTGGACTCCCTAATGAAATTAAATTTGGAACCAGCACGGAATATGCAGAAACCTTAAGGTGACTTATTTGGTATCTCCATCCAGGAGATAGCATGTTGGACTTATTTTACTTCAAAAAGCGGAAGCCTGGGGAGCACCCCAAATTTTCCCTGGATAAGAAAAATTTGTTAGGCACATTATTGGGGATTGTTCCCAACCCACCTGAGGGGCAACAGCATAATTATTATATCCCTGAGCTTAGATCAGCAGTGCTGCATTCCTTAAACCAGTGGTCGCCAAAGTGGGGTGTGCAAGACGATCCATTGGGGTGTGGGAAGAAAATATTAGAACTTCTATTTATATTTATATAAATATACATATATTGGGGGTGTGTGCTCAAACATTTTTTACTGATAGGGGTGCACAATCAAAAAAGTTTGGAAACCACTGCCTTAAACAACAAAATGCAACTTGTGGCTATTAATTTTCCTGATCCAATGCCTCTAGATAACATGATCACCTGACTTTGTGATGCTTATATTGTAAGCTTAATTGTAGAGACAGGAGACGAGCACAAGAAATACCCAGGTAAGAGACAGGGGCCCAGACAGTCCTGGGATTGGGGGAGAGGCGCATACACCCTCAGGAAGCCTTAAATGCCTCTATACTAATGCTCATAGTATGGGGAACAAGCAGGAGGAACACAAACCCAGACATAGTGGGGCTCACTGAAACTTGGTGGGATCCAACGCACGACTCGGCGGTGAACATCTAGGGCTATAGGTTGTATAGGCAGGATAGAACAGGGAGGAAAGGTGGGGGTGTGGTGCTCTACATCAAAGAGCAATACACATCCTCGGCAAACAGCACTGGGTCTGAGGTAGGGCAGACTGAGGTGCTCTGGGTCAGAATACAAGGGGGTCGGGGGAAAGGGACCTAA
>NW_017728992.1:55057772-55058334 GCF_001723915.1 Gavialis gangeticus | reverse complement strand
CAGCAAGACAGCAGCCCTGGACTTCAGGAGGGTGGATTTCAATGAGGTAAGGAGACTTGTCAGGGAGGCACTGAGGTCCTGGAGGGGAGAGGAGTTGGAAGTCCAGGAAGAGTGGTCGTTCCTTAAGGAGATGATCCTCCAAGCTCAAAGGGTGACAATTCCCACGCAAATCAAAAGGGGCAAGAGTGCTCAAATGCCCCCATGGCTTACCAAAAGCATCCACAAACGTAGTGGACGTAGTTTTTTTGGACTTTAGGAAGGCCTTTGACACTGCCACCCCACCCTCATTAAAACATTAGGCGACTGGTGGCAACGCCTACACAGTCAGATGGGTCACAAATTGGCTGAAGGGCTGCACCCAGAGAGTCGTGGTGGACGGGTCATTTTCGACCTGGAGGGATGTGGGCAGTGGGGTCCCCCAGGGCTCGGTCCCAGAGCCTGCATATTCAATATCTTCATCAGCGACTTAGATAAGGGGGTGAAAAGCACCTTGTTCAAGTTCGTGGATGACATTAAGATGTGGGGAGAAGTGGGCATGCTAGAAGAGAGGGACAGGCTACAA
>NW_017728992.1:55024181-55057381 GCF_001723915.1 Gavialis gangeticus | reverse complement strand
TTGCCAAGGGGGACCAGCAGGCAATGGGAGAGTCCCTGTTCCCCCAAGCACTACCGGGAGTAACAAGGAATAATAGCCATAAGTTGACTGAGAGTAGATTCAGGCTAGACATCAGGAGGCACTACTTCACAGTCAGGGGAGCTAGGAGCTGGAACCAACTTCCAAGGGAAGTGGTGCTTGCCCTATCCTGGGGGGTCTTCAAAAGGAGGCTAGACAATCACCTAGCCGTGGTCGTTTGACCCCAGCATCCTTTTCTGCCGATGGCAGGGTGTCGGACTTGATGATCTGCTTAGGTCCCTTCTGACCCTACGAACTATGAAACTATGAAACCCCTGCATCAAATAAATGTCAAAAACCCAGAGGGAAGGTTACTGTCTATCACAGGCTTGTCCAACATACAGCCCGCAGGCCGCCATGCAGCCCCCCAAGCCATTTTCAGTGGCTGGCGGTGCTGCAACGGGAAACGAAAGTAAACGCTGTTTACTTTTGTTCCCACCCCTTGTCCCTCCCCCATCCCCTCAGCAGCTTCCTAATGGCTGCTGAAGGGCTGAGGAAGGGACAAGATTCCCACACGCACCACGTCAGCTTGACATTGTCGATGAGGTGCAGCTCCTCCCCTCTTTCCTCATTTCATGGTGTCCCTTCCTCACCCCACCCCTCCTTTTCTCATTTGCATGCCAGCTCCTCCCCTCTCCCACATTGCAGGGTTTCCTTTCCTAGCCCTGCCCCTCCCTTCTTCATTCGCATGCCAGCCCAGCCCTGCGCCAGTCCCCACCGGCCGTGTTGGCTGGAGCAGGTCACAGTGCAGTGGGTGGGTGGGCACGGATCCTGGCACGGAGGGATGCTGTGGCTGGGCCCATGGAAGATGCTGTTGCCACTGCTGCTGTGGCTGTCGGGGCAGGAAGTCGGCGCCGCTCCCACCTCCCTGCATCCCCCCACGCCCACAGACACTGCACTGGGGGTGGCGAGTCACAAGCCCCGGGGAGGGAAGGACCCCTTTTGCTTGGGCTTGGGCTCAGGTTGCCCCAGGGGAGAGGGAGCAGAGGGGTGTCCCTGCACATCCTGCACCCCCTGTAGAGTCCCCACATGTCTCCCTGGCTGCTGAGCCCAGGTGCACAGGTGTGGGAGCATCCTTGAGGCTGCTCAGGTGGCAGGGAGGACATGGTGGGGTCAGGCGGTACCCCTTGACCCCTGTGCCCCTAGGCTGCGGCCGGACTGGACAGGCCGTGCGAGTGCCCGCTCCTGCCGGCCCACTCGGTGATAAAAAGTTCATGATCCAGCCCCACATTCAAAAAGGTTGGACACCCCTGCTCTATCACAATGGTTCTGGGTGTGGATACCATTGTGTAGCTGACTGAGATGGTTCAAGAGGTAACACTTTTGATTCTGAAAGAGCTTGGGTATGGCACCAACTGCTTCAATTTAAACTCTGAGATGCTATTGATGATTTGGCCACATATGAGCTTCTTCACTACCTGGCTGGGCACCGGGAGCACAGCTTGCAAAGCAATGCCAATGGTGCCCCACCAAACGTTCTCACCCACTTTGAATGTTAGGCTAGCCCAGTTTTGACGCTCTGTCCCATGACTATCCGTGTACCTACAATATATGATACATGGGGACAGCCTGAGGTTTGGGTCTTCTTAAAAGATCCGACATCTCCAAGGAAACTGAGGCAGCAAATGCTTCTGGATGCAGGCACATTTATGTCTATTTTAAGCTGTGAGGGACTCCAAACCTCTCAGTTTAAAGGACCCTGAGTAATAAAACTTGAAGAATTTAATGGCCATTCTACCACTGCTTCCATTTTCCTTCCCTTTCAATTCTGGGTTATTGAACCCAATGCCTTATCAAAAAGTAAAACTGAGTTTCCCCTTACCCCAGTGGGAGGAGTTGGGATCCTGGGTATGAATGCACTAACAACCCTTCATGCCATAACAGATCTTTCTAATTCAGCTATCTATGTTCAGCTCAGGAGTGGTGTAAAGAAACAAAACCCAGAGACTGTATTCATTCATGCAGTACATTGATGTTCATCCCTTAAGGCGCCTGAATCTTTAAAACTACCCAAGTGTCCCCCTGATGTCAGAGAGATGGTCAACACTGTCCCAAGGGTCTGGGCTCAGTAAAAATTAGATTGTGGACAGTTTGATGCCCAAGAGAAGGTAACAAGATTGGATTCCCTCTCCCCCACCCTCCCAGTCAGTATCGCTTTCCAGCAGCTGCAGAAGCCAGCATAGAGGAAACTGTTAACAGCTGGCTAAAGCAAGGAGTTCTGGAAGAACAAGCCAACCCTAACAACAGCCCTATCTGGACAGTTGAGAAGGCAGCTGGGAAAACTTGATGCCTAACTATTGATTATCATGCCCTTAGCAAGGTCACACATACCCACGCACCTGTAATAGCTAAGCAACCCAAAGTGATGGCTTCAGGCCCTCTCAGAGGTCGAGAGAGGCCCGGGACACTTCCATTTTTTGAGGCTTCCGGTATATTAAAAAAATATTAATTCATAGTGCACTACAGGCGGTGTGGCCTGGTAATGGGACACAAGTTTAAAGTTGTATGATGAACATCTTCCTTTTTCAATCCTGTCAGTGTATCTCTGGGTCTGTATGTATAACCTCATTTGGAAATAATGTCAAAAGTCTAAATTTGAGGCCCTCCATGAATGAGAGGCCTGGGCCCTCCTGGCCCCCCCGCGATAGGCCCTGGATGGCTTCTATATCTGGTGGTGCAGTGGTTTTCTGTACTAGACTTAATATTTTTCACCATGTCTCTGCACCCAGACTCCTGGTATAAATTTGCCTTCACTTTTAAGGGGTGGCAATACACCATCACAAAGGTTCCCCAACGTTTCCATAATGCCCCAGCTACCTGTCATGCCCATGTCACCTGCATGTGGGACTGTGTTACCTCTAAAGACCAGCCTCCTGTTATCTCTTATAATAATGACATCCTGATTACTGCACATTTACGTGAAGAGTGCTTAAATAGAACTCAAAGAGTACTCCAATTTTTTCAGGACGCTGGGTTTAAAGTTAACCCCCAAAAGGCTCAGCTAGTCCTGCAACAGATTCATCGTTACCTTGGCATCTGCCTAGGTCAGGATGGTAAGGGTTCTGATAGGCAGCGAGTTGAGCTAATTAACAAGCTCCCGGCTCCAACTGATGTTACAATTCTCTGTTCTTTTATGGGGCTGACAGGGTTTTCCCATGAGTTCATTCAAAAGTATGTTGAATTGGCTTCCCCCTTATATCATTTATTAAAAAGAGGATGAGAATGGAAGTGGGATCCAGAACAGCAGACAGCCTTTCAGGCACTGAGGCACAGCTTAACACAGGCTCCAGCATTAGCATACCCACAGCCTGAACTGCCTTTTGAATTGGAGCTTGCTGCTACTGATCACAGAGTGGGTGCAATTCTCCTGCAGGACCATGGCACAAAGCCCTGACCAGTAGCATCCTGAATTCTCCAAACCCCAGAAAAGGCATTGTGACAGAGCACCCTTTTGGTGTCTGTCACTTTTAAGCTTGGACCAGGGAGCTGCCAGGGGGCTGATGAGGGCAGCCATTTTAGGGCCCAGCTCTGAGAGAGTAGCAAGCAGTTTGAGATCAGCCAGCAGGGAAGAAAAATCTGCCTGCTGAACTCCAGCTCCATGAAAATCTTGGAAGTAAGGGTGAGGCTATGGGGAAGGAGGAGGCCTCATCGGTCCTGGACATGACCTGGAACTGTACCCTGCTCAGACAGAGAGGCCTGGTGGACCTGGCTGTGGTGGGGCAGGACCATTCAAATGCCAGGACCAAGAACTTACCCTGTGTAAGGTGAGTCAGGGTGCCTAAACCCCTGTCCCCACCTTTGGGTGGGTTAGAGAGAGAGCTGGGGGGGGGGGGCAGGTAAGCTTAGGAGAAGCACCTGAGTCCTATGTGATGTTGGACCCTGGAGTGAGGGCCAAGCATGCTGAGTGAGCAGCACCTGAGTCCTAGGGGTGTAAGACCCTGGCCCTGGGAGATGGCTGAGTGGAGGTGAGGCCCGCTTATATAGAGAAAGAAGCACCTGAACCTGACATGGTGGAAGACCCCAGTCCCCAGAGAGTAGGGGGCAGAATTGTGGCCCAAGAGAGAGGCATAGTGGTCTGGTGAGGGGCTAGGGGCAAAGTAGGCCCATAGTTGAGCAATCACTCAGTCCCGTTTGGGTGAGGGCCATGGGAGAAGCCCAAAAGACTGTGCCAGGGCTGACCAAGGGGTAGAAAATAAAGCCCAAGGAACTCTTTGAGTAGGGCAGAGTGAATGTGGCCTGGACAGGCAGTGTGCAAAAGACAAGGTGAGAGGCAGGTGGTGTGTGTGTGGCTCCAAAGGGGGCAGTATAATAAAGATCGAACTGTGTGCCCAGTTTGGCCCAGCCTTAAGCCTCAGTATCATCATACAGTGTGACATCAGCGAGGCATGGGACACGTGTAAGGGGAGGTCAGAGTGTGCATGCATTGCCCTGTTACAGCTGGGCACTCAAAGGGCAGCCTCCAACCTATTTAACAATCTACTCATTTACCAACAAGGCGTAGTAGGGGAACAAGGCAGGCAGTTTGCCCAGAGACAGGGGCAGGCCCATACTAGCACTAGGCCTGGAAGTCGCCCTTGTCATGGGCATACACACCCTGTGAAAAGGAAGTGCTTGCTTTAACATGGGCACTTCAGCATTGGGAATATCTCATAGGGTCCAGGTCCACAGTACTATGAACCAGCCACACTGGTTCGTCCTGTCTGGAAAAGTTAATGAGGCTCAGGTTTCAAATCCAAGATTAGCCCACTAGATGCTGAACCTAGTAAATAAAAACATCACTATTGAAAAGGTCCCTCATCCATGCCTTGTCCCCAGTGCTCTCACAGCACAGCCAGTAGAAGGAAGGGAGAAAAAGAATGGGGATCCCGAGACCTCAAACAACCATAAGTGGCTTGAAATACTGCTCGCTGTTTAAGTTGGTCTAATAAAAGAGATGAGATTTACCCAAAGAACCTTGTCTGCCTATGTCCTTAGACCAACACGGCTACAACCTACACTCCTGAAATACTGCTAACACTCAAAAAATTAAGTCCCTTTGAAAATTGCTTGGATCTATCAGACCAAGTACCAGAAAATACTGTGGTTTGGTTTGTAGATGGATCATGCTTTTATGACCGAAGCTGCAGAAATAGTGGTGATAGCAGTTTCATTAGAGCACACTGACAAATCAAGTGACTATATTTACAGACTCAGAAAGGGTCAGAAGGGCATTGCTAGACTGGACCACTTTATGGGAAAAAACAGAATGGGAGAACTGCAGATGGCAACCCAGTTGCACATGGAAAGAAATTACAGTATGTGTGAAAAGACAAGATGCACAAAAAATGGCAACATAAAAGCACATCAGAAAAAACAGAGTTTCAGTGCCCAGTATAATGCACAGGATAATGCATTAGCAAAAGAAGGACCCCAAACTGATCCGGTGTGAAAGGTTCCAAGTGATTGTCCACCCGTGGCTGCCATCCAAAGTAAGAATAAAGGGGGCTTTGATTTAAAGGCTTTACAGGACACTGATGCTCAAGTTCAAAAATTGATAAAGCAAGGGAAACACAGGAACTGGGAGATATGGAAAGATACCACAGGTCTGGTGCTAGCTAAAAAAGAAGGAAATAACCATGCTGTGTGAGTAGTTCCTCAGGGGGTATGAAAAGAAATCACTGAATTAGCCCATTGGAATGGGCATTTTGGAATTGAAAAGACATTCACGCGATCAGAAGCTGCAGGCTGGTGCCCAGCATAAAAGATGATGTGGAACACTTTATCTATAACTGTCTACCCTGCATTGCAAGTAACCCAGATGCCCAGGTAGTAAGAGGATCCCTAGGACACCAGAATATTAAAGGACCTTGGCATCGGTTACAAATTGATGACACAGAGCTGCCTCGCAGTAGAAAGGGATTTAAATATTGCCTTGTAATTGTGGACACTTTTACGAAGTAGACTGAAGCAATTCCCACTTGGAAAAATGATACTATGACAATTGACAAAGTATGAATTAATGAAATTTTCTCTCAGTTTGGCTTACAGGCAATCCCTGCTTAACGCTGGTTTCCTTAGCACTATTTTGCTATAATGCTCATTTAAAATTGATACCTGATTTCACTTAGCACTCAGCGAGTTTTGCTATAACGCTCACAGTAGCTATCTTGGGTCATTAAAAACAATTGGGGTCACCATCTTGGCTCGTCAAATACTTTGGTTTTGCTTAATGCTTGTTTCATTTAAGGCTCTGTTTTTTCAGGAACCAATTAAGAGCCCTAAGTGAGGGCTGCCTGTACTGGATGAAACTGACTCAGACCAGGGTCCCCATTTCAGTGCTTAATGTGTTAAAATCTTATGTGATGCCCTAAACATTAAACAACAAGTCCATATTGCACACCATCCACAGTCTTCAGAAAAAGTGGAAAGAACAAATCTGATACTGAAATTGGCCCTAATGAAGGCATCCAAGCAGCAAAGGAAAGACTGGGTTGAAAAGCCTCCCCTTGACTGATGGCTGTGCAAGGTTCTACCGCTGCTCATGGCTTCTCACCACACAAAGCTTTTAGTGGTCAAAAGTTGAGACTGCCCTAGCAGTGGCGGCTGGAAAATACTATCCCTGACTCGTTGCAACCACACATTTTAACTGACAAATAGACAATTTGATGCAAGAAATTTCCAAAACACAGAGACAAATTGCAGTAACTCTAAAAACAAAATCAGCCAAGGATGGACAAGCAATTGGGTCCATTGTTGCAATCTAAGGAATGGGAAGTTGGGGATTGACTTATGTATTGAGACTCAGATACAACCACTTTCACTCCCATTTGGAAAGGACCTGTCTACATTATTAACAAGGCTAGTCCAACGGTATACCAAGTAGAAATCCACGATGCAAAAAGGAATATTCAGAAGGGGTTTCATTCCTCATAGTTCAAAGAATGGAAGGGAAATAAGAAAAAAAAAGTGTAATAATACTCTTGTATTAAATCAGGTCAGTAGACCCCATGTTTTCTATTTATTTTTCAGGTGCTATTAAAATGTGGTTTCTGTGTCCTGTAAACCTCGTGCTACTGTTGGGATATATCTCCTTGTATGGCGAATATGTCCCGAAGGGATAATGCAGACAAGGCTTTGAACAAGGTCTGCCCTTTTACTATCAAGAGTATCTGTGCTGTGTTGTACTCCACTATTGCAGAAGAATACCTAAAGGAGTTCCATGTGATGCAAACAATTCCAAGACAACTTATTTTGAAATTTCTGGCTGAACATACTCTTTCCCTCACTGGAAGGAGGGAGTAGCTCCCTGTTGCTGTAAAAATATTCAGGAAGCTGACATACAAGGCACTGATTACTTCATTAAATACAATGACACTGGGTTCCTAGGAACGATTAATAATAGAGCGCTAAAGGGGGAGGGCCACTTACTTGGCCACCAACATGGTCCCCGCAATGGATGGAGTAAAAATATTGTCCTGGATATTAGATCTCACCAAAAATGAACAAACTTCAAGAGACATCTGATTCCACGGTAGCTTTGAGATTCAAATTCGACTCCTCTCTATTTCCAGTACCAAAGTATCCTGATTATTGGCAACTAAGTTGGTCCATAATTCTCAGCTGGATTCCAGCTGGTCAGGTTAATGTTTTTCTAACTATAAATACAAATTCCTCTCAGTCTGACTTTGTATGGGGAATTGATACCCCACAGGCTAGGCATACTGCAACCCACAGAGTGAACAATGCCACTTTTGTATTAACTTTTACAGTAAATACCCCTGATAGTGGTATCTAGAAATTTTGCAGTCCAAATGGGTTGACAAAAATGCAATTGGTTAAAATTCAGCAGATGGCATGCAAAGTAGCAGTGGGTCCTGTGGTGGTAAAAAACACCAATTCAGTTAAATGTAGGGATCTAACCCACAATTTGTATGATTAACATTTCAATTAACTTGTCCTCAGACATCATTCAGCAAAGAAAAGCATCAGTGGTTAAGCCTTACAAAGGGCTGGGAAAAATGGTTAGAAGGAAAAGTCTTCATTAACATGGGGAAATGAAAGAAACAATCATTGGACGCAGTTCTCTGAGCTTCAGGGACCGGTTTGGGAGTGCTTGACTCCATTAACTCTGAAACAATGGCTAATAAGCTCAGTAGTCTGGGATCCATTATACAGAAAATGGATATCCCTTTACATGAAGGTCTGCATGAAATGAGCTACAGCTACAAATAGCAGATCTTAGCCAAAGCCAAAGCCTAAGTGACATCTTAACTGCTGCTCTGGCAAAGGCAATCTTGTGGCTGGAGGCAAATACCTCAACCACCTTTACGTGTGTGCAGGCACAGATATGGCAATATGTTATTGCCAAAGACATGATCAATCAAGCCTTAAGAGAGAATATACCTGAAATGATTAGGAAACACATTATCAGTCCCTGGGCAAAATTAATTACATCAACACTTAACATAATCACAAATACACTGAGTCTTGCCATTATGAAATATCAGCCAGAGCAAGTTCTAAAAGACAGTCCACTGGTGCCTCTAGGTGTTACGATCAACTGAACTAACTTTATGCCCTGAGGTGTTGTGGCAGAATGCCACCTCTATCTCTCCCCAAAAACTCTGCTATATGACAATTTGGTTAACATGGTCCCTGAGGAAGACAGACATCCCATGGGCTCTTTAGGTAACCCTGAGTTGTAACCTGAGCTGGATACATGGAGGAAACCTGCTCCCTCCATGTACGTGACTGGCATCACATACCTGGGTGGGGGCTTATGCTCCCTATTGTTCTAAGCAATGCCAACCTAACAGGGAGGGGGCTAGAGACTCTGCCAGTCTACACGGCAACCAGTGATGCATTTCAAATTGGTTGACTGGCAGCCAACAGGTGCTGTCCTCTGTTGGACCAGGTAACTGAGGTCATAAGGTCTATATAAGTTAAGAACTGCCCAGGAGGAAGGGCAATAGCCATGATGAAAAAACTCAGAGAGAGAAACTGGACCATAAGAAACTTGCTCTCTCTCTTGAAACTCATGATCAATGAACTGCCTGCCACCGGAGGGAATCTCCACCTGCCTCTGGATGATACCCATGAGTAAGCTACCTGAGATCTAACTAGATATATAGTTTCCAGTAACTCAAATGCGTGATCAAAGGATACCCAGCCACCCTGTTTGCTTATGGGATTTCTCTGATATTACTCTTCCTTTGTACCTAGCATGGGAGGCTTACTGGGAGTGGGTCTAGATTATGCCTTGGGGTCCCCTTGGTTCAGCTGACTAAGGGAGACTACTATTTTTGCTTCAGACTGAGGGAAGCATCCCAAGTTCTTGAAGTCGGTCGAGTACCCTCAAGGGCTACTAGGCCTGTGTTTCCCAGAGGGCATAGACCCAGGATCACTCAAGAACCCAGACTCTGGGTGGTGGCAGCACCACCCCCAGGCTAGTGGATGTGCTCCAGGAAGGGGGGTCTGCCTGTGTGACTGGCACTACATACCTGGGTGAATAGCTTACGCTCCCTATTGTTCTAAGCAATGCCAGCATGACTGGGCATGGGCTAAAGATCCTGCCAGTCTACCCAGCAAGTAGTGATGCATTTCAAATTGGTTGGCTGACAGCCAACAGTTGCTGGCCTTCACTGAATCAGGTAAATGAGGTCATAAGGTGCAATCAAAGTACAAGACTGCTGGAAAGAAATCAATTTCCAGTCCTATGAGAAAATTGACTAGCATGACTATGTATGCCCTGGTTATGTTTTGTATTTTAAACATGTATGCTTGAGCAATGATCAAGCAGAGTGTCAATATTTCATGTATACAAACTATTCTAACCGAAGTACTATTATTAATATTGGGGAAGGGCGTGTATGCATTCAAACTATATGTCAGATGTTAATGATTAATGCACAAAATTCCTCTTTAAATGAAAGTTCTAATCGTTTTTGTAATATTATACAAATTATAGATTGCAATTTTAATTTTATTACATTAACACTAGAACAGTCTTTTACACGGAGTTTTCACATTTTCAGTAAAACTGGTTTAAATGACGTTCAATTACAGATGTCTTCAGATAAGCTGCACAAATAACTTTTTCATCCAGACACGTCTAAAAAGGTCCAGAAAATTCAAGCCTCAGCAAAACACACTTGTTACAGTACAACATGTGGGTAAAACCATAATTCATTTAACAGATATAGCAAAAGATGCCACAAAGGCATCACTGGTGGGAAACTCTTTTTGAATGGTCTCCAACTAGTACTGGTATTCTAAATGTGGCCTTATACCCCATTGTGGCAGTTTTAAGTATTTGTGTATTGTTAGTGTAGATACAATGTATCATCTCACTTAGGACCTGACAGCTGCTTCTAAGAGTGAAATCCCATGCTTATAAGAAGGAGCTGAAGGCCCTCTTAACTTGAATGTAAATAAGTAGCACACAAGCATTTCCAGCGGGAAGTTCTAACTTGGGAGACGGTGACCTCATCTGTCTTGATGGTAATGCTACATAAATGCTTTATGAGCATCAAGTAAGGGACTGTGGAAGCATGGCTGAACCTACACATGAAATTTAAATGATCAAATTAAAATAACAGTGCATCTTGCACAAGAATGCAAGACCGTGATTGGCACCATGCAAAATAAAGCAATTACAATTGATTTAATCTCCTGTGCTAATTGCAAATGTACCCAATGTTTTCTTATGCAAAACTGTTCTAATATTATAAAAGCCTAAATCTGTGTCTGTCTGTCTGTAATGCTTTAATTGCACTCTAATTGGCTGACAAACAGCCAATCAGAGAGCAAAGAAGCATTCTGACAGAAGGCAACGTGCTGCCATTATGGTAGGGACATGGGGGACGAAGCAGGGGGAGAGTGGACCTGGGCCCCCCGCCCTGTTCCCTGAAGCCAGTGGGAACAGAGTGGACAGAAGGGGGGGCCAGGCCAGTAGGTCTGGCCTCACCTCCCCCCACCCTGCTCCCTGCAGGTAACGTGGGCAGGGTGGAATAGGCCTGGGCCCACTGCAGGGGGAGGGGAGTGGGCCCAGGTCCTATGTGGAGGGGAGGAGAGCAGGTCCCAACACAGGGGATGGGGAGCGGGCCTAAGCAGGGGAAAAGCAGGCCCGCCACGGTGGTGGGAGAAACAGCGGGTCTGGCCTGACGCAGCCATGGCAGCATCTGGGGAAGGGAAGGAGCAGGCCTTCTCCCTCCCTCAGGCCCAGGCCCACTCCACCCCCACCCCACTTCCCTGCTTCAGCCCTGAGTCCACTCCTACCGCTCCTGGGCATGCCAGTGATGGGACACACATGGCACCACGCTGCTTTCAAAGCCTGTAGTGAGGTCTGGGGGACATGTGCCGGCTGCTTGTGAGGTGCTCCACAGTGAGCTGCTTCACATTATATCCTTCTGCATACAGATGCTTTTGTGGCAACAGACTGTTCTGTCAATGCAATGATTTGACAGCATCGGTCCACAAGGTGAAAATGTACTGTGTAGACATAATTTAAAGTGGAAAAAGTCAGGTTCTTTCTTTACAAGGATATATAATTGTATTCAATGTTTGATGATTATTTTTTTATATTAGATTCATATGGATATTTGTAATCAAGACACTGAAAAATGAGAAAAGGAAGTACAGTTTAATATATGTATACACACACGTATACACATATGTGTGTATAAACCTTGAAATATAAAAATGTTAATTTTTATATATAGTTTAGTATATTTATATATGTGTGTGTGTGCGTGCGTGCGGGCGTGTGTATATAGTTTAGTATTTCAAGACTCTTTTCTCCCAAATAATTCAGTTCTGTAGTATTTCCAAGAGTGCATATTTCAAGGTTTTTAAATAATAGGGTGAGCATAGTGGAAGCAGAATCAGTTGCTAATTTCCGCAGGTTTAACACCAAGGTGTGTAGAATTCAAGAACTCTGTATCAGTGTGAAAAAAAATGAGACCAGACTCCTGCTTATCTTAGAGTTGATAAGATAACTTATCAACTGTAGTTGATAAGTTGATCCCACCTCCCCCCTGCGCACCAAAAGTGGAAGGCAGGACTGAAGCGGCACCTCCACAGACCGAAGTGGCATGCTCACAGATCGCTACACCTTAGTGGGAACATGGCCCAGTCCTCCCCTGCATTGGGCCTGGGCCCGCTTCTCCCCTCCCCCCACCGCTGCAGCGGGGAGGGAGGCAGCAGACCCCGACCCCAAGCAGCAGGAGGAAAGGGGGAGCAGGCGCAGACAGGGGGGGTCCCAGGGCTCCATCCCCTCCTGCTTCCCCCTCCCCATCATTCTTGACAGGCAACTGGCTAGTTCATAAGTAACTGCATATCCCTATGTGACTGTATCCTCCTTGTTGACACATACTCCCTTGATTAAGATATATTTCTGAGAACAGGCATTCAATGTCTGTTTGGGGTTTTGCAAATGTCTCCATAAACCATCACTAGTTCAGACTATTTTGAGTTCTGCACCATTGTTAAAACAGCTACCCAAAACAGTGTCCTATGATTAATGCCCCAAGGTATCCTGTTCAGTCAATCAAGACCTATCCCATTTGATTGAAGTGTAACCTCAGGACTGATTAAAAGCTTACAAAAACAAGTTTCACAACTAGATGACCCCAAACAGCATTGTAAAGTGATGGTCCCTCCCTAGCTGCTTTGTTTGGATTTTAATCTAGCAACTGTCAAGAAGGAATTCTTTAAAGCTACACAATTGAACAGTATAAGGATGAAACAGAGTTCCTGGCAAAAGGTACACTTCAGGAGAGAGAAACAAAATCACTGCAACATTGTAACCCGCACCCAACTAATCATTCCCGGAAATGGGTCCATGCCCAGTGAAGGCTGCAAAGACTGAAACCACTTCCTGCCTGCATTGGCAAGAGACACTCTTGTAGCTAACATATACTAGGACATTTGCAATAGCTTATTTACTGAATTTTGGGAAGGAGTCTTTTTCTGTCATTTAGTTCTATAGCTCAATTGTGATATAGTTACTAAAGCCTTTCTGTCACTAAATCAAGTGAGATGTCATGTCAATCATTAACTGCACTATGTTTGAATCCCACTTTTGAATGCAATAATATCCACTGTAAAATTTCAATTTACATGTTTGCCCTTTGGTAGGTATCACAAGCCCCACATGTTCTGTGCCAAACAGCCAAGTTTCTCATAAGGGATATGTAGGAACCTTCTACCTTTCCTCTCTCATTGCTCTCTGATACTTTTCTCTCTTTCTTGAGAGCGGTCTATAATGATGGCTGACAGCAGGAACAAGGCCAAATCCTGTCCCCCAACCAAAGGCCAAGTAAATAGGTTTTTGAGGAGAGGATCCACAGTCAGCAGAGGAAAGGGAATTCTCCCATAGAGAAGAGGGAGAGAGGAGACACCTGAAAGCAAGGGAAGAGGGAGACTAGAAGCAAGCACCTATAGGTCTCAGGCTGTGTGTAGCAGTAGCAGCTGAAATGGCTCTGGAGCCGAGATGCTGGATTGCTGAGCACTCCTGTAGGACACTCCTTTGTAATGTGGGACCCCCAAAGTGCCATGTGGGTGGGATTTCTGCTACAGAGGATGTCTTTTTTCTTGGCCTATAAGGTCAAAACCCCATCATTTTAGATAGTATCCAGATATGCACAATAAACCATTTGGCTCTAAAGTCTCCGTTACCATCTACCACATAAATAATACATGCACTGTGAGCCACATTATATTTAACCGAAAGACAATAATGGCTTCTAAAGATTTATTACTGTCTGCTGTTCATACTGACATGTAAATACATTTTTAAAAGCCTAAATGCAGTGCATGTTTTCTGAGTCATGTTTTAAACTGATAAAATGCATCTGCTCTGAAGAGCTATTACTGTTTATCACACAAACTCTAATCTAATATACGGCCACAAAAAGCTTCCTTAAAAATCTCTCTCTTTTCAACAACTGTACCATAAAACAAGTTAATCTGCATTAAAAATGCATTTAAGCACCACTGAAAAGATACCTTTCCTTGAAAGCAGGTAATAGTCTCCCCAGGCTACCAATAAATATAGAACATAGCTGAGATTTTCAAAAGGGACTAATTATTTTTGGGTGCTTCAGATCTTCCCTGCCCAACTGAAACACCAGAAATGGTGCCCAATTTGGATGCTTCAGGTTATACTTCCAAAAACCAAAGCACCTGAAACTGCTAGTCATTTGAAAATCTTGGGCCACCAGCTTTTTTCTTCAGTATTCCACACCCCTACCCCCACCCCTTTTTTAATTTTCTATTTGTCTCATTTCTCTGTTCCCTGATATATAACAAGGTCTTTTAACAAGGACTGCTTTTTAAATTACAAATCAATATACCAACTCATACAAAAAGGGTCTGATCTCTGAATGGGGCCTCTAAGTGCTACTGTCATCCAGATAACGATTTTTTAAATCTTACACCTTATTCAATATAGACCCCAAAATTGCTAGTGCATGTAAGATGACTTGACATTCTTTGATGCAGGCTTTTCACACAAATCTCTGCATAAAAAACTAACTATAATGGAAACAGTTTTGGTGAAATTTCAACTTTAATTTAATTCAGGGCACAAGCAGGCCCAATTTTTCAAAAAGAGAGTTTTCCTCTTGGAGGGGTCATATTTTCCACCTGAACCTGACTTACTGCATAAATCACAATTATGACACATAGGACAGCAAGATATTGTGCCTTCTGTCAGGGCCTCTAGGTCAGCAATTCCCTTATCATTTTGGAATGCTTTTTCAGTGTTACTTATCTTATGTCTTCATGGCTATGGTGATCCTCAGAAACAGATGTGGTTTCTTCCTCTGAGGAGCGGTGATGTCTATCCAGTGTGCTGTAGGTCTCTTGTTGGCAGCAAGGAGTTAGGCCTTGCTCTCTTTATTCCTGCTCAGCTAAGCAAACTAGGGCTTCTCAGCCAGAGAAGGGCTACTGGAGTGGAGCAAGGCACAACAGTGCCCTTCATTATTTTGGATGGGTATCCACCATAGATGGGTAAAACTTGTTGCTGGTGGTCATAGCTCAGTGGGACCCATCCTTGGGTGGGGAAGGCGATGATCTACTTACTTTAGTGGCAGGCAGGGAAAGAAATGGCTTGTTGAGGAAGGTTGTGCTGAGATCACCTGTTCCAGAGATAAACACTGGAATTAGAGTCTTGACCACCATTCTTCGCAAGCCAGCTCAGGTAGCCACCCACTCTGACTAGAGCTTTCTTCTGTAGTCTGGGCCTGGTTGACTACCAAACTTTTCACCCAGGGCCTTTACCCAGGGCCTCTCAGAGCCATCACTGAATCCGCACTCTATGTTCTCTTGGGCAAGCCTTTGGACTATAGACTGGACCCTTGAATGGTATGTCTCTTTCCTCTATGTAGAAGTACCCAAAACATCTGCCATTTTCCTAACCAAAAGAAGTCTGACTCACTCTTTGGGCCAGTCTCAGAGAGCCACAGTTTTGGAAGGGACCTTATGGGTCATGTAGTTCAATCCCATGGCCAGATGCAGGATTCTTCACCTCTCTTGGCATTTACATCACCTTCCAGCCAGATGCCAGATTTTCACTTTTGTTTTAGATGCCAACACTAATTTGCATGCATACATGAATTTTTAACAAATGATAATGAGTTGGGATGGAAGCAGAGCCATCACACCATGGACATTTAGCCAATCAAATGCATTTTGGAAAAAATCAACCAGTTAGCTAAGTGCATAACAGTCTTTGTGACCTGCCCCCCTACACATATGACTGCTCAGCAGGCTCCATATTTGGTTATTAAACCAGTAAGTGCTCTCAGTTTTAGAGTGAAATGCCCAGATCCATTCTTTCCCTCCAGGACTTACTTCTTAAGCACAAAGAAGTCTGCAACAGTTCTCAAGATGCCTTGAGAGTGAGCGCTTGTCATCATTTGAAAGATGTTTCAGGTCTCATGTGTCCATACAAATTCTCCAGAACAACTGTTGTACAAGCACTGCATTGTTAGCTGGGTGAAAATGCTACTCTATATATCTATACAGCATCTGTTGCTTCCAAATAAACTCCTCATTATAGGCAGGTACCCCAGTGCAATGCTCTTCTGGTATAACGTGCATCCTGGGCTTTTTTTCACTTTGCCTTGTGGGATAGCAAATGGAAAGCACAGGGTCCTGAGGTCAGGCTAAACCGTTCCCATGATTCTTTTCATAGAATCACAGAATCAAAGGACCAGAAGTCCAGTCCCCTGCCATGGGCAGGAAGTTATTGGGCTCAGACAACTTCAACAAAGTGCTTGTCCAGCCTCATCTTGAACACCCCCAAGGATGGTGATTGCGCTACCTTTGCTGGGAGTGTGTTCCAGATTCTGGTGACCCTTACAAAGAAAAAGTTTTTTCTTATGTCCAGCCTGAATTTACCCTCTATCAGCTTATGCCCATTGGTCCTCGTCCTCCCTTGAGGTGACTTCCTAAAGAGTTGCTCCCCTAGGTCTTGATTCTCACCCCTGATGTACTTGTAGGCAGCTATCAAGTCATCTCTCAACCTTCTCTTACTCCGACTGAACAGGCTCAGTTCCTAGAGTCTCTCCTCATAGGGCCTGTTCTCTATGCCCTTAATCATATGGGTGGCCCTTCTTTGTATCCTCTTGAGATTATCCACATCCTTCTTGAAGTGCTGTGCCCAGAACTGGACACAGTACTGCAGCTCTGGCCTCACCAATGCCAAACAGAGATGGAGGAGCACCTCCCTGGATCTACTAGCATCAACAGAGTTCTATATGCCTTTCTGGCAACTTCGTCACACTGTTGGCTCATGTTCATCTTCCAGTCAATCATGACCCCCAGGTCTCATTCAGATGCTGTGCCAGCCAGTGGACCACCACCTATGATGTAGTTAGGGTGAAGGTTCTTCCTACCCAGATGAAGAACTCTGCACTTCTTCCTGTTAAACCTCATCTGATTCAATTCTGCCCATAAATCCAATCTATCAAGGTCATCCTGGATCTTTACCCTATACTCTGATGAGCCCATGTTTCCCCACAGCTTGGTATCAGCCGCAAACTTAATCACTGAGCTCTCCACCCCCTCATCCAAGTCATTAACATATTAAAGAGCATGGGTCCAAGCACCGATCCCTGGGGGACACTACTGGAGGTGGCCAGTGGTCATTCCCAGTCATTTATTGGCTTTAATAAGCCACACCTACTTTCAAGATCTATCAAGCAGCACAGAGAGAATGGGGCTGGGCACCATGATGCTAACCATCATTAATACAAACATGCTGCATGGATAGCTCAAATTTTGCAACTGCCTGAAAGACAGGGCAACATGAAAACCAGAAGGTAGCTGAAATCAAGATAGTACATTTGCACAGACTTTTCCAAGGGAAACTTAATTTGGTGAAACACTGCCCCTGGGCTCACCCAACTGCCACTGACAGGATGGGAGTGCAGACTGGGGCCAAAGAGCAGTAGTGGCAAAAATTCAGAATGAGATAACGCAACTTCCTTAAAAACCTGTATGGCACTCACTCTGGACTCACACGTTGGATCACTTTCAGAAGAAGTGCTGTGAAGAGCAGGAGGCCATTGCTTTCTGCAACCTCACTATTCCTGATGGCTACCCCTTCGGGAGCTAACCAGTTTGGTTGGTTTTAATATCTGCAGGCGTATATCTGCAAGGCCCGGGCTTTCAGGTTGTAAATGTACCTACAGTAGAACCTGATTCATTCATATCTGATGGTTTGCAACTTGCTTGTTTCACAGCAGGGTGTTGAATTAAGGATGAGCCACGCAGTTGTTTCCTTCAGTTTTTACTTCCAAGGGCACCATTTCTCTGATCAGCCAGAGTTCATCAGCAGTCTCACAGAGATGACTGGAGAAGTGGAACCCTTTGAAAATAAAAGTTGCAGCACACAGCTGGAGCACCTCAGTGCTCCCATGCAGCTGTCTATGGTAGATTTGTATTCAGCACAGAACCCGCAAGTGAAGAGTGTTTACTTGTATAATACTATAGAAATGGGAAAAAAACCAAATATCCAGATTCCATCACCTCTTTACCCATTACAGTTCTACCCATGCACTCTGGCTGTACACGTGCTAAGCCTAGAAATGAGGCTCCCCTTGCTTTTGATCTCAGAATTTGTCATCTTCATGCTGGAGAACAGTAGTGGAAGAAGCCCTCAGGGTGGTTTCACTGCTTCATTTCTGGGTTTCACGTGTGCAGAGCTGGGAGGGGAGGGCATGCTGCTTGGAAGCACTCTCAGGAAGTGGAAGCAATATAGACATAGGCCTCCCTGCTTAGTTCCTATCAATTCCAAATTACAGGGATCCATTTGGGGAAACATATCACCAGTATTAAACCTATAAAACAGTTGCCAGCTTGCCCAGTGGAAATCTCCACATATAATTTCCAAAAGAAATTAAACAGTCCTGAAATGGCTTTTGGCTACTTTGTTGTTCTTAATTAATGAAACAATACATCACCCATTACCTAAATCCAGGAAGCACTATCAGATTGTTTAACAATGGGAATTATCACAAGGATGATGTTCCTTTGAATTTCTGTGTGAGCATCTGTTTGTTAAATTTACACATTCACTTGTGCTCATAGTTTAGGAAATATATCACTTAATGATAATCTATGTGAACAATGAACAGTGCCCCCCAAACTGTACAAACAAGGGAGTGTCTGGGCATGTTTGCTGCTATGGTGATGTGCAAATGCCACTGAACTTCTATGGGCCATGTAAGCTTTTCCCAAAAGCTAAAGGTGTCCTGATTTAGAGTTTTAATCTAGGTCTGTCTCTAGTTTAACATAGTTTTTAAACCTGGAAAAAATCTAAAAGATAATTTGTATGTAAAACTGGTTACTGAACTTCTGAACCCAGATCCTTAGTAATTCTGACACAAAGACATTTTCTTTCAAATAGTAAAAGCAGTAGCACACACAACAGTGAGTGCACCAAATAAAAGACTCAGCATTGCAACCTCTCCTTTGCCATTAATTATACTCCAGTCTTCCTCAGTGCTATACCTCATTTTCTTTTGAAGAAAAAACAGAGGAAGCCAGTCAGCTACTTGAACTTAACTGGCCGCTTGGAGAACTTGTTTGAAGAGGCAACTGACTTACATAGAGATACACAAGAGTTTGTGATATAAAAGTTTTTACAGTTTTACATTTATATAAAGTACTGCTTTAGAAGCCTGTGAGAACACAGAGTACTACTTGGCATGTAGCAGTAATCCACAATTTCATTCTGGCTTCAAAAAGCTCTTACAACTGGCCTTGGAATACAGTGCCAGTTCTTTCCAAAATAAAGTGCCTGCCCTACATTCATTTTAGCAAAAAACTATTAGAAAACAACTCCAGGACACTGAGCAATTCATCCACCAACACAAATACAAAAATGTGGCAGAGCACTGTTGGTGCCTGCTACTTTAAGAGCAGCCAGCAGGTGCTTGATTACAACAGCCATTTTAGATCTCTGGCCACCTATATCAGGCTTGTCCAACATATGGCCCGTGGGCTGCCCTGCGGCTCTCCAAGCTGTTTTCTAAGGCCCGAGGTGTTGCAACGGGAAACGAAAGTAAACATTGTACTTTCATTTGGGGGGGGGTGATGTGATACCGCTTCCTGTGAGGTCTTTACATACAGTTTGCCAGCCCACTGGGTACTAAAAAGTTCATGATCCAGCCCCACCTTCAAAAAGGTTGGCGGTAAGGGCAGGAGCTAAAAGGGATGGTTTGGAAGCTCCTGGTCCTGGGCATATCCTAAAAGTGCACCCTGCCAGGAGTGGGTGGTCTGGTAGGGCTCCCAGCGGCATGGGAGTCCCTAGGAAATACCAGGCCAGTTACCATCCCAATGAAAGGCAGGTCAGAGCACCTTAACCCCAACCCCCCACAACATTGGGGGTATAAGGCACCAGGCACAGCTGTTGCTACCTGAGCCCACTGAGGGTATAAGACCTAGAAGGGGCCAGGCACAGCTATGGGAAATTTCTCATTAAAAATCTCTTTGGTATTTACATGGTTTCCATGACCCTAATCTCTGAGCACCTGACAGTCTTTACTGTATTTTCCTCAGAACAGCTGGGGAATTGGGAATAATTGCACTGCCTCTTTTACAGATGAAGCCCAGGGAAATATGTACACAGCCGAACAGGAAGTCCAAGATGGAACAGTAATTTGGAGTTGAATCTCACATCCCACACTGATGCCCTTTTCTATTTTACCAAAGGACCAATTTCCCTCTCCATATAAAAAATATTCAATTTGGAAACATAATTTTCTTACAGAAAAACAAGAGGTTCATTTTATTCAAATGAGCCTATTTCAACTCCTCATTAAGGTAATGGAAAGTATCTCACTAAATAAACACACATTTTGTGTAATAACTTTGTGGCTTATTCCCTATTTTATTGCACTGTTAATTGCATGAACATGTGGCTAGGCTACTACAGTACCCAGTTGGTTAATCACATCTTAAATGCAATGTCTGTCAGTGGCCCAGATGTATTGAATTCTTCAAAATCCCTAACCATAAGCACCCTCACTGGAATGGAAACACCCTCACTGACTTCCATGGGCTGAGTTCAAGACCCTATTTTTCTACATCAGTACTACACATATATAGATGCAAGCCATCCAGCTAGCCTTAGTGGGGGGAGTATATTGTAATGAGCTGCTTCTCTATCAGCATCTGAATCATGGGAGGGTGTGGTTTCAGAGCACAGCTCAGGCACTGGGAAATTGAAACCAATTGCTCTACTGCAGGGGCTGGAGCTACCTGGCATCGGTGCTTGAGGAAACATGTATAGTTATATTCAGGCTCCAATGGCATTAAAGTATGATGGCTTTTTTACATAATCTGGACTTGTTTCATATCTTTAGATATCCCCAGTTTTACAATATTTGCCCCACATTCCAGATAAAAAAAATCTAACACCAATTGAAATGTTCTCTCTTTTAAATACCCATGTTTGCTCATATTAGTCATCTAAGGTCCTGTTAGTAAATTAATCTTTAAAACCCACTTGGCTTGTCACAGCTTGTGCTCTTTGATTACTTTTTGACTGCACCATCTAAGGGGAGAGAGATGCAAATTTATTTTTGTTTATAATCAGCTTCACTGGAGAGTGTAAGTCCAACCACGTGACGGGAATGTACATGCAGGACATGTTTGCATTAGATTTTAAAACAAATTGGAAGAATGTTTTCTGTATAATTTCATAATTTATGACAATTCATAACACAACTGTAAGAAACATGACTGCGGCAATGGTTATCAATAAGCATTGCCCACTGGGGACAGGAGACAGATGGGAACAGAATGTCCAAGGCTCCCTTGGTAGAAAAACTTATATTAGTTTTATTTTATACAAGCTTGCCCCCAAATATGCATTAAAAAGCTTGTCCAGGGACCAACATACAAGTAATCCATGTAGATAGGGACACTGGGAGAGTCACTTTTGTGGGAGCTGAGGGAATAGTTCTCCATCAGTGGGACAGGAAGACAATTGCCTCAGTAGGAGGACTCAGGTGCCTATATATGAATGTCAGGAGCATGGGGAACAAGCAGGAGGAGCTAGCCCTCCTACTCTCCAGTGTAAATTATGATCTAGTAGGGATTATGGAGACCTGGTGGGGCTCCTCACATGACTGGAGTGTAGCCATAGAGAGCTACACCCTGCATAGAAGGGATTGGGTGGGGAAGAAATGTGGAAGTGTTGTTCTCTTTGTGAAAGAGCAGTGCACCTCCTTGGAGGCCGACATTGGCTCTAAAAATGGACAGCTTGAAACCCTCTGGGTTAAGTTGTGAAGGGGTGGGGGGCATGGTGAGAGAGACCTAACTGTAGGTGTATACTACAGGCCACCAAACCAGGGAGAGAAACTGAATCTGGAGTTTACCTGAGAACTGACTGAAGCTACACGTGCATGTGACATGGTTGTCATTGGTGATTTTAATTATCCAGATATCTCCTGGAAGGAACACTCGGCCAAGTTGGATCGGTTGCAATCCTGCCTGACCTGTGTCAAGGACCTCTTCCTGACTCAGGAGGTGCATGGACCAACCAGAGGTGATGCTCTGCTAGACTTGGTCCTGGCCAAAGGGGACGACCTGGTGACCAACTTAAATATAGAGGGACAGTCTGGGTGACAGTGACCATGAAACCATCATGGTCGCTGTCCGACATAAGGCAGACAAATAGGATAGCAGAATTGAACTTGGACTTCAAAAATGCAAATTTCAATGTGCTTAGGTCACTCATAGGGCAAGTACTGCAGGACCAGGGACCAAAGGTGAAAGGTGTGCATGAAGAGTGGTTGTTCCTTAAGGACACAATCCTTGAAGCACAAAGGACATCCTTTCCCATGCAAAGAAAAGGTAACAGAAGGGCTGGGAAGCCCTCTTGGCTAAACAGGGAAATCACAGTCCTCTTAAGAAAGAAGAAAGATTAGATTAGCAATGGGAATCAAGAACAACAAGAAGTCCTTCTTTAGGTACATAGGGAACAGGAGGTAAAAAAATTGGAGCGTGGGGCCATTGCTCAACAACTCAGGAAAGTTGGTTACCAGTATGCAGGAGGAAGCTGAACTCTTGAATGACTACTTTGCCTCGGTCTTTTACCAGGCCAAGGGCAAAACCACACCAGGTAGAGTAGAGGATGAGCACGGTAGGAATAATCGCATTGCCATAGAATTGGTGTATGACCAATTAATAAAATTAGATGTATACAAGTCAGCGGGACTGGTTGATCTTCATCTGAGAGTGCTGAAGAAGCTGGCCAAAGTCATTGCGGAATCCCTGGAGAAACTCTTCCACAACTCATGGCACCCTGGAAAAGTCCCTAAGGATTGGAAGAGGGCCAGTGTTGTGCCCATCCACAAGAAGGGCAGGAGGGAAGACCCAGGTAACTATAAGCCAGTCAGCCTAACTTCCATCCTAGAGAAAATCCTGCGATAAGATTGCAGAAGGTACAATTCTGAATGACAGTGTAACAGGGAACCCTAGCCCTGTTACCAGAAGGTAGGTCGGCCCCTTTAAAACCAGAACTTTCTGGGCACAGTGTGCTGGTAAGGTGGGGGTTAAAAGCTAAGCCAAGCCAGCCGGTCAGGTGACTGGAAGGGGGCAGGCCAGAACTATAAAAAACCCTGGGCTGGGCAGCAGTAGGAGCCAGCAGCCATAGGGGAAGGAGTGTGTATAAGAGCTCCATGGAGAGGTTTGGTGAGCAGTCCATACGTTGGAGGATGGGAACTACTGAGGACCCCGGAGAAGTGGCAGCAACCCCAGAAGAAGGACTGCAGCCAATAGTGGGGAGCAGAAGCACAACCTGTGCTGCCTTCTTTAATCATATTTTTTTGGTGGCAGTTATAGCCCATGGACACACTGTTTATATTTTTGTTACTGAATAACACCAGCAGTTTGGGTGAGGCTATTGAGCAAGGAGGAGGCCTCATCAGAGCCCCACTATAGTGTGGGGACTCCAGCACCAGAGTGGCACAGTATTTGGGGTTCACAGGCCCAGTGCCAGAGAAGGCAATCCTAAAAGGCTAGGGTGGCCTGGTGCACCCAGGGTGCAACTATGGGTTTGCTGGGGCGGTGGAGTTGGGGCCATTGCCCAGCTTTGAGCTTGAGCCCCCTGGCTGTGGGGCTGATGCAGGGGCCTCTGGGCCAGGGAGACTGGGCTCCAGCTTGGAGCAAAAAGGAGGGCCACGAGCCCCAAGACTAAAGAGTTACAGCCTCGGCGTCCGACCCTATCTGGTGCGTTTAGACAGGGAGGCCTAGCTAAAGAAAGACTGAGGTCAAGGCCAGTGGTGGCGGAGGACCCCAACATACAAAAACAATAGGCAGTATCCCGCTTACAAGAACATTGGTATAATATTTCATCAAGATATGGCAGATGAGTAGAGAGCAGGACACGGGAAACTTTAAGGGGACGCCAAGGGCGCCCCACATAGGGCATGGATAATGCAAAAGTTGGCACTGGGGAGGGCGACCTGTTACAGACAGACAGCATAGCTTCATGGTGGGCAGGTCTTGCCTTACCAACCTCACCTCCTTTTTTGACAAGTTAACTTGCCACCTGGACACAAGACAGCAGATTGACATTGTATATCTTGATTTCCAAAAAAGCCTTTGATCTAGTATCCCACAATGTCCTCATGGGAAAATTGGATAGCTGTAGGCTTAACTGCAAGACAGTCAGGTGGTGACAAACTGGCTGCAGGATGGAACCCAGAGAGTCATAGTGAATGGATCTGTGTCATCCTGGTGGGAAGTGGGCAGCCGTGTCATTAAAAAGGTCCAGTACCTTTCAACATCTTTATTAACGATTTGGATGTGGGGCTGAAGAGCTCACTGGCCAAGTTTGTGGATGACAACAAGTTATGGGGGAGCATGGTTACACTTGAAGATAGCCTACAGACACAGGTGGACCTAGACAGTCTTGCAACTTGGGCAGATCGGAATCTGATGAAATTCAACATCGAGAAATGTGAAGTCCCCCCACCTCGGGATGAGCAACCACCAACACACCTACAGGCTTGGTGGCACTAAACTGACTAGCACCATGAATGAAAGGGGCCTGGTGGTAATAATAGACCACAGTATGAATACAAGCCAGCAGTGTGATGATGTAAAGGAAATAATCCTCTGGCATGCATCAATTGATGCATCTCCAGCAAAACCAAGGAGGTGATTCTTCTACTGTACTCAGCACTGGTGAGACCGCAGCTGGAGTATTGCATCCAGTTCTGGGCACCACACTTTAACAGGGACATGGACAAGCTTGAGAAAGTCCAGAGAAGGGTCACCCATATGATCAGACACTTGCATGACAAGCCATATGAGGAAAGCCTGAGGGACCTGGGACTCTTCAACCTGAGGAAAAGAAGGCTGAGAGGGGACCTGGTAGCAGCTTATCGCTACACTAGGGGAGTACATCAAGGGCTTAGTGAGCAACTGTTCACCAGGGCACCCGAGGGGAATACCAGGAGTAATGGCCACAAACTCCTGGAAGACTGATTCAGGCTCAATATTAGGAAAAGCTTTTTCACAGCTAGGGTGTCCAGACTGTGGAATAAGCTCCCTCCAGAGGTGGTGCAATCACCTACCCTGGAAATCTTCAACAGGAGACTAGTCAGTCACCTTGCTGGGGTCACCTGATCCCCAATTATCTTTCCTGCTTGGTGCAGGGAGCTGGACCCGATGATCTTTCGAGGCCCTTTCCGGCCTTACAATCTATGAAAAACCAATTTTAACTTGGCAGAATCTCCTTCAGTGCATGTTTTGGCACAAGTATGAGGTATATGGTCATTTTGACATTCAACATTTAATTGCTGTGACAGGTTGCATTGCCTGCTGGGTGTGACTATCAAACATTCATAATATGTTATATGTGCCAAAATGTGAACCCAACTAACTATGTGGCTTATTGTGCAAGGCATACAAGTTCAAAATACGCCATTGTGTGTTTACTTAACTTTTTAATTAAAAACCTGTGGGTAAGGCTGAGTTTGCTTGTTTCGAAATAACAACACTTATATTGGCATCAAAAGTTGAACTGGACTGGGATGTGTTGGTATCACACATTAAAAATGTCCCCCTATGAATGCCCTGATCACCCAAAGAAAAAGTAACAATAATAAGAGAGAGAGAATGAACCATAGCAATATACTTCCAAAGAATTCAAATCCTTCCCCTATTACTGGCATGAGGTTCTTTTGGCAGGGCTGTCCATTTTCTAAAAGCAATGCCTATTATACCGTGGCAAACATATTTTCTGGAAGCAAAGGCTGTCTGAGTTTTAAAAAAAACCTCACTTGCTGGTCCATGCTTCCAATGGCATGATATAGACCTCTCTTTCATCCTGAAGGCAGACTGCCACCCAGCCTAGCCCTCCTCTGTACTGCTGTGCACCAAAGAGAAGTGACTTTAACAATAAATGGACTTGTCCAGACCCATAAAGCCCATAGGCTAGATCCAGCCTGCAGAAGTTGGCCATCTGGTCTGTGGGGTTTCTTGTGAATTGGAGAATTCACGTTGGTGGACTGGATTTGGCCCTTGAGGCTTCTCATGACAGCTGCCAGACCTGTTGCATCTAGGGGTTAACAGTGTTATAGCCTGCAAACACCCCACCTCCTACCTGCTGCTAAATTCAAGGTTTTTAATTCCCAATGGTAACTAAAATCAGCAGGAAGGGAGAAGGTGTTGGGGGAGCAATTATGTTAACATCTTGTGTTCCAGAGCCTCACCAATACAGCAACTCCAGCAGCCACAGGGATTAACACTGCCACCACTGCCTGCAAGTTGTCTGACCCACAAGCAAAGCAGTCTTGCAGGCCAGATGCAGCTTGTGGAACCAAATGACTGACTCCCCTGCCCTAAAGGATTCCTCTTGACCAATAAACATGTCTAAAAACAACACTTGCCTCACTGGAACAAGGGATTTAAAGCATCTTAGCTAACACATTTCAAACACAGACCTTTTATCCAAGCCTAGGTAAAACCCAGACACAGCATACTTTGGATCTTTTCCAAGGAGTCACAAAGTGTATACATATTAAGGTCTGTTTTTAATGGATTAGTTTCACCCATTGATTCTGCATTTTGCTAGCTTTCACCTTATGACTTACCTCATTGTCTTTAATCGATCTGTTGCTGCTACCTGATCCAGCCATCTAGGTCCTAATTCATACTTCCACTTGATTAACTACTAATGTTACCCAATAACTGCTATTCGTTTTATTCTGTTTGGTTCAATCTATCAGTGCCGTTTTCATTAACTCTGCCAGCTTTAAAGTGAAAACTGGAAGCAATGCAGAATGATGATTTAAGGTCCGCATCAATGGAAATGGAAGCGTCAGATCTTTAAGAGTAGGAAAAGCATGAGAGTCAGCTGTGCTATAGAACTGTAGCTACCTTGTTAATGACATGACCATTTAAAAGAAAAGGGGCTTTTCGGGAA
The DNA here is from genome assembly GCF_001723915.1 of Gavialis gangeticus. Taxonomy (NCBI): domain Eukaryota; kingdom Metazoa; phylum Chordata; order Crocodylia; family Gavialidae; genus Gavialis; species Gavialis gangeticus. Next base: position 55,030,392 of record NW_017728992.1, on the reverse strand, counting down.
ATCTCATTTCAATTGAGATGCATTAAGTCCATTTGTATGTCAAGGGAAACTGCTGCAAAGCTAAAAAAAATTACAAATCTTAGCTTCAAAACTAGAACTGGATTAATATAACAAACAACTTTTATTTAGATTTGCCCTTTTCTCTACTTGTATATTGTGCCTTTATGGATCCCAGATTTCCCAGATTTATGTCGACTTGCCACAATTTATGGATAGTTGATACAATTCAGCAAATAATTTTTCTGCAGAATTCTTGGTCATGTAGATTGTGAGTACTCTCTGCAGGTATTTAATATGCAAACTAAATTGGTGTTGATTAATTTTCTTTGAATGCGCCCAAATCACATGGCAGCTTCCTGTTCTCAGATGCTTGACTTTTAGGGAAAATGCGTGGTTATTTAAATCCGACTTTTACATTTTGTTACTATCTTCCACTATTTGCTTTGTTTTTGTGATTCTACATTTTTTGTGCCAGTAAATCCCTCTGCAGAAAGCAGAACACAAAAGAAAGTAATTATATTCCAATCCATTCATGTAAAAATTGGAATTTATACTCATAGAATATTTTTAATAGTACTTTCATCACTCCAATTTTTCCACTGGCACAACAACTTCATGTTGATCAAAAGTGGACAATCTGCTGCAACTGGTGATTAAATGTTTTGGAATTAGATTTTACCACAGAATCTTTGGCTTGGAATCAGATCATTATGAATCTGTGTGTCCAAAGCCTGTCTTGAAAATGCCCCCTTTTTATGTAATGTAAAGTCTCTCTGGGCTATACTCATCTCAGTGTGGGAAGTGTGGTTCATACAGAAGATTTTCTATTGCTGTATAGCAAGCCTGAATAACTTTGTATCCTCCTATGATACATACACTCTCCAGCCTTGAGGCATCTCTGTCTCCTACCCTCTTGCAATCTATGTAGGCGTACTTTGAGAAAAAGAACCAGATGCCAGAGAGAAAGCAGCATGACTGTAAGTCTTTTATTACAAGCAGCATGTTTACAATATGCTCATATAATACTAAGAGAAAACCTGAGAATAGCTTGCACATAGGAGGTCACTGATACGTTGGCACTGACAGTGAAACTGCCCATAGAAAGAACTAAACGTGTCAAACAGTAACTAGCAATGCTCAGGAGAAACTCCCAGAGACCCATTTGGGGCCCTAAGGTTGGTGGGAAGAAGGAAAGGTAAGTGAAAAAAGCCCTGAAAAATTCAAAACAACTTCTTTTGAAATTTTTCAAATATTTGTTTTCCATTTTGCGAAGACTTTTATTTCTTTAATTTTGTATGATATAGACATCATAGGTATGTATACCTTATATAGTACATACATACACATACTGGTATATAACTAATGTGTGAGCATTTATGCATCATACACACACACGCACACGCACATCTATATATCTATACACCAATATATATCGATATCCATATAGATATATAGATAGACAGGACCCTAGGAAAGGAGGTCTAGAAGAGACATCATGAGGTCATCAAATCCAGCCCCTTGCTCAAGGCAGGATCATCCCTGACTAAACTATCTGTGACAGAATCTGTCTCCAGCAGACTGACATGGCACCTCTGTCGGAGACACTCTGACCCTGTCCCACTCCACTGGTTTCTCAGGTCACCACCCTGTATTCGCTTGCCATGCCTTGATGTCTAAATAAGAGATACAGAACACTGGCTTCAGAGACTAGTGTAAGCCCACGGTGATTTACTCTGCTTTGTTCATCCCTGGGCAACCATATTTTGTCCCCAAACCCTGCACAAGCAAGGTGTTATTCTTTTAACCTTTCTCTCAGCTCCAAGCTTCCTGGGTCTGCTTTACTCTTTCTTATGTCTAGGCCTGCCTGCCCTCTCTCAGTATCACATGTCCTGCAGCACCCTCTAGTTCATCCTCTTTGCCTGGCAGGCACAACCTATGTACTGCCAGCACCAACCCTATTCTTGTGCCCCTGGCCCTAATCACCTTGGGCCAGTAGTGATGGCCTCCAGCCTCCCTCAGCCACATCCATACCTTGCAGATCTGCCTCAGACTTCTCTAGGGCTCCCAGCCCCATACCAGCATCAGCCTAGCAGATACCAATTTGCATGCCCGCCCTGGATTTAGGCCCATCCTCCCACTGGACCCCTGGTCCTGGCAGGTCTTTCCCTATTCACTGGGACCCTCACCCTGTCTCAGCCTCTACTCACACAGCCCACTGGGTCCCTAACACTTGCAGGACTCTACCTGGGCTTCAGCCTTTTTCTGCTCCTCCACTGGGCCCTTGGCCTCATCTTGGCTTCTGCCCACGCAGCCCCCCAGGTCCCAGACCCTTGCAATCTCTCTCTCTTGGCTTCAGCCCCTAAACCATTTAGCTTAAGCCCACCAGGGTAGAGTGTCTCCCAGACACCCTGCCTGTGACTTCCCAACAAGCCCAAACCTCCAGTTAGGCCACAAACAAATCACATTCAAAAGGACTTATTTCTAGGAGGTAATAAGCAGCTCTTTCGTCTCTTCAAGTCAGGGCCAGCCTGAGTCTCTGGCCATGGGCTGGCCTGATATAGCCCATCCTCTTCCCCTTCCTAGTTGCCTGAACTCCAGTATTCAAGGCCCAGCTCAGGGGTTTCCTTGGCTTTCCTAATTAGCAGGTTTATTGCTCTGGTCTACCTCTTCTACTTCACCTGCTGCCTGTCTCTCCTGGCAACAGATTTTCTGCTTTGCAGCTAGCCTCCCTGTAGCACTGCTCTCACTTATAGTAGCAGGGGCAGGGGTCCCTTGCTACACCATCCAAGCCAAGCATCTGTCTAACCTTTTCTTGAAAATTTCTAGTGATGGGAGATTCCACAACAGCTCTAGGTAGCCTGTTTCAGTGCTCAATTACCCTCATAAGTCAGAAAGTTCTTCCTAATCTCCAAACTAAATTTCCTCTGCTGCAGTTTGAGACTATTGCTCCTAGTCCTGCCCCCTATAGCCACAGAGAAAAGCCCATCCCCACCCCCTCTATAATCGCCTGTCAGTATTTGAAGACTGCTGTGAATACGTCCACCTCCTCCCTTCAGTCTTCTCTTCTTCAGATAAATAAGTCTAATTCTTTCAGCCTGTCCTCATAAGTCATACTTCTCAGGCCTGAAATAATTTTTGTTGTTCTCTGCTGGAGTCTTTCCAATCTGTCCACATTTTTCTTGAAGTATGGAGCCCAAAACTGGACGCTACTCCAAGTGAAGCCTCACCAGTGCCAAATAAGTCCTATATAACTTCTACATACAAACAGTACCATTGAAATGTTTCAAGCTGTCACTATTTAAAAAAAGAAAAGACTTTCACAGAGAACTGTGAAGATTGGAGACTTTGTTCTTAATTAGAATCATAAGAAATAAAAATCCTGAAATCCTTCACAAGATGGAATTTCCCTCCTCTACGCAACTCTGAACAGCTCCCTGGGTACAGGCATGGTATTGCGTAGGTTAAGGCACTCTTTCCTTCTCTCTTTTTCCTGGCAGATGAAGCCCTGAGGTTCCTTTAGGGCACTGAGTAGCTGGATAAAGAGAATGCAGACCACATGGCCAAGGACAGGGAAAACGTGGACATTTGCCAAGGCAACACTGGTGTCAAGCTCAGAGGACGGGGGTGGGGAGAATATGAAGCATCAAAGCTGAACCAAGGCGCTACAGAGAGAGGCATAAGACAGCAGCTTGTGGGGTCAGAGACCGGTGGTTTTTGCAAGAGAGAATTTCCCATATGCTCTCTGTTATCAGCCCCATAGAGGAGATGGGCTTTATGAACATTTTGTAAATAAATGAATGACACTAAGAAAAATGCTTTCCTCTACACTTACAATGTATGCTCCAAATAGGGGAAAAATGACCTGCAAGAGTCTAAAGTCTGCTATTGCTCAGGTGAGCAGTATTATGTATACATGCGCACGCACACACAGATGCACACACAGTGGAGCTAAAGCATAGCTTCCATCACAAAGAAGTAAAGGCCATACTTACAGCAAAATGAGGACAAGCCTAAATCAGTCCTGGTGCCAGTTGTACCCCCTTACATCATGTGTGAAGTTGGGGAAGGTACACAGTGTTGAGAGAATTTCACAGCCCTGCATTACAAACAGGAATACCGAATGCTAACATAAGGTCCAGTGTTATTAGAAGAACACACAAAGAAAAAGGAATGTCTTTTGCATATGTCAGCATCATCTTCACTGTGAGGCTTGCCAACAAACATCTCTGGATCATGATGCCACAGTGTGAGTCTAGGAGTATGTACTACAGGGACAACTGTAACAAATACCACTGCTGACATGGTGTGATGTGCAAGTCAATACTGCAGGATGCCTGCAAACTTGTGGAATTCTTCAAATAAAAGCCTGCACTGTGTGGGGCTTGAATCATTTTCCATTCTGAGGCAAGTCCATTGGCTTCACTAGATTTACCCCTTATTTATAGCAGCATAGGCAAGTGGCAGTCAGGTCTGTAATCTCCGGCAATATGTATCTTCTAAAACACTGCACCGAGTGCTATGAAACCGGCTTCTCAAATTTATGTAAACAGTGGGCTGTGGGCTTTTGCATAAATAGGAAGTTGTGTGGTAGTCATCTATTGGTGCCAACATCCTTTAGGGTTTTTTTGCTACCAAGCAGAAGCTGCCTCAGCAAGGCCAGCAGTAAGAGAGAAGACTTCCTTTCATTTTCTCCTCTCAGGACACCTCTTGTCCAATTTAAGTAAAGCAAGACCTATTTTAGAGCTGCACTCTCAGGAAAAGGAAGACGACTGGAACTGCATTTCCAAGGGCTTTGGGTTGGCTAATAATGCTGAAGCATAAAGCACAATGGACTAAAAGTTGCTCTTTGTGATGCTAGGAGAAGCCTGGACCATCTCTGGTGGGTAAGTACTCCAGCGTAACTAAACTTTGGATTACTTACCTTAAGTCACTTTTGGTCCAGGGGGCCACATGTGGCTCTGACTGCATCAGACACTCCCTCAAACTCTGCTGTCCTAAGCATTTACCCTGTTTTAAAAAAACTATAATTTTCCCTTGTGCTGCATGCCTCATCTATCACTCAACCACCCTATTCTCCCAAATAAAGGTTGGTGCACAGTCTTCACAGAAAGTAACCTTTGGGGTGACCCAGTACCAGCAGGAACAATCCCAAGGCTCAAAGTTTCTCTCAGGCCCTCAGTGGGGGAGCAAAGCCATGTGCGCCAGGCACTGGCATGGTGCTCAGGATCTACAGCTTGCTCTGCCATTGACTTGCAGGGTGTGCTTGGCCAAGTCAATTCCCTGTCCTGTGCCTCTCTATTTAGATCAGCAACTGAGAGGAGGCAACCAGAGCACCCATCCCGGGTGCTGCCTTTGTGGCAGAGCAAAAAGACACTGCTGCAGCTGGCAACTGGATGTGACATCACCACTGGCAGCACAACAGCTGGCACTGCCTCTAAGGTTGCTGCTGCCCTGCTAGGCCTCCGATTTAAATTGCAAGTGCTCTGCGACAGAGGCTTTCCAGCTAGATATCTGTGCACTGCCAAACACAACAGGGTCCTGAATGCAGGTGGAGCACTGCAGCATTGCTGGAAGGCCAAATAGTAAATAAATAAAGGCCACGAGTTTGTGATCATGACATGCTTTCCCAACCTGGCTTTCTCTGCTATATTCTTAGGGCCACCAGGGTATTTAAATGGGAGAATCCCATTTCTGTATATATGACCAGAAAACACAGTTCTTGAACACTGTGATAGCTTGACTGGTTCACTATAAACAAAGCAGGCAGGCAGAGCCCAGGGACTGTGTCACATGGCCACACACACACCCACTCATCAAAACACAGCTGGTAGATTTATTTTTAGACTAGCTTTGACAGGGTCCCTTTAAATTTTACTGGCTTTTGTCAGTTTGTGTCACAGAGCTAACATTGTTTAAATAAAACATTATTTTTGGCTTGTGAATCATAGGGCTTATTCAGAATCCTTGTCATAAAACCCATTGAGAGGACTACAGCGCGTTTATTGCTTCTATTTTCATGGCGTGGGATTGTTGTTAAAGAACTAATCACCAGGTATGGGGATTTGCTTCATAGATTTGCAAATTAGGAGTAAGCTATCAAATAGCTTCCCGGGGTTTTAAACCACACAAATCCACACAGACTTTAATGACAGCTTTTGCTGCTACATAGTATCTTTAACACACACACACACACACACACACACACACACAC
>NW_017728992.1:55022095-55023974 GCF_001723915.1 Gavialis gangeticus | reverse complement strand
CCCCCCCCCCCCCCCCCCCCCTAGATAGCTAGATATGTGTGTACATACGTACACCCCCCCCCCCAAGTGCCTTTCATCTGCAGGTTCATGTGGCATTTTACTGACTTCCACTGATAAGCAAGCTACATGGGTTGCTTTTAGTTCATCATGCTGTAATGCAGCACCACCCACTCAAAACTACATGCAAACAGCAAGCTGTCACTTGGGACCTGCTTTTAACAGGGATAGCCCTTTGGGAGCCAATGCTCTGGGAGCAGTGGCAATAATATTAACACTTATTTTTAAAGGAGATGCTGGGGTAAGGGCCCTGGGAGTGTAATGAGGGGGGAAGGGGAGGCAGGGCAGAAGGTACTTAATAAATACCAGTGGGAGAAGGGAACAAAAAACAGTATGGCACCCTTTAGGCAACTAATATCCTCTGATAGCACGTTAATACCCATATATAAATATTGCCATCTCTGAGGTGGGATGGTAACAGCTGTGGGTGTTCTGCCACCTACAGTAACAGAAGAGAAGAAGAATACTATACTCAGTAGAATTTGCTGTGGCTCTGCAGGATGCAATGGCCTAGCCTGAAGTCTAGGCAGAAGACAAAGGTTAATACCCTTCATGCTACCAAGAAGTATCAAGGGTACTTTTAAGTACCACAAGTAGTCAGGATTTTGACTATGTGTCATCCATACTTTAGAAATATTCTTTAGTTTTGCCTCCAAGTCCCCCCTTCTTCATTCATATCACAGTGGACAGATGTGCAACTTGATTTACAGCTATCTTACCAGACCCCTTGACTACTACAGGCACTATCTTCTTTAGATAAGTGAGGAAAGGGAAGAAAAAGAAGGAGACAACTGGGTAAAACTAAATTCTAAACTGTTAACAGCCCTGTTATCTCAGCTGTTGTTGGTTGGCTTTCTTCAAATTATGCACATTCAAGAATGTATCTTTTGGAACCACAGGGATATCTAAATAATGACATATGTGTTGAAATGCAAGGAATGCAAATGTGGTTATTTTTCATCTGGTCCAGGGATTCTCCACTCTAAATAAAAATGGTACATAGTTTGCATGTCCCATGCTGAAATAAAAGTAACACATTTGTTATTTTACACTGGGGAATGCTAAACTGGCTGTTCCTCAGTAAAGGGGACCAGTGTGTGACATTAGAGTGTTTTAGGGCCAACAGACCCTGAGCAAAGGACAGTGCACAACTGGGCAATCTCAGGAGCAGACCAGTTTGTGATGTTGCTTCCCATGCAAATCTATACAACACTTCAAAGAATGGGTAGAGTCAACAGTCCCCCATTCCTCTAGTTCAGGATTTTTTAGCCAGGGTGGGCTACAAGGCTATTCCCATAAAAGATATAAAGAAAAAGGGAAGAATGAAACAAAGAAGGAAAGGAAACAAGATAGGCAGAGACAAGAAGTTGCACAAAGAAAAATAAATAACAATATTGAAGATAGCTTTTTGAATGGGAACGATAACTTCACATTTAAAAATATATTGAACAGAGGAATGATTTATACATTCCACTGCAGTATTTCATTAATTACATATTTTGTGATGTTGTATAATCGGAAAAGTTAATTGGTGCAGCTGTTACGTTTGGAAAATGATCTTTGCAACCAGAAGGGATAAAAACATCTTTTTCTTTTTCTTAAGAAATATGTAAACTTAAATGATAAATATATCAGCTTGGACCAATTTTCTGTCACCAGGGGTTTTTATAAGCTATCCTGAGCCAAACATTAGATGCAGGGGTAGCAGTGGACATAGTCTTCCTGGACTTCCGGAAGACTTTTGACACTGTCTCTCACCCCGTTCTCATTAAGAAACTGGGGGGCTGTGGCGTAGACACCCACACAGTCAAATGGGTCACCA
>NW_017728992.1:55017522-55021662 GCF_001723915.1 Gavialis gangeticus | reverse complement strand
GGGTCGGACTAGATGATCTGCTAAGGTCCCTTCCGACCCTAGAAACTGTGAAACTATGAAACATGATACAGTGCATTTAAACAATGAACAAAATATGTATTGCAGCACTTTTTTTTGTTGTCACTGAAACGCCACAAAGGAGTCTTGGATTTGGGGGTTACAAGAAAAATGTTAATATGCAATTTAAGAATGATAAAAATTGAATACCTCCGAGGGAAGAAAAAATGACCGGTTGTTAATGTGTGTGGGGGGAGGGGGAGAAGGGGATGGGGAAGAGTTCTGGATTCAAGGCCAATCTTTCCACATACTTCTTATGGGACCTTTGGCAAGTTACTTAACATCAGATATTCTCAGTTCCCTGTTGAAGAAATATGAACAATCTTTTCTTCTCCCTTATGGGGGTGTTCTTAATACATACTTGGAAATGTTCAGCTAGTACAGTAACAGGAAGTATACAAATATCAAGCTTTAGAATTGTAGTCTCTCATTCTGAGAAGAAGTATCATTTCACTGTCACTTCTTTCCCCATGCAACTATATATCCAGGTGTACATGTGGGCCATTTGAGCCATTGCCAAACTGTTTACAAAAGGACATCAAAACACTCATTCAGGATATGTGGCAGATATATATTTAATGGGAGGTAGGAAGTGATAGTACCTCTCTACTGAGCACTAGTTAGGCCTCATCTGGAGTATTGTGTGTGTGCAGTTCTGGGCTCCACAGTTTAAAAAGGATGTAGAGAAGTTAGAGAGGGTCTAAAGGTAAGTGACAAAGATGATAAAAAGCGTGGAAAGCAAGTCATATGAGAAGAGGCTGAAGGAGCTAGGCATGTACAGCTTGCGGAAAAGACGCTTACGAGAGGACATAATGGCAGTCTTCAAATACCTGAAGGGCTGCCATAAAGAAGAGGGAAAGCACCATTTGTCTCTTGCTGCAGAGATTAGGACATGGAACAACTACTTGAGTTTGCAGCAAAGTAGGTTTAGATTGGCTATCAGGCAAAACTTCTTCACTGTTAAAATAGCGAGGCAGTGAAATAGACTGCCTAGGGAAGTTGTGGACTCTCCATCACTGGAGGCATTCAAGAAGAGGCTGGACAGCCACTGGTTGGGGATTATTTGGTGTAGCTATGCCTATGTATTACTATGGGTATTTTCCATGCTTCTGAGCTTTGGTTGTCCCCCCCGACCTTTCTACTACATGTGTCAGGGTGTTTTTTAGCCTCCCTCAGAGGCACTGGGTGCTGGCTGAAGCCAAGCCTGGGGGTTTTGACTGCGGTGTACCAATGCTCACGCTGGGACAAAAGCTGGAGGTTTCTGACTAGACTGTCCTGCCCCTCTGCTCAGGGTCAGACCAATCACCTTATTTGGGGTCAGGAAGGAAATTTACCCTATGGTCAGATTGGTAGGGACTGTGGAGGTTTTTGCCTTACTCTGTAGCAGGGTCATGGCCCTCTACCTGGGATCTCTCGAGTATATACATTAAGAACCTTTTACAGAAGCAGGATGTTAGCTGCCATGGTTCCCCTGCTTTACCTCTGGCAGGTTAAGGTGTTATATGTGGTGTTATGTCAGGGTTGATGGTAGTCTTACAAGGACTTTAGATTATGGATTGCATAGGACGGTGTGGATCAGCATTCCCTGTAAGCTGTGTGGTGTGCACAGTCGCACAGGCGTGCTCATGCCTCACTTCCAGGCGCACCTGCGTGGCCGTGCACCTTAGAGGGAATGCTGGTTTGGATAGGGATGATTCTGCCTCAAGAAAGGAGTTGGATTACATGACCTTCCAACCCTTATTTCTCTATGACTCTAACATAAACTATAGTACCCATTTTATTTAACGTTAGTTTCTTTTAATATGAAAGATGTAAAAATGCTAAGCTGATGACCTGTTAATGATGTCTAAGGAAGGTCTACATCAAAATGGGGTGAAAAAAGGTACATTATGCTTGTTTTTCAGCAGAGAATGGGTAGTAATACTGCATTCCATGTACCACGAAAAATGAAAGCTGATTTACTGGGAAGTGATTCATATTCAGATGGTCTGCAGCTATGTTGGTAGGACTTAGGTTAAATAATTGAAAAACAACTAGGGGAGCAGAAGTCTTTGGACTTATCTGCATATGGAAACTGATCAGGATAGCTATTGGAGAATAAGTTATTTTGTGGCTGCTGTGCTAGAAGAGTTCCCCATGTGGTTACTCTTGAGCTAAATTGAAAAAAGAAAGCTGAAAAACTCCCTTGCACTCATTCCAGAATAAAAGTGTCCACATGAGGAGCTGCTGAGGAGGAGGTTGCTCCTCAACAGCTATTCCCGTCAATGAGCCCTCTTGTCCTCCCCTTTTATTAAAGTCTGAGAATGTGGAAGCCACATTTTTTGAGGCTTCCAACAAGCCTTCTAGCAAAAATGAGGGAAAAGCACACTTGACATTCTTGATTTCAAAAGACTAATCATGCGGGGGGGAACGAGAAGACCACCTGCCCTGCCCAAAATACCACCAGTGCTCTCCTCTCAGGCCTTTGTCATGTGTCATGAGGCAACTATAAATGGCTGAGTCCATTTTTTCCCTATTTGAAGTTTCAACTGACTTAAAATATAACTGCATCACAAGTACTCTTTCCTCAAAGAACTCACGGTCAGCTTCAGAAGCTGCTTCTTTTACTGGAGGGTGTGGGGGGTGTGTGGAGGGAGGGGATGGGGAAGGGAAGGGTAGGGGAAATGAAAAGATCACACACCATTCACCCCCTGGGGAGATGAAGTCTCCTTTTGTCTTCCACAAAATTTAAAAAAGACTGCATCTGAGACAGCAGGGTAATTTCAGGGGGGAGGGAGGGGCAACAGTCCCAGGCTCCAACTTAGAAGGGGTACCACAATGGAGGACTCCCTGACAAGTCTGCACTCTGCAGCAGCAGCAGCCCCGGGCTGCCGTTGTTGCAGCAGCAACCAGGTGCAGGGACACTGCACTGCTGCCATAGCAGCAACCACAGGTGGGCAGACCACAACATGCCAGCTAGTTCTGCCTAACCCTGCTAGTTGTATCACTTGTCAGAAAGCACAACATCAGAAGTGCTATTACAAAGGATGTGTAATGCACAAATGTAGATGGAGCCCACAAGATCAGCCTGTTACCCCCACGTTGTTGGAGCACATCATTTCTGTAGGAATTAAAGAACTGCAAACAAAAATAAAAAGCAAAACTACAAAAGCAGCAGCTTAGGTCTGGAAAAAATGACAGTCATTAGCTCTCTGTTTATCAAGCACAGAGTTTAAGGAGAACAACACAATAATGGGATGCATGTTCGCTAAGCACAGAATACAGAAGAGCAAGAAGGGAGAGAAAGTCCCTTTTTCACTTTGGAGGGAAAAAAGCAAGAGTTGTGATTTAGACTGAACTGCAGCTGTTCTGCAACTGTCCTTTTGCTATCAGGTAGCTGCAGAGCCTGCTTAATCAACTGACTTTCCAGCTTATACATAGGGATGGACAAATCCAGGGGGAAGTTGGGGGGGTGCACCCACACCCTCTTGGGCTGTGCAGTGCAAGTTAAGTGAGCTGTATGAGCCCACTGGCTCATCAGGGCAGCTGCCAGTGACTGCTTTGGAGCAGCTCTGGAACCCAAGGGATGAATGCTCATCTCTTCACCCCCTTGCCTGCCACTGAAGTCAGCAGCAGGGGAAAAAGGGCGAAGAGCAGTGGCAGTGTTTCACCCCCTGTGTTCTAGATCTACACCACTGCAGGCTCTGGCAGCAGCAGTGCTGGCAAGCCAGTAAAGCTCAGGTTGCTCACTGCACATATGCAGTCTAGCCAAAAGTGACGGGGGTGGTGGTGGAGTGGGGAGAGGCACAACTGTACTTGGACATAGGGTTTGCTGAAAGGCCCCACGTCAGCCCCACATTTTGAATCCCGCAGCAATGCCTTCAATCACAGTCCTTGGCAGAAGGACGCGCTAATCTAGGTCTCTGAAGAATGTTTCTAAACTTCTGTATATTAGATCCTAGGGTTGTTCTAAGTTAAACCAGGATAAGGGCATAGAAATTTAGAGGCAAAACAGAAGCTTGGAGCCACATACAGCCCCCGCCCCCCCGCCCAGTCTCTCTGGCTAGGGACAGAGGGTACACATAACTTGGTTTAAACCTGTAA
>NW_017728992.1:55008544-55012522 GCF_001723915.1 Gavialis gangeticus | reverse complement strand
CTAGGGACAGAGGTTACACATAACTTGGTTTAAACCTGTAACAGCACAGAAGTTCAGTGCACATAAACCAGTTTCAGGATGGCTGAAACTGGTTTAAGATAAACCTTGTTGAATGTAGTATACCCTCCAGGCAAACCTCAGCTGGGGCCAGGGAGGGGAGTTAAATACTCCTTCCCCTGCTCAAACTTACTGCTGGCTGCAACTGTGGACTACAAATCCAGAGGCACCTGGAAGCAGGAAGGGGAAGTGAAGAAAGAGCAACCCTGCAGAGTCCTGCTGCTGTAAATCTGGATTGCAAATCCCAGAGACCTTGAGGACAGCAGGAAGAGGAAGTGAACACGCAGCCAGAGAGCCATGCTCTAGCACCCTCTGGCTTCTGCCCTGAGCCACTGGAGACATGTGGCTACATTTCCTGAATCAAAGGATGTCTGTTCACTTCTGTTTCAATTTATTCTGTGCAGCTTAGACTAACCTGAAAAGACTGAATCAATTCAGCCTTGGGCTTTTTGACTGTCTGTACATAGCCCCTAAGCTGCACTACTCTGATTCAGAGCCAAAAATCATTGCCGAGAAAACTTCTAGCTATACTTCGTGTTGAGCTGTGGGTCTACTGGGGAATATAAAGGAACAAGGGAGCATGCTGTTAGCTGGTTCTCCCCAGTGGCAGCTATTAGAAGCAATTTTTATCAAGTTCAGCATATTCCACCTGAAAGCCTATATTTTTAAAGATAGTATTTATTTAATACTGTTCCTTGATGAGAAGAAATAAACAGCTGACTGCTTTGATTTTCATCTGGTTCTATATGAAGTGGGGGTGGGGGTGGTGGTGGGGGTGAGGAAGGAAATCAATCAGCAAGTTGAATAGACACTATTTCTATAAATTTTAATTTTATTTTTTTGGTTGATTACAATAAGTTGGTCCGTTTCAAAAGCATAGGGAATGGGGCATAGCTAATGGAGACTGCATGGTTTGTGAACAAACCAGCTGATTATTATGTACATAAACAGCTAAACTTGCAGTGGTCTTAAAACATACTGCAATAGACTAAGCAGTCTTCATACCCTACTTCATATACAGCTGTGGTCTCAGAGTAACCAGGCTATGAGCTAAACATGACCCACAAAAGTCCAAAACTTAGACCATGCAGAGGCATCACTTTAGGGAAACCCAGCCTGAAATTGCAAAGGTCAAAATGAAGTATCACATGTCAGGACTTCATGCAAGTGGGCACAAGCGACGTGTGTCTCCTGAGAGTGGGGGGGCACAGCGACTGCTCACAGGCAGCGATGCAGGCAGCGGTGGTGAGGATGGGCTGAGAGGGGACCATCCGCAGGTGGCTGTAGCAGTGGGTTTCCCAGTGGCCAGATGCAGAAGTGCCAGCAGCACTTCTCCGGGATGGGGCACCAGCACTCCTGCCCCCCCCACCCTGTCCATTGCCTAAGCCAAGAGCGCTTGCTCTCGGAGGGGGGAGCACCGTCGCTCTCAGGGGATGCACATGCATCCCCATGTACCCCGTATGCGTCACCACTGCAAGTAGGCATATACATATATTTTCTCACATATAACACATACCCTATTTACAAAATCCAGGTGCTAGAATTTGGGCTATGTATTATAAGTGAGGAAATATGGTAATAGCAGTTTCTCTTTGTTCTGCCTTTCAGGAACAAGGCCTATATCTTATTCTGTGTGGGGGTAAGGGGGTGCAGCTGTATTGTATGCAACAAAATGTGGTATATATATTTTTTGGATAGCAGTCCATGAAAAAATAAAGGTAAGAGGGCTCTGGGGTCCAGAACACAAAAACATTTCATTCTAAACCCAAACAATCCAGATCAAGTAGGGGGCATTATCAACTTACATACAGGCAGAAACCCAAGGCCACAATGCCTGCTAAAACCACAACAGAATCATTGGGCTTGACAGCTCCACACAAAGAAAAATAATGTTTACATGGGCTTCCTTATACATTTGTACAGCAAAATAGTACAAATCCTTACAGTCTGTCTTCCTTGGGATTCTGCAAAATAACACCTGAACAAACTAGTAATGAGGTTGTGCATGTGTGGGTGGGTCAGAAGCAAGAGGAGGAAGCCCTCAACACATTGAAAAAAAAATCAACTTGTTTAGAAGTCCCACAAAAACATAATTGCAGATTTGTCGTAGACATTCCATAATTAATCATTTAGCGATCTCTAGTCAGTCACAGTATTGCATCAGTCCATAAGGCTCAGGTAAGTCTATTATTTTATTTTTACATTTGTGGAGTGGTTTCAAGTTCTCCCTCATTTGTTTAATTGTGTATCAAATAATGGAACATAGATAAGATGCGTCATTTTCTGTTTGTGGGTTTTTTTTTTCAGAGCTGAGTCAATAATGACATTGACTACATATCCTCAAAAGGTTAATTTGGAGGAAACCATTAGTGAATTTGGAACCAGCAGGGTAATCTTATAAAGAGATTTACTGTTCAAATGCCAAGAAGCCTAGGCCTTTGTTTACCAATTGCTTTACTGCAGAGAACCTTTTCTTTATTGAGTAAAACTCTTCTGTGGCCAGATCCTTAGCACGTGAAAATCAGTTCAGCTCTCTCTTTCATTAAAGCAGTTTTGTTCAGTACTGTACCTCCTCCCCCCCCACAAAAAATAATATAACATAAAAATCAAGAAATCAGTTAGCTTCAGTACATTTCCAATTCATTGACACTGAGCCGCACCAATGAATCCCCGCTGAGCATCTAGTCCTCAGACTGCAAACTTTTTGAGGCAAGGATCTTTATTTTTTATGTGACCTTTCAAATCAGTTGTGGGTTGCTCATAGAAATGATTCTCTCTTAATAAATTCAATTCTTCACCAAGGCAATTCCAACATTTCACTGGGTCTGAAAATATACTAACTCCAGCTATCTCTTCGTAGAGACTGGAAATAATTTAGTTTTGAACAAAAAATAAATTGCCCAGCCTAATTTTATTTGTTCCTTAAGAATCAGTCATTGATATCTTTAAAGTGATTCTTGGCACAAAGCAGTATGTCAAGAAATCTCTGCAGACTTGCTTCTGCACTTGAGTAATGAAAAAACCAGCTTTGCTTTAAAAAGCACATGCTTAGATTATATGTTGTCTTTTAAGAGGAACATGCATTTTTACATTAGAAAATAAATAGCCCCACTGATTGAAAAGTAACAATATTCTGTTTGTAAGTAATATGAAGAGATTTATGAAGATCTGCTAGAACCCTGCATCATTCAGTATAGAGTGAAGTACTGTCATGGATGGGTATAACTTGTTTAGGAAGGATAGGCAGGGGGATGTCATGGTGGGTGCCTGCTACAGGTCTCCAAACCTGTGGAGGTGGACAAGGCCTTCTTTAAACAAATGACACAATGTTCAAAGTCACAGGTTACTGTTCTCATGGGAGACTTAAATTGTCAGGACATCTGCTGGGAGGGAAACACAGCATACACACACACTAGCTAAAGGACCCGTTCTTTGCCTGGGTTGTTACTTTTGTAATTGCAGTGTTTGTTTTTTTTTAAATAATGTAATACAACATATTTAGCTCAAAATAGTGTTTATTTTTAAGGAACATAGTACAACATATTGAACATTTAATATTTAACGTGGAGCAAAAAAAAAAAAAAGGCAAGCGTCAATATGCTAATGACAATTGAGTTGAAAAACAGGCAAGTGTCAATATAATAATGACAACTGAACTGAATTAACTGTATCCAAAATGGAGTGGTACCAGTTTGTTATCTGAGAAGCAACGTAATCCCAATCAATGGAAGCAGGAAAAAGGGTCCAATGAAAAATGACCCACCTATAATTTTCTTCAGGTGGTATTCAGTGATTTTGGAAGGTTTACAGTAGATAGACCAGCCATTCTCAAGTTATAAGCAAACATACATATATACATACATACACTTCATCTTATATATATGTTTTCTAGATACAGGATATCTATCTATCTAGAGAGAC
>NW_017728992.1:55001056-55003544 GCF_001723915.1 Gavialis gangeticus | reverse complement strand
TTTACAGTAGATAGACCAGCCATTCTCAAGTTATAAGCAAACATACATATATACATACATACACTTCATCTTATATATATGTTTTCTAGATACAGGATATCTATCTATCTAGAGAGACTATTGTTATAGATATATAGATCACTATATATCTATATAAAACATCTAAGCACTGCAAAGGAAAGAAAGTTCTGGATGAAGACAAACAAGCAACAACATCACCAAATATTGTGGATAATTTCAAGTTTGCTACCAAAAAAATAGTAGTTATCTATTTGGAATGTAAGCATTATACTAAATCTAACAAGAAGCTTAAAATCAGGTCCTCCCTTCCCCTCCACCTCAATTAAAAAGCAAGAATATAAATGTGACTTCAAAACATTTGAAACAGAAGGCTCAGCAACATATCAGTGGATTTTCTTTGTCCTTTTATGACTGATTCTTGAAATAAAAAACTATAAGAAATGCCATATGTTTTTGGCAGGTATTTTCCTTGCTAACATGGTAAAGCACATAACTAAGAAAGTTCAGAATCCTTCAGTGTTATCCATGGTTTATATTTGGTGCAACACAGCACATCTAGAGAAGAAAAAACAAGGACAAGGAACCCAAGAAACCCAATTCCAGCATCAGATATCTCACAAATATGGCTGATTCTATGAGACGTTGTGAAGCACCATGTGGTTAAAGCCCAAAATGTTTTGGCTAGACACTGAAGCTAGATGTAAAGAAGCAGTCAGTTCCTCAGTGTGTTTTCTTTTTTTCTGTAAAGTAAAACTGACCAAATTAATCCTCACATGAATTGTTCCTCCCCCCACGCCCATGCTTTACATTTTTTCCCCAACGCTTTTGACTTTTTTTTGTAAATTAGGATGACTTCAATATTAAGGTACATGTCACTGCAAGAGAATAACTGAAGTTTAAAGTAAAGGGATAACTTAATCTGGAAGCTCAAAATAATGAGTGAATTGTACCCATTCACTGATAAGAACTTGCACTTGGAAAGAAATAGGTAAAGTTGCATGAGCACCTAATGACCTCCAGGTTGTGTTGATGATTAGATATTTGAAGAGGGGAGGACACACACACACGAAGTTGCTTTTATTTGAGTATGCATGTCAGCTCTCGCTAGGGTGTTATCACATCTTTGAAAGCTAAAAGGGATTTGGCATGTTCAACAGTTGGAGGAGACAGTAAAGGAGTGCTTGAGGAAGTGGTAATGGTATAATGGTCAATAGACAGGTCTCTTCCTGCTGAGTATGCATTGTACCAGTACTGCATATCAAAAGGAAGGATCAATGTAGAGATGTCAAAAATATGGCCTGTGGGCCACATTCGGCCAACAGTGCTGCCCATAGGTCTCAGACTTGACCCACACAACACATGCAGTGTATGCGGCACATAGTGCCCACGCTGGGTGATCCAGGATGTGCACTGCACGTGGTACCCGCTCTGGCCAGTTCAAGATACAGGCTAAATTCAGCTTACGGGGCCAGTTTGTGGGTCTCATCCAGGCTGTGGGTCTGGCCCCACACCATTCATTTGGCTGATGGGGTCAGATCAGTCTGACACCCCATCAGTTAGGCTGCTACCTAGGCCTACTGGTGGTCATTGTTTAATTCCCTGTTCAGTATCAACTACCGATGTGACCTTGGGCAAGTCACTTAGGAACTGAGGTACAATACAACTATCCGTAAAATGGAGATAACAGTGCTTCCTTAACCCACATGGATGCTGTGAAGATGACTACTTTAAGAAGTGCAGTGTTTAGCTACTACAGCAATGTGGGCCCTAAGTACCATAGACACATAAAACGTGTGATCCTGCCCTCACTCGCTCCATTTGTACAATCCAATTGCATCAGTGGAGCCACTCTTGATCAATATCATTATAAACAAGAGCAGAATCGGACTACTGTCTGGGTGGAGATACAACTCCTTTCTCAATTGCCTTATATCCTTGAGTCATTATTTATATCCCCACAAAATAGGTGCAAAGAGCCACAAAATCTGAATCTGCTGCTTGCTCACGTTGGTAATAATGTGTTAATATCCACTTTACAAGAGGCTTCAACTTCCTGCTGGCTACTAGAGAGCCACAGAAGCCCTCTTCTGAGTGGGAGAAGTGGTGTAACTCTTTTGGGAGAAAGGAGGGCTCTGCCACTGCAGAGGAGGTTTAAGTGGAAACATGCTCAAAGTTTTACTGGCAAAACTTGAGTTCTGTTAGCAGAGAACTGTAGCATAAATTAGGCCTTGCCATACCTAGGAGGGTCAGTGGGCAGAGTCCAGTTATGAGAAGACCCATGGGTATCTTCTTGACCTGAGGACTAGAGCTTTCTTGGGACAGCTAGGAAAACAGCAGCAACAGGTAGGAGAACGGTGGGGGAGGGGAAGAGAGGAAAGGGGAAGGCATGGCTCTGAGCATGAAGGGTAAAGGAGGGGAAATTTTAGGCTAATTTAGGGACTTAAAAAAAAAAAAAAAAAAAAAAAAA
>NW_017728992.1:54992385-55001002 GCF_001723915.1 Gavialis gangeticus | reverse complement strand
AAAAAAAAAAAAAAAAAAAAAGTCTCTGAAGGCTTCTGCACATCAGCATCAGTGTGGGAAGGAGGCTAGGAGCAGGGGCGTGTAGATATCCCTGCAGTGTGGGGTACTGGTCCTGCACCCACCTTTGGGAAATCCTGGATCCAGCCCTGGTTATAGTTGCTGGTTGTGGAACCCCTAGCTAGTGACTCCAGCCTGGATCCCTGCCTCCCGGTCTCATGCCCCGTTAGCATCTGGTTCTATCCAGGATGACTGTCTATGTCCTGGTCCCTTGCAGATCTCAGCACCCTGACCCCTCTGCTTCTGATTCCCACAATTACATGGGCCCTTTGCTTTCCTCATCTTATCTGTTCCTGGTCCTCTGGGTTGCTACCCTTTAGCGTCAAGCCCTGACTGCTTATGTCCTGGTCACAGCCTTGACAGCCATCAATTCTTACAACTTCATAAGAAGTCCCAGGATACTTGGTGTTCCAGCTCCTGGAGACATGGTTATCAGCAATTTTCAGGTTTATTTAAACATTAATTTACCAAATTAATAATTGGGTTAAGTTTCTAGCCCAAATTAGTAAAATTTCTAGACTAGTAGAAAACAGGACACCATAAGAGAAGATAAAACAAGAACAAAGCACTCACGGGTAAGTCTCACTGGGAAGTTTGGGTTTTTTTGTTATGTTTAACTTCATGAACAGACTCAATCTCCCTCATCTCTAAAAATGTTTATCCCAATTTCTATCACTCTGAAACTTGGATAGCCAATTGCACCAGAACAAAGCATGTATGAAACAACACCCTTCCTATCTGGGTATGTCTACGCTGCAAGCATACCATGCCAGGTTTGAGCTTCAGCACCCAACGGTAGTGGCAGAAGACTCTACGAAAGACTTCTAGATTGGCTTATCTTTTTTCTTTGTTATTTGCCTTCATCTAAACTTCACCTTTTCACTAGAGAAAAAAAATGTATATTTTGCTTTTTGCACATAGTAAAACAAACAGATGGTCTCAGTCTATGAGACAGGTGTCCACATCACATAATTGTCACCATATTTGACACCCTTGTTGGAAGTCTTAGCCATACTAGCCAAGATCCTCTCACACAGAAGAAAAAAAAATACTGTTCAAATTTGCACGCATTTACATGTATTTGCATAAATTCAAGCAGCAGAAGCGTATGCCATTCCATTTTAAAGTTAGGTTGTAACAAATTCCTATGTGGACAAATGCATTTTATGGTACATTTTATGGCACATGGAGTCCTATATTCCTGCCATCCCATAAATAAATCAATAATAAATATCTTTCCATGCCATATTTTAATTCTTATTCTTGTTCTCTTTCATGGTGACAAGCTTGAAAAAGATACAACAGAGGGAAGAGTTTCTAATAGTTTTGCCCTGAGAGCCAAAAAAAAGTCAGGCAAAGGGAAACACGGAAAAGCAGGCAAATAAAACATTATCAATTGGGCTTCTAAAGAGTACTGCAAGTAACAAAGAGCATCCAAAAACAAGAAATTCTAGTCTTTTTTCCTGCAAAAGAGTCCTGTCTTCTGACATCAGGGAATCCTAAGAAAGCCTCTTAGAAAATTTTAGTAGAATGTAATGTGAAGCATGGCTTTTTCTGAGAGAGAGAAATAGCTGATCTGAATTGATTGCAAGAATGTCTGGGGACTCTGGATATGGATAGTCTAAATTAGGAGAGAAGTCAGGGCAACAGATGACTAGGAAGCATTCTGGTGCCAGGCTATTTCTTAAAGAGACAAATTGCTCTCTGATTTCATATGAAGTCATGCTATGCTGAGCCTTCAGGCCCACATCAGAATAAGTAGCAGATTGTAGAAGGATCCCTGGAGACCAAAAGACAAAGACAAAAAGGAGTGTTCACTTAGTAGAGCCTGCTCAGTAGCGAATCTACCCTATTCCAAAGGGACTGCCTCTACTAATCAGAAGGTATTCAGTCTCTATTGAGATTGCCAATGGTGGCGGTAGCTGGGATGCATGTTAGCAGAAGGTCACCACCCCAATGCCTTGTCTGTAGTACAAGCATTCAGATAGGTAATTACAGGTGACCGGGCCAAGTAAGACAGTGACCAAACCATAGATTCATAGATCGTTAGGGGCTGGAAGGGACCTCGCATATCATCGGGTCCACCCCCCCAGCTCTGGGCAGGAAGACAACTGGGGTCAAGTGACCCCAGCGAGGTGACTGTTCAGTCTCCTCTTGAAAAAAAAATGTATGTTAAAAAAAAATGTACAAGGAACTTGCTAAAGGTCTTAAACCTTTGCACTACAAAAGCTAAAGTGGCAGGCTGAGTATCTGTTGGGCAAGCAAATACTTGTAGGACAAGCAAGTGATTTTTAACTTACCTTTGTGCACATTCTCTCTCTCACACACACATACACACAATTTACTTAAATCCAAGATGAGGTCCCCCCCAGCCAAACATGGGCGGGAGCCTTGACTTAAGTAGTGGCGTACACACACACAGATTTACTTAAAGGCTCTGTATGTTTTTTTCTAGTAGCAGTTACAGTTGCTCAGAAATAGCGGGAGGTTGAGAGAAAAGCAATTTTCATGAGAATTTTTTTCAAACACAATTTTAATTGGATATTTTAACCCACTCCCCCATTTTCTGTGTCATCTTTTCCTTGCCTCCTCACCTCAGTGTTTCCCATGCTGTAATGTCAGACAACAAGAGTCATTATCTGAAGGTGAACATGATTAAATAAAGCAGCATCTAACAAGAATCTCAATTAAGACATTGCTCATGTTATGTTACCTACAGCTTTTGCCCCTTCCTATCACAAACATTTTAAATGGCTTGAGCTTTGTCTGACCTGTTGTGACCACCTAGCTATAGTTTCAAGTAATGTGGACTGACTAAACTTACTTAAGGAACACTTTTTTCTACTGAACTGTCAGGGCCTAGGGTTCTTTGGTTTGAAAAAATACTGTAATATTCACATACCAATTCATCATTTTTCATCCCACTTGTAGCATATTAACAAAACTGTTTCTCTCCCCCTTAAAATCCATTATTATCCCATTATTCTTCTTTGTGCAAAGATCTCCAAAACAGGTTTATGGTCATGGCAAAAGCAATATGTAGGAGAAAGACAATCTTTTTTTTGTACTTTTAAAAACTGTCCAAACAAGGCACGACATTCAGCTGTATAAAGTCTGTAACAGCTTCCTTGCTGTTTGCAAACCCACCAAAAATTTACGTAACTGCAACTAATCTTCAATAATCTTGAGCAAGACATTTAAGAAAGGGAATAAGCCTATTTCCTGCTCTCCCCCAAGCTTATAAAGAGACAAAAAAAAGAAGAAAAAGAAGCAAAGTCCACCCAGTGTTGCAATAGTCACTTAATGTGAATAAAGTGCACTAACTTTCCTCTGATTGCAACTCTACTTCATTCCTATGCATGGCTACTGAACAGCAAAAGAGAAACTGTTTTTAGGGTCTGAATCTCACTTGTTCTCAGCTGAACCATGAAAACATCTACTCTTGCTGTGTACCACTGCTTTGCTTTGCTTTGGTATATGTTTTTAAGCTACTCAATCTTGCTCATAAGAGCAGAAGACCAGCCATCTGAAGTGTTCCTTTATGGTGCGCAATGGAAATATTTGACAGTCCTCAATCTGGTAAGCACGTAGTGTACGGTGGTACCAATATGTCTATTTGTCTGTCTGCCATCTGTGCCTAAAGACATATACAGCTGGTGTATTTGCTGCTGTTATACTGCTTTCTTTAATGGTTTATATCCCAAAGGAACCTAATAGGTATCCATGTTCATGCTATAAGATTATTTGCAAGCTTATGCATAAAGATTATGCGATAAATTGCAACATTTCTAAGCTTTATGTACTGTTGGAATTGCCTCATCATTGAGACCAAGAGAGAAGTTAGTTGTAAGAAAGATAAAACAGAATGTATATATTAAGGACGTAGAATTTTGGTGCATGTTATCCAGGGGGATGGGATAATTACCAATTAGGCCCAAAAAATCCCCAAATATGCCCAATTTCAGCACCATACGTGAATAGAATTATCAAAAAGGGGAGCGGTAGTAAAAGTCCACCTGCTCTAGTCTTGAAGCTCATCCAACTACTGAGGTGACAGTCCTGCGTTTTCTCTAGCCAACTGCACATAGAAGAGCAATATGTTTGGCATCATGTCTGGTTGCCTTTGACTCCCCAGCCCAAATGAGCAGGTACCCATTTACAACTAGGTCGGATTGTATCTACTACAAAATAAAGAAACATTATGCAAAATCCAGTGAGAAAACTAGGTTTCAGAGCATGTACTTAATTAAAATATAGTTTAGGAATTTAAAAAAAAAATCTAGGGATATGCGCCATATCATTGCATGTTTTTTAAGTTCTACCAGTTGTTTTCTAGGTTTCCTAGAATTCCACTGTGAAATACTGACAATAATATACTTCAGTATTGCACAGTAATACTAACATTGCACACCTTACTACTCAAAATGAAACATAGAAGCCTTGCTATTTAGAGAACAATGTTAGTTCTCAGTACGAGGAGTTAGGCTGTGAGAGGGTAGTGGGTGTGGGAGGTCTCCAGGAGAAGATGAGGAGACTTATGAAGGGGATTCAAATGGAAGTATTGGTTTGGTAGCACAGTCACTGCCAGCATGCTGGCTCGCTTTAAGGAAAGCAGGAAATGCATCCTCAGTCCTTTCATCTTATCAGTGTTGCAGTAAATGGCGTACAGAATTTGCATAGCAGTGGTCCTGGTCCTGTCTATGCTTTGCCTTTCTTTAAGCAGTTGGGCCACTGTACAATACTGCATAATGGAGTTCTGTGGCACATTGTGAAAACAGTCCTTAAACTGCAAGCCCTTCAGGGCAAGGATTGCCTCTTCTATGCCTGTACAACATTGAATTCAATGGGCCCTGGCCCTAACTGGAGTCTTTGGGGACTACCATAATAGATATAAGTACTGCTACCAGTACCTTGAAGAAAATTAAATTTGGACCCACCTCATCCTCTTGTAAAATTCTATCCAAGTTCCATCAGAGTCACACAGTCGTGCCATGGGATGACCCTCCCATACTTGCAGAGCATGGGGCAGAATTTGGGAGGGCTCGGGGATATGCATTGTACACATTTGGCTCTTTTTATGTATTTTATTCAAAAATAGTTAATGAAAGCAGAGCTTGGACACAACTGACAACACCATAATTGCCAAGGATCAAATTCTGTACCATTTTAAAACAAAAAAGGCTTAAGAGAGAGTGGGAATTATAGTCCCTGAAGGTCAAAAAATAAAGTTCAAAGATTGCCCAAGCCCAAGCTCAATCAAAGAATTTTTCATTGGAAAACACTAATTTAATGGAAACACATTGCAGGAGAACGTATGGATTCCTTTGGAATGTTCTGCAGAAACCAGGCTAATTATCTAGCCAGCTTGCCTACCTCGCTGTTTTCCAGCAGCTATCTGGCTCATTGACTGTTCAGCTGACTGGCCTAGAATTATTTAAAATTCCCTTTTTGTGTTTCTCAAAGATATCAGTTTTTTGAAAATCCAGTCTATGGGAAATTTCATATTTTCAATGTCCTTTGCCAATTCAGAATTAAGGATATTAAGACGTGAATTTTTCACATGACAGAAATTCCAGTTCACTTGCAGCTCTATCCTGAAGTATGCATTTGCTCTCCTTTTAGCAAGTACTCCACTTTTATTCTTCCTGTGTGATCTGCACAAGAAGGAATCTCCTACTCTCATGTTAGTTCTCATCCATCTAGTTCTTGTTATTTGCAGCCAGAACCTCCCCAAGGAGGTAGAGTTGAATGGGAGAAAAAAGCCACAAGCATGCTTAGGATCACAGGTTTTCATTCATCAATTACTGAATGCATAGATCAAATAGATCAAGCATATTTTGTATACAAATCTGTAAATTCTGCTAAATACCTGGTCACAAGGACACAAAAAAGGAAGGAATGGATTTCTGTGCAGTATAAAAATATACAGAGGCCCAAATCAGTTAATAAAAAGTAGGGCTGAATGGACCTCCCCAGGTCATCTACTTCAACACCCTGCTCAAGGCAGGACCAGCCCTAAGTAAACCACCTCAGCCAAGGCTCCATCTAACCTGTTTTTGAAAGTTTCCAAGAAGAGAGATTCTATTTATTGCACATAATATTAGGTAAAAGTTGGTTTCCATATAAAGATAGGTTATTCCATTAAGAACATCACTAAACATCTGAAAATACATTTGTATCCCTCCCAGTTGTTTAGTACACTTTAATATTTCATTATTGAAATTACTTTGACCATCCTAAATATTCCAAATTCTATTTGTCTAAAATCAATTCAATACATATTGCACATTTTTCAAAATGTTGTGGCTTGAATATATACAAATGTACTAAAATTTTGATCATCCCACCTAACGGTCTGAGACATTCAATTTATACCACCTTAAAGAAAAAGCTGTCTTTTTTATGATTCTCAATCGGGGAAGTAAGTATATTCGGTTGGCCAAATGCTGCCTTTGAAAATGAACTATAGGCAGAAATAAATGGAAATATGTCCAGTCAAAAGATGCAAATTGTCTTTGCCACTGATGCTTTATTTTTCATCTGATCTATCTGGCCAGACAAGTTAAAAAATACAAAACAGGTCTTCCCTGCTAGTTAATAAGAATTTCTAAAACACTTATTATAGCACTAAATATAGCTATAGAAAGCAGTAGGGTATGTCTAGAAGACTTAGTCAATGGTTCCTCCTTCTCTCAGGGCTAATCATTAGTTTTCAGAATATGTCCAGTCTTAATTCCATTCTTGAAAGAATACTTTGTGGGATCCTTTAGATCTACAATTAGTGGATTTATATTCTATGAGCAGTTGTGGTATATTCAATGAGCAGCTGTAATACATTTGCAAGTACCAGCACAGTGCTGCTCAGGGAAGTCATAGAGACATTTGAAATTATATAGCATTTTCTATTATATATACATTTACCTTTAGTAGGGATGAGTGACAGCTGCAACGTTGGGTGTGTTGACCAATTTATGAATGTCCCACAGTTTCTGAAGGCTCACATCTGGAATTGCAAGTCAAGGTACATGTGTGATTGCTTTAGAAGCAGCAGGGAGGACTCAGTAATTAGCCTAGGTGCATTCCATTTTCCAGTTTACAGTAGGGTTTACCCCATTTTACCCCGAACAAACATGGGGAGATTGTACCCAATAGAAACTCCTTTTGCCAGGTGTTTGGATAGCCATGCCCCAGAGCTGCAGTCCCCAGGGTATCTGTGGTAGCAGGATGCCACTCCTGTACTCTACCCAAGGGGTGAAATTCAACCCAGTATACCAATAAAGTTCTGCTTAACCCTTCAAAATAAGGTTCAACTGATTTAAGCAAGGGTGGACCTTGTGAGGGCCTTTAATGCACAAGCAAGAACCATCCAAGATGAGCAACACTACCAGAATTCTCAATGTGGTAGCTGTTGGCTTTCTAAAACCTACAATGGCTCTACCAACTTGTAAACAGAGTATGCACATTTATTCCTAGCATAACTCTATTTCTCTTAAGCCACTTCCAATACAAAATGTTATTTCAATGATGTCATTAAGGACCGTAACTGGTTATTTCTTCATTTCTGACTTAAAAGAAAAAATAAATGTGTAGCTACAGCAGGCAGACCAAATTCAATTTTAAAGAACACGAATACAAAGACAATTAATTCAATAGAGGTACTTTGGCTTCACACCAAGTACTAAATTAAATATAAGGGTCAAGAGCCAAGGGCAAAGTTTTGTATGTCTCAAATATGGGATCCTTAGATGAAGTTCATGGAAGGGTGGGGGGGACAGGAGACAACTAGACAGACATATGGATATGCTTATGTACACACACACATACTCTTTCCATATGGAAGATATTATTGTTATCTCCTGTGAATGACAGGGAAAATTACTAGACTGAGAATTTGGATGTTTTGGGACCATCTGCTTCTTTTCCATCCAAATGTTTGTTTTAATTGATTTTGAAAAAGGTGGGGGGGGCACACAAAGTATATCCCTGTCTCATGATTAATGCAGAGCTCATCATTGAAGAGATAATAATAGTCTCATCCTCTGGGAACCATGCCCCTCTCACATGGGGAACGCCTATAAGATGCTTTATTAGTGATTAGTCATCATGCATCACCAGTCTTCCACCAGCCTCATCCAACCATTTCACATTCTTTTTAAAGTAAAGAGAAAATACTTGATTGCTTGCTGTAGCTGACTGTGTAGACTGTAACTACCACAGGCTAAAAGGGCAAAAGCTCTTGTTCAATGCTCACTCTTTTTTCTAGCCTTGACAAATGATCCCAAACCAGCAAGCAAATTCTTAACTGAGCATGGGGAACAAGCAGAAGGAACAAGCAGGAGGAACTCACACTCCTGCTTGCAAACAAAGACTTCAACCTGGATGGAATAATTGAAACCTGGTGGGACCCTACCCACGATTGGGCAGTAGACACTGAGGGCTATAGGCTGTACAGATGAGAGAGAGTGGGGAAATGGGGGGGTGTTGCCCTCTATGTTAAGAAGCAATACACGTCTTCCATAGTCAAGATGGGATCAGAAGAGGGGCAAATTGAGGTACTGTG
>NW_017728992.1:54981727-54987385 GCF_001723915.1 Gavialis gangeticus | reverse complement strand
CACAGAGTAGGGAACAGGTATGTGTGGGCGGGGTGGGCATTGCTCTCTGTGCTAGGGAGCAAATCAATACACATCTTCAATAATTAAGATGGGATTGGAAGAGGGGCAAATTGAGGTACTGTGGGTCAGAAAACAAGAGGATTGGGGAAAAGGGGACTTGGTAGTGGGGGTCTATTACAGTCTGCCACACCAGGAAGATGAGCTAGACCTGGAATTCTCAAGGCAGCTCTCAGAGGCAGTGAACTCAAGGGACATGGTTGTCATAGGTGACCTAAACTACCCTAACATTTGCTCTGAGGAGGAATCAGCTAGATCTGCCCATTCATGTAGGTTCCTAACCAGCATACAGGACTCTCATCTAACACAGGAGGTATATGGTTCCACTAGGGGAAATGCCTTATTGGACTTAGTGCATGCTGCAGGGGATGACCTGGTAGGTGATCTGCAGATACAGGGTAACCTAGGGAAAAGTGACCACCAATTGTTAGAATTCACTGTCTGGCAAAAGGTGGGGAAAAGATAACTAGTAGGGCAGAAGTGCTAGACTTCAGAGAGGCTAACTTCAATGAGCTCAGGAAATTAGTAAACAAGGCACTAAAGGGCAAAAGCATTGGCAAGGTGGGAGTCCAGAAAGGGTGGGCGTTCCTCAAGGGAATGATCCTTCAGGCACAAAAGGGGACCATCCCATTGCACATAAAGGGAGGCAAAAAAGAGCCAAGAAACCCTTTTGGCTGAACAGGGAAATCCAGGAGAGCCTATGGGGGAAAAGGGAGGCATACATAGATTCACAGATTGTTAGGGGTTGGAAGGGCCCTACTAGATCATCAGGTCAAGGTCCCCTGCACTAGGCAGGAAAAGACAACTGGGGTCAAGTGCCCCCAGCAAGGTGACTGTCCAGTCTCCGTCTGAAGATTTCCAGGGTAGGTGACTGCACAACCACTGAAGGGGGTTTATTCCACAGTCTGCACACCCTAGATGTGAAGGAGTTTTTCTTGGAATTGAGCCTGAAATGGCCTTCCAGGAGTTTGTATCCATTTACCCTGGTCTTCCTCAGGCTTGCCCTGGTGAACAGCTGTTCACCAAGTTCTTGATGTACTCCCCTGATGTAGCTGCTACCAAGTCCCCTCTCAGCCTTCTCTTCTGTAGACTGAAGAGGCCCAAGTCCCTCAGCCTCTCCTCATATGGCTTGTCCTGCAAGTCCCTGATCATATGGGTGACTCTTTGCTGGACCCTCTCAAGTTTTGCCATGTCCTTATTGAAGTGCGGCATCCAGAACTGGATGCAGTACTCCAGCTGCGGTCTTACCAGTGCAGAGTACAGTGAGATATTACTTCCTTAGTTTTGCATGAGATGTAACAATTAATGCATGTCAGCATGTTGTTTGCCCTGCTGGCCACAACTTCGCACTTTCAGCTCATGTTCACGCAATGGTCGATCACTACTTCTAGGTCCCTTTCCGCCATGGTGCAAGTCAAATTGTTGCCACTGAGCCTATAGGTATGTTGGGGATTGTTTGCTCCCAGATGGAGCACCTTACACTTCTGAGTGTTGAACTTCATCTGGTTCTGACCCGCCCAACTCTCCAGCCTGTTCAGGTCTGCCTGTATGTGCCACGTATCTTCTGGTATGACCACACTCCCTCATAACTTGGTGTAATCTGCAAACTTGGCCAGTGAGTTTTCATGCCCACATCCAAATCATTGATAAAGATGTTGAAAAGCACCAGTCCAAGCACGGACCCCTGAGACACACCACTGGCCACTTCTCACCAGGATGACACAGATCCATTCACGAGAACTCTCTGGGTCCTACCATGCAGCCAGTTTTCAACCCACTGAAATGTTGAGCAATTAAGCCCACAGTCTTTCAATTTTTCCATAAGGATATTGTGCAATACTAGATCAAAAGCCTTTTGGAGATCTAGGTATATAATGTCGACCTTCTCTCCCATGTCCAGGTGGTGAGAGACCTGTTCGTAGAAGGAGATGAGATTGGTAAGACAAGACCTACCCACGACGAAGCCATGCTGGCTGTTGTTCAGAATCTGACCCTCAATGAGCGTATCGCACATAGATTCTTTAATGAGTTTTTCCAGGATTTACCCTGGGATGGAGGTTAGGCTGATTGGCCTACAGTTACCCGAGTCCTCCCTCTTCCCCTTCTTGAGGATGGGCACAATGTTAGCCCCAATGTTGATCTCCCCTGTATGCCACGATTTCTGAAAGAGTTTTGCCAGGGTCCCACAATGACCTTAGCCAGCTCCTTCAGTACTCTCAGATAGAGTCCACCCAGTCCCGCTGACTTAGAAATGTCTAGCTTTTTTAGTTGATTTTGCACCAGCTCAGCATCTACAGTGGGAAGGCTGTCAGTCCCGGCATGCCCCCTATAAGCCTTGTCTCGTTTGTCTTTCGCTTTGGTCTGGTGAAATACCGAAGCAAAGTGGGCATTCAGGAGTTCAGTTTTTTCCTAAGAGTCCATTACCAGCTGTCCCAAAGTGTTAAGCAGGGGCCCCATGCTTCCATTTGTTTTCCTTCTGCTCCCTATGTACCTAAAGAAGGGTATACCTAAACCTTCTTATTGTCCTTGACTCCCTTGGCTAACTTAAACTCAGTCACCGCCTTTGGCCATTGACCATGTATGTGATCAACCATCACATACAGACTGGAAGCAGGGTGTAGCCACCAAGGAGGGGTATACCTGCTTGGCTTTCACTTGCAATGAATCAGTTAGGAAGGCCAAAGCAGAAATGGAACTGAGGCTGGCAAAAAAATTAAAGACAACAAAAAGTCGTTTAGGTACACAGGGAGCAAAAAGAAGGTGCATGGTAACATAGGACCCCTACAGTACAGACTAGGGCAACTGGTAACAGATAGGAGGGACAAAGCGAAGCTCCTAAATGAGTTCTTCACATCTGTGTTCCTGAACACAGATAAAGACATATCTCCCAAAGGAGCTATAGACAGGCACAAGAGGGACTCCAGTCCACCAACAGTTAGCACTGACCTAGTGAAGGGACATTTGGAGGGGCTGGATGTGTTTAAGTCAGCACGCCTGGACGATCTTCATCCAAAGATGCTGAAGGAATTGGCCAGTGTCATAGCAGAACCACTGGCGCAGTTGTTTGAGCACTCATGGTTCTCAGGACGGGTTTCAGAGAATTGGAAAAAGGCCAATGTGGTCCCTATTTTCAAGAAGGGGAGAAAGAATGATCTGGGTAACTATAGGCTGGTTAGCCTCACCTCTATCCTTGGGAAAACCTTTGAAAAAATTATTAAGGAACACATTTACGGGAGTCCAGCAGGAAAAGTAATGCTGAAGGGCAACCAGCAAGGATTCATAGCAGATAGATCCTACCTGACTAACCTTGTTACTTTTTATGACTGGGTCACAAAATGCTTAGATGCATGAGTTGAAGTAGATGTCACCTACTTGGATTTTAAAAAGGCCTTTGATACAGTGTTGCATCCCATTCTCACAAATAAATTAAGCAGTTGTGAAGTAGATTATTACATGGTTCGGTGGGTGGAGAACTGGCTTATGGGATGCACACAGAGGGTAGTACTGGACGGGTCATTTTTGACCTGGAAAAATGTGGGCAGTGGAGTTCCCTAAGGTTTGGTCCTTGGGCCAGTGCTGTTCATTATCTTAATCAGTGACTTGGATGAGGGTGTGAAAAGCACTCTGTCCAAATTTGCAGATGGCACCAAATTATGGGGCAAAGTAAACACACTGGAGGGCAGGGAGTGGATTCAGGTGGATTTGGAAAGTGGGCAGAACAGAATAGGATGCAGTTTAACAAAGATAAGTGCAAAGTGCTGCATCTAGGGAGAAAGAATCACCAACACACCTACAGACCGGGAGGTGACTTTCTAAGCAGCAAAGCAGCAGAAAAGAATCCTGGAGTCATAGCTGACTCCAAAATGAACATGAGTCGTCAATGTACCAAAGTGATAAGTAAAGCCAACCGCACTCTTTCATGCATTAGAAGGGGCATCACAAACAAGTCTAAGGAGGTGATACTTCCCCTCTATGAGGCATTGGTAAGACCACAGCTGGAGTACTGCATCCAGTTCTGGGCACTGCACCCATGCTCCTCATCCAGCCGCCAAGCGGAAACTTATTTATAAAAGGTTGAAAACCCCTGACTTAAGTGCTTTATTGCTCTACTGCACCACCTTGAAGCATTGAATTTTTAGACACAGCTCCTTTCCCAACCCAAGTACTTGAAAAATCACTAATGTAAAAAGGGAGCTGGGAAGTGGGGTTCATGGCCTCGTCCTGTTTTTTTTGGGGGGGGGGAGGTTGTTGGGGGTTTTGTGTGCCTTAGTCTTAAGGCTAAGATAAAGGGCAACTACAAAAAGAGATGTTTAAATGATTTTTCAGGGACATAAGCTCCCTAAAATAAGACTGCACTCAAGGGATGTCTACACTGGTGTGGTGCCACTGCCAAGAAAGCACCAAAAATAAGCCCCTGCCAACCTGCATCTGCTCCACATATTCCCAAGCTGAACCTGAAAGGGGGAGGGTGCTCCCAGCACTCTTTAGATCCTAACACACAAACACCCCCAAGAGCAACCTCTGGGGGCACCCCCAGAAGACACTTCTATTAGACACCTAACAGGTCTTTGGATTCTGTCTCAGTGGCCTAAAGCGGGTCTTGGGCAGCCTTCACTCCTCCATACTCTTGCTTAGGCATATACATTGAAGGTCTCAGTGTGAAAGTCACTGTACAAGTGGATTTATCAGGCACCTGACTAGACCTCTTATGCATAGACCATGATCCAGAGGATTGACAGTTTCTGATTAAGTGAAATAGCTTCTGGCTCTTATTTAAAGTGTTCAACTTCTATAAGATAGACCTTAAAATCTATGGGGAAAGACTTAACACATTGAAATAATTTTTTGAGTATCTTGAACTTGAAAACTACCTTCTGTGTAATGGTAGGGATGTTAATTTTTAATGAAAACGGTATTGATAACCCTCTTGCCCTCTTTGGGAATCAGGATAATTTGGTAATTGAGTGAACGTGCCAGGTGTCAACTGGTTTGGGTTCCATTTCTATATATGCCATATACTTGGTGTGACCCTGAATAAAGCATTTTAAGGAAATTGAGTCACACATAAGCTGTAAAATAAGAACAACAATTATTCCCTACCTCCTCGGAGGGTTGCAAGGAGGTATTCAATAACATCTAACATGTTTTCATGCCACAAGGTACAAAGGTATTGAGAGTCTAATATATCTATTCTTCATCTCTTATTTTCAGTCTCTAGAGTTTTCTCAAAAGCAAAAGTGGAAGTTGACTGAGCTGATGTCCTATCCTCCTTTCTTTCTCAGTTGTTTTGATAATGTAGCTTTTTCTAACACTAAAGTACTATCCTAATTCTGTCCCCTCCCAAACACCAGCCCCCAAGATTTCCTGTGAACAGTCTGAAGTAACTAGTCTAACCTTAGCCATCTCTCACACACAACTCTAAATAAATAGCTATTTCAGACAGATCATGGCAAAAGAAGTCATTCTAAAAGTTATACAATATTTTTCCATTTCAACTGTGCCAGCTGGTTCAGCATTTGCAAAACACTAAATTTCCCAGCATCACATGGGGACAAACTCGTCTTAAAATGGTACCCCCCATGGTACCCCCCCCCCCCCCCC
>NW_017728992.1:54977244-54981633 GCF_001723915.1 Gavialis gangeticus | reverse complement strand
TCCCCCCCCCCCCCCGGTACCTTAAGAGAGTTGCATTCTGACTGAATAGTGAATACAAGCTAGCAGACAAAGGGCAGAAAGCTTCTGAGAGGCTCAATCTGTATTCTCTGGCATATCCAAATTAGTATGGTGCACCAGGAAACACTAGCAGAGGTGACTGAATGATGAGAAAAGTTATTTTAGAAATGCAATTATTTGATGACCTGTGTAAGAGTATTCACAAATGCTGTTGTTTTTAATCAACTATATGATTTGAGAACATTCTGCAAATAACTGATTAGATGAATTATGTATTCCAAAAAGAAAAAAAAAATCATTAATTACATTATTTGCCACAAGCAATTCAGCCACTGAGTCCTCACACAAAAAAGGGTTGTACCAAGTCAGCAAACACTTGCTTCTTCATCCTCTTGAATTCCACAGAAACAGGTTCAAAGCAGAACAGCTCTTTTCATGGTGCCCTCGCTGCCTTAACAGCCTTTTTATTCAGGGTGCTTTGAACTGGCTACAGCCCTGAGATGAATTCTAACAAGTGCCCTCACCCAAGATGCACCAGGTTGTCTCACCCCTGTGAGAAGCCTTGCAGTGTGGCTACGCAGGAAACAAATCTGGCTATTTTCAGTGTTGCCTCCTTCCATCACTCCACTGTGATGTTGAGGTTAATAATAAAGAGCCACAAGGCCCATCTTCCAATGTGTCCTTCT
Source organism: Gavialis gangeticus (assembly GCF_001723915.1). Classification (NCBI taxonomy): domain Eukaryota; kingdom Metazoa; phylum Chordata; order Crocodylia; family Gavialidae; genus Gavialis; species Gavialis gangeticus. The sequence goes on along the minus strand of NW_017728992.1, from coordinate 54,980,929 downwards.
TCCACTCCCAGTCTGAATCCTATCACACTTTCCTCCACAGTCCATTAAATGAGACATTGTTAAAATTCTCCCCTGAACTACTTTATTTAATCAATTTCAGTTAGCAAGGAAGATTTAGCCAAAAGCTATTTCCCTTGTGCTGACTTGTAGTTCACCAACAAAACAGCTCCCTGAAGAGCAAGAATTGAGTTCATTGAAGAACATGCTAATTAAAACTGGATGAAGAGTCCCTCATTAGCTGTAATTAATTTAGGTTTTTCAGGCTATTTTCTATGGGGTCTCCTTCCTGGCTGATGTGCTGAGGCTAATTAAGAAACTGCGAACTGTTAAGTACGTAATTTCCTGCAGAGACCTTCTCTTCAGTGTTGGGGCTTTCCCTGTGGCCACAGTAAGTAACTAATGTATATAATCATAATTGTGCACACACACACTCACACATGCACACAAAACAGATAAATGAATCCGTATGAGCCACGCTGATGGTTGAGTACTGACAATGTTCAGACACACCAGTCCACAAGTCCCTTTGTTGCATAAATTGCTGGTTTTATCCCCTGGAGGCTAGTCCAATTCACCTCTAGAAGAGAGTCATACTTTCAGGATGGGTCCAACTCTATTTTATTGCTTGCAAGCAGGCCGACAGAGGAGCTTGTTGCTCAAATCAGTGTCGACCCTAAACAAAGCGCGCGCACTGCTTTTATTGAGCTAGCAATTTTTAGTTGGCGTGTTACATTTTGATTGGTCATTACAAAACAAAACCTGGGCAACATGTAAGACATGCGTAGTGGGCCATCCTGTACCATGTGGGTGGAAAGTTACAGAATGCAGGCGTTAATACTAAAACAAGGAACAAAGAAGCATAGAGAAAAGTATCTATTTTCGCTACACCTTCCACAACCTGGACAATGTCAAAACAGATCCACCACATTCAGAGAGTCAGGCACAGGCATTGTATTACTCTTATTTCCTACAGAGCCGTTGACATATTATACTGAAGCATTCTTTTCTAAAGGGCAGTGCAGGCCTTAAGAGCATGGGAAGGACCTTAAAAGACATCAAGTCTTCACATTCCCTTCCCCATTTGGCAAATTAACCTAAAATGTAGAAGAGAATCAGCATTAAATGACATTATTTTATAATAACTTACAGCAGATCCATTCTGGATTGTTTGCTCACATCCAGTCAGTTATGTCTACCAAAAGATTCTGCATATTATGGGCCAGATTGTAATTAATGACATGCTCACAAGAGTAAGTACCACATAGCTTGAGTGACGGGTGCAGAACCTGACCCTATCACAGTTGAGCTCAGAGACCACTCCTGTGACTGCGACACTGGAACATTGCTGAGCTTCTCAGTTACTAGCCAGTCTCTTGAGTACTGGCACCTTACCACACTGCCGTCACATCTTCCATACTTTCTGGGTTTATTGGCACAAAGGGACTACACACAAGTATACATGTAGGTTATAAATAAACACGCGCTCTGAACGGACAACCACTTCCTCAACCTTTTGTGCCCGTGGTTCCACAATATGGACAGCTTGTATTCAAACCTAAACGCAAACCAAGAAAGCACAAATGAGCTTTCGGGTATTGTTAGCTGATATTGCAGTTTGTTTCCCCAGTAAATCCTCCTATTGTAAATCCTACCATATTGATGAGATGGGATGCCCAAGATGCAGCTTCCTTGTGTAGCAGCAGCTTAGGAATGAATCTTTTGGACTTTAAAGACAGAGCAAGATTTAAATGATCAACCCATCTTGTTTGTATCTGCTTTTACTTTGTATGGAGCAGAGCATGTTGCTTAGCTTAATAGCCTAGAGACTTGAGATCAGACAAAACTCCACGGGCAAAATATTATAGTTATGTATTCCTGGGAAATTCCAGAGTTAGCAGGTTATACCTTAAAGGAAGGGTTTCTTATATAGATGCCAAAGCAGACTGTCTTGTGGCAAGTCCTCTTGCTTACATTTTTGTAGCAGTTATGCCAGGGGTGGCCAACCTAAAGCATGTGTGCCACAAATGGCATGGGCAGCCTCTGTGTGTGGCACATAGCTGACCAGACAGGGGACAAGCAGCACCATGGCAGATAAGGCAGGGGGCAGAAAGAGCAGCAGCAGATCATGCAGGGAGCAGAAAACAGAACAGCAGATTAGACAAAGGAAGGGGATCGGAATGGCACTCATGGAGGGTACAGGGCTTAATTTGTGGCACACCTGCCAAAAAGTTTGGCCCCTGCTAATCTATTCTAACTGACAGTCTCACATTTTTCACATATGAGCTATTTTTCCATTTCTTCTGAAAACCAAGCAAAACAAAGTGTTCTTTTGTTCCAGTTTGTGTTTATATCCTTCTGGACGTTGTATACTTACAACAGAGAGCTGGTTTACCCCAAGAGCCTCGATGGGATCATACCAATGTGGTTAAATCATGCAGTGGTGAGTGCAAAACCTGACTATTGCATAGAACAGACAGACTTTGCAATGAATGTTCCACTGCTGCATTATTTGTCTTTCCAAAAGGGTTTCACACCTTTCTTTTTGTCTGCATGTGCATGTGTGTTGCTATTTAAAGTTCATGTTGAATTATATGGATGCATTAGCTAAAATTGGCTAAAGATGCCTGTTAGCCCGGAGGGAATGTCAGTGAATCATTACTTGTCAAACCTCTTAAGTCAATGAAAAGGTGTAAGCATAAAAACAAAAAACAAAAACAAACACACACACTTTTCTCCGTTCTTGCAGTCAAGACAGAAATTGTTCTGTAAACAGAATGTTATGAAATACAGAATGGTGGAGAATACAGCTGGTGCCTGGTAATTTTTAAAAGAGGTGAAAAAACCAAAGAATATCTGACAGCTCAACAGCTAATAAGCTAATGTGTGCATGGCATTGAATAACTGAATTGAAATGACTGTTTACAGATTTCTATAAATATATTCCAGATTTCTCCTTCAATTGCCCTAGCTGTTTTCATGATGTGTTGAATAATCACATACTTCTCATCAGTCAAGTGTAAGGATGCTGACAGTAACATGGAAACCGTGGGTGGGTAGTAAGGTCATGGTAGCCTCCTGGGGCTGAGGAGGAAGGGGGAGGAAGGGGAGAGGTTCAATGCTAGATGGAAATCAGAGGAGCCAAAAAGTATGAAATAATCATACAGAAGTTTCAGCCTTGTTCTCTCAAGAATTCAGTTTCTTAACATTTTTCCAGCTCAATATTTTGTAAAACACTGCAGTGCTTTTGAAGCTACAGGGGAAAAAAAATCACAGAATTTCTGACTGAGAACACTTGTTACATTTTTTAAGCAGCTGCTTTACGCACATGTATCTTTACAGAAACACGTACATCTGCAGGACGCACATATAAACCACGTACGCACTAGTGATCTCCATGTCATTAACATGATAGATAACAGTCAGCGTGTACTTCTGACCGTATCACCTGCTCTCCGACCACTAATCCATCCCACGGGGGCCGTTTCTAACATTCCAAACCTCTGAGCAGATGCAAACAATCATCATTAAAAACAAGTTAACCTCATCTACAGGGAAAAAAAGGATTCCTTTTCTCCATAACATTGCATTGGTCTCAAGTTCAAGATTCTGGATCAGCAACAGGTCTAGTTTAATATTTACATCAGTACTACAGACTTTTTTTTGGGGGGGGGGGGGGGGGGGGGAA
>NW_017728992.1:54975089-54977195 GCF_001723915.1 Gavialis gangeticus | reverse complement strand
GGGGGGGGGGGGGGGGGGGGGGAATCCCAGTGCACTGCTGAAAATCTGCCAGTGGAATTCCCTTGTTTATGGCCTTGACAGAATGAAACACCAGTACAAGAAATGGAAAAAAAAACTTCTGCAGAAATGTCTAAGATTTACTCATTAACATTTCTTCTGTGTTCTTGCCATAAATTAACTTTAATTAAAAAAAAAAAGGAACTCTCCCCACTCCCACCCCCATAAACATTGCTGACTACTTTTAAAGTGGAAAATAGGATGGTTCCAAAATTTCCTAACCTTTTTCCTGGTGAAGAATGCTATGCATATGAAATCTTGTCTGACTTTATCCCAACTATCCAGTCGGTCCAATAAAAGATAATCACCTGCAGAAATCATTGCTGCTCGCAAAACTTTTTTCCAGAATTATTTTGAAATGAGACACATTTCATCTGGCCCTTTCCTGCAAACAGTTGCTGGGTTTGCTGAATCAGCATTTCGCAACGAAAGCATACTGTCAAACAACAACATTATGAACAGCCATTTTAGCAGATGCTCATATTTCAGGAAGCATATTCCACTTACATCACTCTGACTGACCAACTTCTCAGCAACAGACTATAACAGTAGTCTGTATATATCAGATGCATTTAGTTTTGTAGTGTCCTGGGACATTTGTAAGAAAAAGGTCATACCTTCAGCCCATCGTGAATGGCCATGCTCAGCTTTTAGCATTGCATAAATGATTAATACTGCTATTACATCCTTCAGTGTGTGGGGTGAGTGGGTGGGGGAAGGTTTCCTTCCAGTAAATGTAGGATGTAAAATGTCTGCCACTGGTGAAATAAGAGCCAAACGCAAAACAAAGCAGTGTCACTGAAGGAAAATATTTAATCATTCTATGTGCTGTCAGCATGTATATAACGTTTTTAGGCTTTAAATACTGAAAAAATATTTCTTTCTTCTGATCTGAGATACCCAGTGTCATTGCTAGGGGAGTCAGGTGACAGCACTTTAAGGCCACATGCCTTGGACCCGATCAAAAATCACACACTTGTTTTAAGTAGTTTTATTGTAGACCAGGTCACACTTCTGCACATGTTGACCAGTGCCAGGAGCGATTCTAGGAATGCAATCCAAGCAAGTCAGGATGGGGGGAGAGGTGAGTGGGACTAGCGGGGGGGCTAGTGGGTTGGAGTAGTTTGTCCTGGGGTGGAGGGGGGAGGGAAGAGTCAGAGGACTAAACATGAGGGTACGGTGGGAATAAGAAAAGTGCAGTCCCGGTGCTGGTCTCCAAAATGGTGCACACATGTTTGGTGGGCCACATGCAGATATTCCCAGGACCTGATTTACAGTCATGCATCTTACTATAAGCCACTTAGCTATAGAGTGCATGTTTGTTGGTGCTAGGAGCTGCACCGGGATTTCAGTGCAACTCAGTTATGATGGGGTGGTGTGGGGTGGGAGAGGCTAAGTCTGCAGGGAGGGGTATCTGTTCAGGAATGGCAGGTCAGGGGCTAAAAAATAGCCTGGTCAGGGTGAGGGCAGGGGATAGGAAAAGTGGAGCCCTGGGGCTGGGGTGAGCAGATGGGATTTCCCAGTCCCAGGGCTGCACTCAGAATCTGTACAAATGTTTGGTAGACTTGGCTAACCTGTGCCCGATCTAACTTACTGCACCTCTCAAGCAATTAAGGCTGACCATTCCCCCCCTCCCCACCCCCCAATCTAACCTCCCCAAATGCACTTACAGATCGGCACTTAGTTCAACCTAAGTATAAGGTCTGCACATGGCTGTACCTTACGGTCATGTAAGCGTAATATCTGCACCTACCCTAAAAGTCAATTGCCAGGAAAAAGATTTTGCAGATTTCCTCCCCATTTGAATAACATTCTTCTTCACAGCTCTCAGGTTAGAGAAGTTTCATACCAACTGTAATGTGATAATATCTGGCTGGCCATGGCAAAAAGCTGTTGGTTTTGTGCGCTGGTGGGGGGAGATGGAGATCTTGTGTTATGCCAAACAAATCTCTCTGAATGTGAAAGATAACAGGCTATGCTTATTTCAGTCCAGCTCAGAATAATGCTAGATGAAGAAGGCTGCATGGAGAGGCATAAGTTGGTATGCCT
>NW_017728992.1:54961800-54970089 GCF_001723915.1 Gavialis gangeticus | reverse complement strand
GGGGTTATGGGCACGTTGGTGACATTTAAAGTGTGAATAGTCTTAATGATATAAATTAGGGACTGTCTGGGTCTAACTGTACACAGGGAAGTCAGACTGTTAGCTAACTAAACAGTTTGTCTGGAAGAAACACATACAAGATGCCTTGGGAATATGAAGCTTCTTGAGTTGGCAATTTAGCTTTAAATCTTCGCTGTGCCAATCAAGGTGCCCCCTGCCATTGCTTCTGGTTCCTCAGGGGATTGTCATTTTGTGTAACCAGCAACAGAATGCCTGACTGAAACCTTCAGCTGTTTTTCCTGTGAACTTAGTCTCTGAGTGGGACAATTACCAAAGAAGAGGGGACAGTTATGATTTTCTTTTTTTCTTTTTTAGTAATCAGAACATGCAGACACCAAGACACTATTTTGATACTCAAACAGCTCCTTTCAGCTAGACAGGCACTACAGGAATTATGCTTTTGCCAGGGTTTTAAAAGCCTCACAAAGGAAATTTTAGTTGTAAGAATAAAGATTTGGATCCCCGATTAGCATTTAGAGGTAGGTAGTCTAAGATACCAGGATGCTTTCTACTCTTGGCTTTCCAGAGTTTTGTGGAAGTCATTTTGTGCTTCAACTTCCCCATCTGCTCAATGCAGATAATTATGTTTGCTTACCTCTACAACAAGCTTACACATCTATGGATGTAGACCACTGCCTAAGTCATAATCCTAGTCAAAACTGCTTTAACGTTACTAAACCAGAGTTTTTGGGTGGAAGAATAAATGTCACTTTGGCTAAATCTTCAACCTGAAATTGTTTATTTCTTCCTTGGTCATCTACTTTCAGAGTATATCTTGATACTTTCCAAAAGGCCATTATCAGCTGCATAGAGTTTAGACTGGACCATAGGCATGCATTATTTATTTAACTGGCAATTGAGAAGAACATTAGATTTCTAAGGGGCTGACAGCACTGACTATTACACAAAACAAACAAGATAATGGTGGGTCATAAGTAGTGTGACCATATGCCCCAGTTTGGCAGGGACAGTCCTAGATTTTGTCAGATGGTCCCGGCCAGTTGGTGAAAACTGAAACAAAAGTCCTGGAATTGCAGGGGTGCAGGGCACAATCCGGTGGGGAGGCGGAGTGGCATGGTGCACCAGGCAGGCTCCACCACCCCACTGAACTGTGTCCTGTGCCCCTGCCCACGTGCCTTTGACTTTGGGGATGGAGGTTGAGCAGTGTCCTGGATTTCTGTAAAATGATATGGTCACCCTAGTCATAAGAGATCACCAAAACAAATTAATGTGTAAGAGAAGAAATTAAATATATAGCTGTGCATTGAGCTGCATTCATGATAACTCTTTGGGAAAACAGTTTTTCTCCTCCTTCTAGGTTGCAAAAGTATGGTCTTTTCCAAGTTTACTAGGTGCATTTTACTTCTGTAAATGACAGGTAGTTTTCAGTTTAATCATCTCCTCTCCTAGCTTTAGGATATATAGATGGTAGTACTGATAAGCTTTTACAACTAGCCAAACTACATTGTGCCTGGCACTTTAGGAATCCAGAGTAAGAGACAGTTTGTCTTGAAGGATTCACAAACTAAACCTTTAGGCTAAATACAGACATTCAAAAAGCCCAAGCCTGAATTGATTCAATCTTTGCAGGTTAATCTAACCTGCATAGATTGAACCGATTTGCAAGCAAATAGATATTCACTTTTGATTCCAGAAATGCAGGCACATGCCTGCACTGGCCCAGGTTAGAAGCTGGGGGATGCTAGAGTGAGCCCTACCTTCCCTTCCACAATGGCCGAGGGAAGCTGAGCTGGGGAGGAGGGGGCATGGCCAGGCCCTGGCAGGAGACCTAACTGGGGAGAAGTTTGAACCTCCATGCTGGCCTTCAGGGACCCCAGCCCTGCTGTGCCTGGAGTGGGAGAGGAGAAGCAGCTCTTGCTAGGCTTTTTGGACAGGGGGGAAGGAGCATGGCCAGATCCCAGCCAACAGCTGGCACTGAACAGTAAGAGTAGAGGCAGGCCAGATCTGCCCCCACCAGCCCATGGTGGGGGAGGTGGGGGAGAAGGATAGCCCTTCCTGGTGCAGCAGTTCCCTGATTGCCCAGCCCAGCCCAGCCTGGGCATGGGGAGCCAGAAACACAGTTTTTTCCCCACAGTGGGGCCCAGTGCTTTGACCCTCCAGCCCTGAGCCCAAGGCAGTGCTGCACAGAGTACCCCTCCCCATCCCTGTGGTGGGGGAGGAGGGGGTGAGCCCTCCATGACAGCCTGGCCCAGCCTCTGAGGCAGCACCACACATGCACCATGCAGGCGCAGCCTGGGTGTGGGGAGCTGGGAGCAAACCAGGCCGGGCTGGGCTGTTGGGGCAGGGCGTTTCCCAGCTGGCTGCAAGTCCATGGCAGCCTGGCCCAGCGCACATGGTTGGTGGCTGACTGGGCAGCAGTGCAGAGCCAATATCACTGCAGCTGCAGGTGGGTAGTTTAGCAGCTGGACTGGCCACACGGGATGTACCCACAGCTGCCCGGGCTGGCTTGGAGGCATCAGTGGGCCCGGAGCCTGGCAGCCACCCACCATGGGGGCTCGTGTGCCCACAGCCACCACCGATGCACCCCATACATGGTGATTGTGAAGAGCAAGCACCCTGCAGAGGGCACAGCAGAGGCAGCTGCAGGAACACAAGCCACCACAGCGGGTGGCTGCCAGGCTCTGGGTCCACCAGCGCCTCTGAACCAGCCAGGCAGCCACGGGCATGCCCCATGTTGCTAGTCCGGCTGCCAAGGCACCCACCTGCAGCTGCAGCAGCATCACCTCCACCTGCGTGTGCTGTGCTGTGCTGGGCTGGGCTGTCACAGAGCCACAGCTAGCTGGGAAGGGCCTCACTCCCATGGGCCAGCCCAGCCTAGTTTGCTCCCAGCTCCCTGCACCCAGGCTGGACCAGGCTAGGCTGTCAGGGAGCCACAGAATCAGCACCACACAGAGTCTGGCCTGGCCTGGGTACAGAGAGCCAGGAGCAAACTGGGATGGCTGGGCTATGGGGGCAGAGCTCTTCCCAGCCAGCTGCAGCTCCATGATAGCCTGGCCCAGCCTGGGCATGGGGAGCAATCCAGGCACACAGCTCCCACAGCCCCAGCTGGCTGGGAAGGGCCCTGGCCCCCACAGCCCAGACCCTGCTGGCCCCTCCACACTAACCCTCAGTAGTGCCTATGGGCTGACCCAACTCATCTCCTCTGCTCTAGCCCCAGTCCCAGGTGAGGCAGGTGGATGGCGAGACCACGCCAGTTGACACCTGGCCATGCACCCACCCCTGCTGCTGTAGTGGTGCGGAAGGGGAGGGGATGACCTGGGGCTCAGGCCAGGCAGCCCCAGACTGCAGTCCCCCAGTAGGAGAGGGGAGGGAGTGAGAAATAAACCCCCTGCCTGCCTGCTTTGTGTTAGGGGGCCATGCCAGCTGGTGTCTGGCCATGCCCCAACCCTGGCTAGAGAGCAGAGGGGCAAGGCCACCCCTGGTCTCTCGAGCAGAGAGCACAGCCCAGCCCTGCCCAGAGCTGAAAAGCATGCTGGGATGCTGGGGGACTCTGGTTTAACATAAACCAGAAAGAGGTCTTGGACAGAAATTCCATAAACCGGTTTGACCCAAATCAGTTAAGTCTGATACTACATTCAGTCAGGTTTATCTCAAACCAGCTTTAGCCATTTGGAAACTAGTTTATGTGTACTGAATACTGAACTACTGTTCTGTTACAGGTTTAAACCAATGTATAATCACTTAAACCAGCATGCTTTTCATCTCTGGCTGGGCTGGGCTGTCTGTTTCAGACAGCACAGCTGGCCCCGCCCCTCTGCTCGCTAGCCAAAGGAAGAGCAGGACATGGCCAGACATTGGCAGGCATGGCTCCCTAACACAAAGGGAGTAGGAAGGGAGCTTATTCCCCCCTCCCTTCCTCCCCTCTCCCACCAGGGGACCATAGCTGGGGTCTGCCTGGCCAGGATGTAGTAGCCCCTGTCAGGGCCCCCCCATGCAAGCTGAAGCAAATGGGGAGCGGAAGGGGGATTCAATCTCCCCCTCCATCCCCTGTCCCACTGGCAGCACAGGTCCATGACCAGGGTGGAGCAGCCTGTCAGCCATTCTCCCCACCCTGCCTCCCCACTCCCATGACAGGGGAGGGAGTGTGACTAGAGCTGACCGGCATGGCCCCATCATCTGCCTGCCTCGCCAGAGGCTGGGGCTGAGCCAGGTGACACTGCTGAGTGAAGGTGGAGGGGTCAGCTGGGGCTGTACTGCAGGGGCCAGGCCCTTCCCAGTGGGCTGTAGCTTGGGCAGGGGCTGCACGGCCAGATTGCTCCCAGCTCCCCATGCCCAGGGCAGGTGGGGCTGCCATGAGGCTGCAGCCAGCTGTGCAGGGCCCTACCCAGTGGCTGCAGCTCTGTTCTGCCCCCCTCACCTGCAGCTGCCACAGCTACGCCATACCACTCTGGGTGGGCAGGAGGACCTTCAGTGGATAGCAGGGCCACGCCGGTCAGGTCTGGTCAGGTCCCCTGCTGCCGGAGCAGGAGGCAAAGCTGGGCAGACCCCAGCTGGTGTCCTATTCCCACCTGGAGATGGGGGAGTTTAATTCCCCCCGTGCCACCCTTTGCTTGAGGCACTGCCCTAGCTGGTGTTTGGCCTCAGGGACAAGCCTAGTAAGGGCTGCTTCCCTCTCCTCCTCCAGGCACACCCTGTCTGGGGTCCCCAAAGGCCAGGGTGGGGGTTTAAACCCCTCTGCAATCATACTTAGTCCCTGCCAGGGGCCTAGCCATGCCCCAGTCAGCTTCCCTCCAGCCTTGCTACTGCTGCCAAAGACAAGGGAGGGCTGCTCTAGCGCCCCTCGTCTTCTAGCCTGAGCCACTTCAAGCATGTGCCTGCATCTCCTAAATGTCTATTCACTTACAAATTGGTTCAATCTTTGCAGGTTAGATCAATTCAGGTTCCGGCTTTTTCAATGTCTGTCCCTAGCTCTAGGGTAGCGTTTCTCAACTGGTGTGCCATCAGGCAAGTCCAGGTGTGCCATGACATTTTGGGCTGGAGCCACACCCCCTGCCTGGCTAGAGCCCCACCTCCCACCTGCTGCTGCCGGGAAGCCCCTCCCCGTCAGCTTCCGGCTGGCCGCACCCCTCACCCCTGGTCCGTGTCCAGCTGGCTGTGCACCACCACCCGCTGCCCTCCAGCCCCACGTCCAGTGTGCTGCGGTGCTTTTTTATTTAGGTAAGTGTACAATGGGGAAAAAAAGGTTGGGATTGCTGCTCCAGGGCACACACAGAGGCATTTTCAACTACACCTCAAATCATCTCAAAGCATTTTCCCTGTGCTTGTATCAAATACTTAACAGGTCTTTAAATCTGCAAAAAGAAAAGCAGTTCCATTTGCTCCCGTTTCACATAGCCTTGGTTCTAAACCTTCTGGCAGCTATTGATACTTATAGGCTTTCCCTTATATTCATTTTTTGGCAAAGAAGAAAAATCAGTGTAAGGGTTATGATGCATTAAACTAAGCACCATGCACATTTAGTGCTACAATGCTTTGTTTTTTTCCCCCAGCACTGCATATGTTTTTCTGGCATTTCCATTTCTGCTGGCAGAGCCTCATTTCCTCAAAGAGAATACATGCATTTCATTGATGATTGGTCAGGCATTGAATCCTCCCTGACTTCTGTTATTCCAGAATACACAGGTGCAACCTCCCTAACCCACCCCTTGAAAAGAAATTCCATGTTGTAAGACTGCCTCATTTCAGCCTCATGTCAGCTTTTACCTGCAATACAAGCTTCAATCCTCTTATCTAAGTTCAGAGCAAAACAAAAAGCAAAAATCCCTACTAGTATTTTGGCTCCAGTCACCATGCAAAAATCTTTTCACAATAAGCAGTAAGTTGTTCAATAAAGTATTGGTTGTGAGAAATGCACAAAGCCAAAAGCATGTGCCACCTTAGAGCAACTCATCTTAGACACCAGCATGCATTTGCTCACACAATTTCTGTGATGATACATTGTATTCATGGTAACCATGCTCAAAAATTATATGTGCATTTTAGGAAATATAGGACCACCTGGCTTCTCTTTCAAGTTGAACATCCCAGGACCGGAAAAACAAAGTTACTTTTGTGACATGGCAGTCATGGAATTGTAGAAAAATAAGGCTAGAAGGGACCTAAGGAGGTCATCTAGCCCCACCCATCCTCAAGGCAGCATCAGCCTTGTCTAGCGATCTCATCCAAATGAAAAGGCTAAGAATTTTTTTGTTTTACACACACACACAAGTTTAAATTAAATGGTAATTCTTCAATCTTCTTCATGCCTGCTTAATTAAGAGAACCCACTGCATCACTAGCTCTAAAAATAAGACTGTTTTTAAATGCGGTTTTGTTTTTTTGGAAATGCACTGCTACTCCAGAATGTTAAGAAAAAGAATAAGTAATGTTGAGAACTGAGCTGTTTATAAAACAAAGTATTTTAACTAATGTGCTTTGCTATTTAAAAATAAATTTAAAACTATAAAAAGAAAATGAACTATGAAGTTTAATACCAAAATCAGCCAAGAAGGGAAAGCGGGAGAAGTAGTAGTATAGATTATAGAGTAAAACTGCAAAGGAGAAATTTGAGGGAAGACAACAACATAGCAGAATAAATCAAATGAGGTAACTTGTTCCTACAAGAAGCCAAGAATAGAGAGAACACAAGGATGGAGGAAAAAGTGGGAGGGATAGTAAAACTATGCAACAGTGATGATGCTTGGAAACTATGTAGTACCCTTATGCCAAGCTATCCAGAGGTGCAATTTTTTTTAATTAAAGCCACATGCACATATACACATATACTGCATTTGGTTGCAGTAACTAGAGACAGCCACCCTATTATTTACGCAGCTTGGGGTCCTGATCAAGTAGGGTACAGAAACACATGTTTAATCTGCAGTACAGATCTAATCCCAGTGACATCAGTAGGGCTATTCAAGCACATGCTTAACTTCAAATACCGAACACTTTGCTGGAGAGTTGTCTGAATCCTCACCTACCATCATTCATCACCCTAGGCAAATTTTACTTCTGCCTAGGGACCATTTTCAAAGACAAAGCTAACATAATAAAATATTAGATGAAATAGACAACTTATTTGAAAACACATATATTTACCAAGTACTGCACATTCTTAGTATGTAGAAAGATGTACAGAAAGGATATTTTATCCTTGTTCAGCTTGTGCTCACTAAATGCATCCCCAATAATGATAGAAGCCATGAGGAAAGAGACAAACCCTTGATTTAAGAATAATAAGAACCTGTCACAGCTTAACTATTTTGAGCTGGAGATGAATTGGCACACCAGTATTTCAGATTTCATACTCTGAAAACTGGTTCATTTCAGGATAAGCAGATTTGCTTTGACTATTATTTATGTTTGATTCCATTATTTTTATTGCAGTTTAAGGCTTACTTCAGTTTGTCATGGGTGAACATAAAAGATAAACCCATGATAGTTCAAGCAGTTGAGTCACAGTACAAGAGAAAAAGAGGTAAACTTTATCAACATAATGCCCTCATCTGTGTTTCCAAAAACTTTTTTCCTCTGACAAAACATCTTAGCCAACTTGATGAAGCACAGCATTTAGTTTTTGACACTTTTAGCTTCAAGATACTGTACAAATACAGAGGTTTCCCTTCTCTCAAAAATGTTTCTGCCCTAACAAAATTGGTAAGCTAACCTGCTCAGCAAGCAAAGTTATTTAGATATATGGATAAATAAAGTAAAATACAATACAATACAATAAAATAAAAAGCAAAAAACAAAAACAATTTCTTAGCTAGGGATGAATGAATGGAGCTTATTCAACTCATTAAGATATATTACTATATGCTGCTACTGTTTTAGCCCAATGATTTTTTTTAAACTTTGGAATGAAGTAATTTTCCTCCTTCTGTGATAATTATTTTTTGTGGGTTTCACTGTTTACAAGTGAAACTGGGAAACTGTTAATTGAAATAAAGAATGAGTCATTGTTTCCCCCAGTTTTTGCCAACATTCTGATTTGTGTCAATCCAGACTTAATTATTAGAGTTTCTTTTATTCCAGAAGCATAACAGGTTATATAAAATTTGGCCCCACACAAAGATTATATGGATTTAAAGAAATTAAACAATTAAGTGATTAAAAATACACAATTAAAATTGGGCTTGACTGTCTTTAATGAATCATAGAGTTTGGGGACTCAACTATTATAAATAGCTAGAATGAGAAAAGACTTTTATCCCCCCCCCCCCCCCC
>NW_017728992.1:54958336-54961629 GCF_001723915.1 Gavialis gangeticus | reverse complement strand
TCTTTAAAGGCATTTCAGGTAGTCTTATCAACCATGGTATATGGCCCATCACTAATGACATCACTAAAGTCAGGTTTCTATCTGCCATCCTAGTTAATTCATTTGGAAAGCTAATTGAATGCCATTGACAAAGGGCACAGTTTTCAATAGGCGGCCAACCTTGCATTCCACTGATATTTGCTGTACAAATACAGAGCATGGGAAACTCATTTACTCTTGTAAACATATTCCATAGGACTGCCATTGTAAATAGCTGCCTTTGGAGGAGACAAACTGCATGTGATAAATAAACATATGCAATTACTTGCAAACTTTAGGATAACAAAATTGTGATGAAGACTCCCTCATTTTGACTCGATTGATTTTTGAGTTGTAAGTGGATCAGCAATGCATATGCTCACTGTGGAAAGGATGTGTACAGTGACCACTCTGGATCAGAAGCAAAAGATCAGGTCCACTAAATCACACACCTACACACAGAGTCAAAATGTAAACCTGGGAGAGGAACACTTACCTGTTCTATTGGTCCTGTATAGAAATGTTCCACTAATATATGAGGCGTTACCTACAGTTACAATAATTATATTTCTAAGATAAAAAAGGGGGTAACTTTTGTGGTAATGTGTTTTTAGAATCATGAATTATTCTGAAAACAGAGCGCACTTTTATTAATACATGTGCTAATGTCACCTAGGGCTCTTGTACCTGTATTTGGCATTTAGACACTAAAAATATTCCTAGTTTAATTTTTCTTTCTTAATTTAAGACGGCTAAATAGGTAATGTGGATGTGATTTACCACGTAAGGGCTTATTACACTATGACTAGTAAAAAGTGCAAGAGGGCATGTCAGAACAATTTTACCCTCATGCCCTTTCAGTCCTACCTTACTGCCAGGCGATGCTTTAAGACAAGAAACGCCCAGCTGCAGCACTTCTGCCACTCTCTTTTCCTAGGTGCAAGTTGCATAGGGCGCTCAGGGGGCTGAGGTGCAAAATCTTTCCATGCAAAGCTAATCTCCAAGCATGGAGCGCTTGGGCACTTTTTTTTGGCGCCAAACCTTTCTGTGCAAAGCCCCACAGCGCTTCCCAAGTGCACACATCTCCCAAGGCTGGGTGAAGGTGGGGGGCACCCTTTGGGCGGCATGCTTTTTCCACAGGATGCTGGGTACCTTTCGGGCTACCCCCAAGTGTGCTCAGAGCATTGCCTCTGCCCTGGTTCTGGGGTCCCAAAGGGCATCATCCCTTGCCCTAACCCAGTACCCCTCACTTTTCTTGGATGCAAGTTGCACGGGGCACTTGGGAGCTTTTTCCTGGCCCCAAACCTTCCCGTGCAAAGCTCTGCATGTTTCGGTGCAAAATTTTCACGTGCTTACCAGGCCATTGTGAGACTGTCTGGTTTTTTGTTTTTTTTACACCAGAATGAGGCAGGTGGTGGGGGGGGTGTATGGCCCCTCGAGTGCCTATAAATTCATGGAGCAGTAACTAACTCGGGTGCGTACGCTGTAGACTTTTGAGGTGAATGAGAGATGGCTACACACCAGAAAGACAAGGGCGCAGCCCTGCGGGACACTTGCTCCTGGGTGGCACAGCACCTTTTCCGTAAGAGTGCAGCCTGCTGCTCATGTCGGATGCAATACTGCCTTTCAGTGCAGGATGAGGCAACTTTCTGCGACACTTGAAAGAGGACACCCCGACCTCTTTCACAGCCAAACGGGACATTTACACACATAGGTGAGAACAAACACTTGGCTGTGCCCGGAGGGAGGGGGCTTGCATTGTTTCCTTGATCTTTCATGTAAATGGGATTTAATTGCCATGAATGAAGTTGCTAGGTATCCAACAGCATCCTGTGGTAGCAGGGAAATTTTCGAGGGGTGTGTGGGGGAAACCTCCTCACTACCCTTCCTTGCCCTCAATTGCCTTTCTCCACCTTTCCCTGCCCCCCTACTCGCATACAGGAGGGCTACCCCCATTTCAGGGCTGGAATGACTGCATGGTGGTTTTACAATACAAATTCTTCTGCTCTTAACTTTCCCCTACCTCCTATTCCTAGTTCCCGAATGCTATGCTTTATATTATGCTACTACCATCAGGCAAAGCAGGCAAAAGAGAAGAAGACAAGCCTGGGAAAGTCACCTGATGCCACTTCTGTCTCCAGAAAAAACGATGGCTATGTCACTGTCAGGTGCCTATTCAATACTCTTAATATCCTTTTAGACTCAAAACAAGCAAAAAAAGCCTATGGGAATTCACCTGTCTCTGCCTTGCTGTAGCCAAGTCCTCGTATTGTGTGAATGCATGAGCAACTGAGCTTGCATTTTAAATAATCCCTTCATAATTTAAAAATTAATATTTCTGTTTCATATATGACTATTCCAATATTTACCAATGAATACCCTTTTTGTCCCTTTTCTGCCCTGCTTCCAGCCTTCCCTCCTTCCTCCTACTGAAGCTACATGCCCCAGTCTGCAGTGCAGTGTGCAAGATTTAAAAATGCTAAAAACTTACAAATGGTCATGCTATTCCAAGCAGCTACCTACTGAAATATGCTTCATTAGCTCATTTCAAGGATCATGTATGTAATGTTCCTTTTTCTTTGTTTGTCTTTTCATGTAGCTCAGGTAATTATCCCAAGTAATTATGCTTTCCCTGTGGCTAGGGGCTCCCTCTCACCACTCCTGGTTGGTGCTAGCCGATGTGCCGTCTCCTCTGACTACTGCTACAGTGCAGTTTTTCCAACAACTTGGAACACAACTTGCACAGTCCCTCCAAGCCTCCTAACCACTTGACTACTAGGTACAGTAAACTCACTGGTAACCAGCACCTTACATGCTGGCATGCTCTGTTAACCGGCATGCTGGCTTGTAAGAAAAAGTGAAACCGGAAGTGCCCACCGTGGCACTTCTGGTTTCTCTGAGCCAAAGGGCCAACGTGGTTCCCATTTTCAAAACAAGGAAGGAAGGAGGCCCCAGGAAACTATAGGCCAGTTAGTCTTACCTCGATCCTGGGTAAGCTTTTTGAGATAATTATCCTGGCACATGTCAACGAGGGGCCAGCGGGGGAGGTTATGCTTAGAGCCAACCAACACGGATTCATTAGAGGCAGGTCCTGTCAGACCAACCTGGTGGCCTTCTATGCCCAGGTCACCAAATCCTTAGACGCAGGTGTTGCGGTGGACGTAGTCTTTCTGGACTTCAGGAAGGCCTTTGACACTGTCTCTCACCCCATTCTCATTAAAAAACTGGGGGACTGTGGTGTCGACACCTACACAGTCAAATGGGTCACCAACTGG
>NW_017728992.1:54956424-54957789 GCF_001723915.1 Gavialis gangeticus | reverse complement strand
TGGAGTCGTTCGACCCCAGTACTCTTTCCTGTGATGGCAGGGGGTCAGACTTGATGATCGGCTTAGGTCCTTTCTGACCCTACCAACTATGAAACTATGAGCCCTCAAAGCCCAGGGCAAAGCAGCCTGCGCTGCCGAGCCCCCACAGCCCAGGGGCATACCAGGCTGCGCGGGGCTGTACGGGGCCCACATCCCTGTCCCGCAGGACCCACAGGGCCCGTGGGAGGGGCGGCGATGTGGCGGTAGGGACAGAGATGCCGCAGGAGGGGTGGGAGGGGCAGTGGGAGAAGTGGCAGATGGGGCCTCTCAATTAACCAGCATATTTTGTTATCTGGCATCCCCCATTCCCAGGGGATCCCAGATAACAGAACTTTTACTGTATTTATTTATTCTAAGACTTACACACACACATGCAAACATACATGCTATTATCATTGTTTTAAAAAAGGTCCCCTACCCAGATTGTCACTCTAGGCCCCTGCCTGACTTGGCTCTATTCTACCAGGAAGGTCAGCTTGTGGGCTACATGTGCTGCCTCCCTCCCTCCCTCTTGCCTATGCTTCAGCATTTGTAGACCCACGGCATCCCAGCTTGTGCACATACCCTCTCTCTCTATTTACAACAGCAACAGTACTGAACTGAAATATCTAGCTTTCTCCCCCAGGTGCTTTCTAGGACTGTGCAAAATTTCACCCCGTGTTTTGTTTTGAAGCTGTTTTGATGTGTTTAAAGCTTGAAACAGTGATCTTGAAATGAAACAAAAGCTTTTGAAACAGCTTCAAAATGAAACAAGGGCACTTGAAATGTTTTGAAAGTTTCAAAACATGTTGAGTTTCGAAGCCAGGTTTACTTGGCTTCAGCGCTGGTCCCAGCCAGCAGCAGCAGTCTCCTGTCATACGGCAGGCAGATCGGGGCCTGCCCACATCCCAGGGAGGGATGCGGGGCTGTGCCAGACTCCTCCTGGGAGTGCAGGCCCACAGTCTGCCTGCTGGATGACAGGAGACTGCTGCCGCCAGCTGGGACTGGCTCTGGGTGCAGCCTGCACCCAGGGCAGGTCCCCACACAAGCTTATTTGCCCTGGGCCCGCCTATCGCTGGTCCCAGGCGGCAGCACCAGCCTTGCGTGATCTGGGAGGCAGATCCGGGAGCAGTCCGGCACAGCCCCTGCAGCCCTCCCGGGGGTACAAGTAGGCCTTATCTGCTGGCTGGATAACAGGAGGCTGGTGCTGTCGGCTGAGGCCAGTGGCACCACCAATCTTCCCGGCGCTGGGTGCAGGCTGCACCCAGTGCTGTCCCAGGCAGCAGCAGCAGGCTCCTGTCATCTGGCAGGCAGATCAGGGGCTCCCCCCCCCCCCCCGCGGGGCGG
>NW_017728992.1:54955670-54956171 GCF_001723915.1 Gavialis gangeticus | reverse complement strand
GCAGGCAGATCAGGGGCTCGCCTGCACCCCTGGGAGGGCTGCAGGGGCTGTGCTGGACTCCTCTTGGGGGTGCAGGCCCCTGATCTGCCTGCCAGATGACAGGAGGCTAGTGCTGCTAGCTGGGGCCAGCGGCAACACCAATCTTCCCAGCGCTGGGTGGGTGAAATGTCAAAACAGCATGGAAACAGACAAACAGTTTTGACGAAACAAAATGGAACGGTGCTTTTGAAACAAACAAAACTCAAATCAAAACACTGTTCCGTCGAAACATCAAAACAGATGTCGAAGTGGAACGATGCTGTTTCGCACTGCCCTAGTGCTTTCCCCATGGCAGGGGGCTCCCTCTCAGCACTTCTGGTTGGTGTTGGCTTATGTGCCCTCTCCTCTCACTACTGCTATAGTACAGTTTTTCAAACAACTCCCTCCCTCTTACCTATGCTTCACCACCTAGACCAAAATTTCAGTGCTCCTTTGTAAGTATGCCCTTGCTCTGTGAATGTC
>NW_017728992.1:54945457-54950670 GCF_001723915.1 Gavialis gangeticus | reverse complement strand
CCCAGCCTTTACAACTCCCTCCCTCTTACCTATGCTTCACCACCTAGACCAATGGCATTCCAGCTTGCACATGCACACACACACATGCTTTCTTGCACTGCATAAACACTTTCCTCAGGTCTGAAACCTGGTAAATCTCTGCCAGGAAAGGGCCTCACTCCTCACTCCCTCTTCTTTCAGCTGCAGACACGCACACAGAGCACCCTGCTTTGTGCTGGCAAAAAATGTGTACTAAAAATGCTCAGTTCTTTCACTGCAAACAGCAGCTTTCTTTTTGGTTTTTTTGAGTCAAATCTAAAAAAAAAGGGTTTTCCCTAAAAATCAAGACCGAGATTACATGCAGGTTTGAACAGTGTTGGTTGAAAGTACACTTTGTGATATAATGTTATTCTTTTTCAACGTGCGCTCTGGGAAGCAGGGTGCATGCTGTGGTGCTGAGACAAATATTTTTGGGGTACAGACTTAAGAAGATGTTTGGGTGAGAGATAGTAGGCTGTCAGTGGTAATTCCTGAAGTGGCAGTCCTCTTAAAATAATTTAAGAATGACGCGCTGTTTTTTACAAATGTTTAAGAACTGATGAGAGCTTGCTTTTTGTTTGTGGACACATGCTCCTTCATCTTCATCTTCAAGAGCAGCTGCTAACGCTCAACATCAATGTAATTATCAAAAAAATCAACGAGAAGCTAAGGAAAGTATTCTTCATCTACTGACAGACTCCTCTGAAAGCACGGCTATGTCTAGTGCAGAAATAACATCCAAATTGAAAGATGTGTGTGATGTGTTAAAGCATAGTGAGCAAGCCAATTTGGAGGTTATGAAATGCACTAGTAATGACATGGTACAGTGTTTTAAGAAACTAAATCAGAAGGTCAATCTCATTTTGAAAGGAGATCAAAGGTTCAGACAGGAGTTTGTAACAGAGTTTCATGAATGCCGATGTACTGGGAGCAGCATTGAGAGTAGCCCACCCAAAAAAACCTCTCCAATCTCTTGCAAAGGAGAGCTGTTTCTCGTGTAGCTGCAAGAGGAGAGTGCCAAGGCGCTTCAGGGCTGATGATGAGGAGGAGGAGGAGTGGGATGCTGATGTGACCCAGGGAGGGTGCAGGAGGGGGGCATCTCATTGGGGAGCAGGTTCTCATGACTAGAGTTTTCTATGATCCCCCCGGAATTGGTGCGCTTCTCCCTCCCTCATGTACTGGCAACTTGGTATTTGCAAAGCAGATTGAACTTCAATGTACCAGGGGCTGCATGGGGTCTGTGAGACCCAGGTTAGGTTCACAATCTATATCTCTCTACCTACTTCAGGAATTTTTTGGAAATCTCTGATAGAAATAAAGTTTCTCAAAAGGACTTAAAAATACAGGACGCTCTTCAATTTTCTGTACAAGAGGCTGAGTGAAAATCTTTTGTGGCGCTGGGTAGGGCGATACATGGAGGCACCCAATAATATGAATCCCAAAGCTGGTGACAGCCAACTTGGGGCCAGCATGACCAAGGCTAGTGTCTTGTGGCTGAGGGCACTTATCAAGTAGATCGCCAGCCATTAGGCCGTTACAAAGGCATTAGGGAAAACATGCTACATAATGTCGCATAAATTAGGTATGGAGCACAGCAGGAAGACAGACAGTTGCAAGATGCCTTTGCACTGCCCAATGTGCCAACCTTCTCATGAGGCACAGGCAGCCACTTGGGGTACTTCCCTACACACTCCATGGGTAATATGGATAATCCCCCCCTTACCCCACCCCCAAATTGTAGTGCACACTACCGTATACATGCTGCAGTACAACCACCTTCCCAGCACGAAACCAGTAGGAATGCCAGTGGGAGTGCTGTGGACATCTGTGCTTTGGGGACAAAGAAGAGTCCAGGACAGTGGTAAGTTGGTGGATGGTGGGGTAGCTTACAAAAGGACAGTGATTTGGAGTTGAATTTTTGGAACAGGGTAAATGCTCAATGTCATATCCCCTGACAGCTCTTCGAAGGCCTGACAGCAGAGATACAGCAACACAGAGAGAGGAGGACTGGTATCAACGAGGATACAGATTCATTATTTAGGTACGTATGTAATGGAAAGAATTGTTAAATACAGTTCTGTCCTTTGATAAGAAAGTCCAAGTACTTGGATTCTCATATTTAGCAACACGTCGTACAACACAAATTTCAAATTTTTTTGGCAGGATTGAAACCTGGCAGAGGAGCATGAAGACAGAGGAAGAGGAAAATTAATCCTTCTTTCTAAAAGTGAAATTATATGATTAAAGTACTTGTTTGTTAATATTTTAGTTAACTTAGGTTATTAAAAGTTTTTTTAATACAATCTTGCCTTCTGTGTGCTTGCTGGAATTGAAGACAATGCAAAGAAGGGTGGAAAAGGAGCAGGAAAATAGGGGAACGCAGGGGTGGAGGTGTCCCCAACTCCGGGCAGGAGCAAGCAGGGGGAAAAAAGTATGGGGTTCAGGTGGAAAGAGGCTGAGGCTGTCTTGGCCAGCCAGCTCGCTGTGATAAGCAGCAGGCAGCACAACAGGGGTGGGGGTGCCCCCCCAACTCCTGGCAGGAGCAATCAGGGGAAAAAAAAGTTTGGGATCTGGGTGGAAAGAGGCGGAGGCTGATAAGGACAGCCAGAAGCAAGGTGTGTGCGAAAAGGCAGAACGTGTTTTCTTGGAAATCTCATTTTTCATCAATTTAATATAAGCAGTAAAATAAGCAGTAAAAATTTGCAAGATTAGCACCTGGCATCCAGAAAAAAAAAAAAAAAAATCAGTGCCGGACAACTTCCATGGATTTCCATGGATTTACAAGTGAACCCAAGCGGCAGCTGGTGGTGCAATAGTTGCAAAGCCAGGAAAAATCACGTTTTTGGGCTTAAGTCAGATCCACGTTATAAATTTAAAACGATAAAAATAATTCTCATGGAAGATATTTAGGAGCTAAAAATAAAGCAGGTGTTTTAAATTACCACAAAGAAAAAAACCTAAAAGGATAAAATCAGCTGATAACGTGGATACACAGACACAATTTAGCTAGCTTAATGGCGATTTTTGTAACGTGATAACAGGAAAAGTGTAACATGGTAACAGGAGAGGTGTAACGTGGACAAGCGTCCTTAGAACAGGGCAGCAAACTGTTTTTCCCCACCACGACAACATTCAAGTTTTCAACTTTTTTTTCTCAGAACTGGAAAAAAGTTCCAAGTTAGTCAAGTCAGCATTTTCTCATTTAAAAAAACCCCACTACATCCAAAAATTCCCAACCAGTTCTAGTCTGTACTGCCAGCTTCTTACTCATCAATAAAATGGATTCATACATCAGAGTGGAGATTTTTTCCCTTCGAAACTTGGCCTTCTGAATGAATATATTATAAAACACTGAATCACTGCATTTGTTGGGTTAATCACAGCAACAACATACACCTGGTAAGGCTCCTGACAGATCATCATCCAATTTCTCCAGCTTGAGGCAGCATAATATGTACCTAGACCATCCCTGATCAGTGTTTGGAAGCTCTTAAGAAAAGGTTAGACAGGAACAGGAAGGTTTTGGACTTTCCAAGTAGTATGTTCCAGTAAGGGACCTCAGCTAACCATAACTAGAGAGCTTTTCCTGTCTAACCTAAATTTCACTTGCAGCAAGCAAGCCAATTACGTTTGCTCTTCATGCCCACCATGGATAAAACAAGTTAGTTATCTCTGTCTTCTTCACAAGACAGTCTTCTAATGTGTGAAAAAGTGTTGTGTCCCTCCAGTCATCTCTTTCCAGACTAAACAAATTTGATTCTTTTAAGCTCGCCTTCTATTGTCTAAACTTCTCTTATAATGGTTTCCTTGCTTATGTTTTCTCTTGACTTGTTCTCCTCCCAACTTCCTGCCTTTTGTCTATATCTACCTTAAAATGCAATGTGCAATGATGGACCCCACCTCACCTAAATGGCCCACTGGGGTAGCGTGGCTGAAGGCACATCAGTTTCTATAAGGTAGCCAATGGCACATTAAGGAGAAAAGTGTCCAGTTGCCTTTGGCTTCACAGCACAAGTGCCCATTTATATCCGAAATGACTAAAAGCCTTTGTTAGGAGTCCGGGGTGAGGCTGAAAACTCATACTTCAGAAAGTGACCTTAGCCACTCCACCACCTTCCATAACCATCTTAGAAAGTACCTATCCACTTAGCATCTAAATGACGTCAACTGTGGATGAGGAAAGTATATGCATCTTTAATTCAATTAGTCTATAAGGTGCACCTTGCCTTTTGCCTAACTTCAGACTAACATGGCTAAGAATCTCAATTATTTTTAAACACATTTTTGTGTCATCTGGCCATTAAATAACACACACAATAGGAAAGCAAAAACTTGAAATAGATGCAACTAATTCAGCAGCACAAATAACAGATCCTTAAAGTTTGCTGTTTTACAGGTGAAGCAGAAAGTAGAGTCAAAATATAAGAATTTTTTTTCTAAAATGCACATTTTTATGGGTCTGGTGAATAAGTTAATGTGTACTTAGTGCAGCCAAGAGAGGGTGGTATATGCAGCCAGGAAGAAAAGGACAGATTCGAAGGTATGTGCTTCAGTGAGATGGATGCTCCCCAGAAGCTTGCAGTCCTGGAGCTCTCTTCCCAGTGGGGTAGAAACTTCTCTGCTGTTCTTCATCCAATGAATATTAAAATGGAAGGTGCAGTAGCTCAGCTTTAAGTTGGGGGCAACTGGATAACGTTTATCCTGCTACCTGGTAGTTACAGCATTGTCCTGGGAAGTCAAAGAGAGATAGATTCAACACCCCCCAGGATGAGGGGGGTATAGCACTGTTAGCTGTGCTGATTGAGAGAAGACTTCCCTTATATTCCTAAGGAATTCAGTTATAGATTTCACAGTGGTTGGCGCTAACATTTCTCTATTATATCCTATAATGAAACAAATGACCGTCCTAATCCTTACACATTACATTGCATCTTATACAGCTCTATTGTAACACCTTCCTCAAGCACTGTTTACCACATATTAGTAAGAACATTACAATGATTTTTGCTGTATGGCTATTTCCACACTGCATTATGTAGCATGTACTCTTTTAAATTATATAACGTTAAAAACAAGTTTGTTTGCTTGTGTATACTCATTTCCGTGTTCTGTGTAGTACTACACATACACACACGCGCACACACACACACACACACACACACACACACACACACACACACACACCCCACTCCTCC
>NW_017728992.1:54872421-54940457 GCF_001723915.1 Gavialis gangeticus | reverse complement strand
TTGCATCTTATACAGCTCTATTGTAACACCTTCCTCAAGCACTGTTTACCACATATTAGTAAGAACATTACAATGATTTTTGCTGTATGGCTATTTCCACACTGCATTATGTAGCATGTACTCTTTTAAATTATATAACGTTAAAAACAAGTTTGTTTGCTTGTGTATACTCATTTCCGTGTTCTGTGTAGTACTACACATACACACACGCGCACACACACACACACACACACACACACACACACACACACACACACTGCACTGTTGCCACTGGGTGATTTATTTCCTTTTCTTCTCAGCACACTGCTATAATTGTGTTAGCTCTGCTGGAGATGATTGTTACACCTCACCATTACCCTCCAAAGAAGAAAGGACTGACTTTATTAGGATTTGTCTCCATCGCCTACATCAGTTGGTAAGAATCATATAGTATAAACCTGGAGCTTTTCTTTAAGTGCCCTTTTCTGATAAAAAGACATACAAAAAACTAGAACAGGCAGACAAGGTTCTTTGGGTGAATCTGATATCTTTTATTAGACCAACTTAAATAGTTGGAAAACAGTTTTAAGCAAGCTTTCAGGTTCAAAAACTCTTTGTCAGGCTCAGGAAGTTTCAGCAGTTGGTATGTGCTCTTCCTGGATGGAATGAAAAGTAAAGAAGCCAGAGGCTGGTCTGGTGTGCATATGAGACAGGCAGTCAGTGAAGATGTAGATCAGGGGTCAGCAACCCCTGGCACGCATGCCCAGCATGGCACACAAGGCCATTTTACTTGGCACGCCACGGCACAGCTGTTTGGAGCAGCCCCGGCTCCAGGTAGCTGCTGCGGGCGACAGAGCCCAGGCTGCTTCCAGTAGGGCTTGCAGCATTCCAGCTGCCTGCTGGGAGCAGCCCAAGATCCTGGGGAGTCAGGCAAGTTATAATGTGTCATAAATCCAATGTCTATAGTTAGCCCATGATTTTTAGTATCCAGGAGGTTGATGAAGTGCAGTTCATAGGCTCGTCTCTGGGAAGTGTTTTGTAAGTTTCCTTTGAGGTTCAGGACTGAGAGATTGGAGAGAGAGTGGTTTTCTTGTGAGAAATGTGCCCCCATTTTTTTATTGGGTTTCTGATAAACAAAGTTATATGTTTATGTGATATGTATTTATATGGTATAATCACATTATATCATTTTATAGAAAAAACAGTGAGGGGGAGAAGGGAGAGAAGTTATACTTTGAATAGTCAGATGACAGCCAAAAAAAAGGATCATGAGAGTAGGCTGTACCCAGGTACAGAGAAGACAAATATGGCTCCTGAAATCACACGCAATATCCTCTGCTAATCCAGGATCTCACTTAAAAGGCCAGTTGTACTGAATTACCACAAGCCATGGGATGGTTTGCAATGCCTTTACATGGGTGGCATTCTTAGCTTGCTTCCAACAGTCAGAAGGAGATTTATTAACCTAGTACAATTCTTTTAACCCAGTCCTCTCCCAAATTTTTGGTGAAGACACGCCTCATTCATACAAACAACAGCTTTCCTAGAACTAGGGCAAGCATCATGATAATGTGAGAATACTGACTAAGCTCATTTAAGATACCATTAATTAAAGGTCATGGTGTCATCTGCTGTTTACCTTCCAGTGTGCAATATCACCCACTACAAATACTCAAAGGAACAGCAGGCTGTACTGCTGGCAAAATCTGCACAGTGCTCATAGCTGAAGGCATTTCCAGCCTGAGTCTCTCTCTCTCAGCCTGGGAGACACCTGGTGCTCCTGATAATAAGCCAATCAGGCCAACCAAAGTCAAACCTGGTCACATCTTGCACTGGCAGTTGCTTCCAAAGCCTCCTTTGAGTTGCTATTTTCTTCATGGAATACATGACTCATTGTAGCCCTTGGTATCCTCACTGTTGGGCTCCCAAGCAGAAGAGCATCTGCTGACGGTCTTTGACGTAACCCTGACGTGTCCTTTGTGTCACAGCTCCTTGCTACTGAGGCCAAGTCTTTAAAATAAAAAAAAAAATACTATTTATGTTAAAAATCTGCATCCAATCCATATATGTGTCCATTCTTTACTACAGCTGCCTCCAGCAATGGCACAGAAGTCCTATCTTACTGCCTTGTGCTCCTGAAGTGACATCTGATGGTTCCTCTTTCCTCCATATCTACAAGTTCAGTTGATCCATTTGCAATCTGGGCCAGTGAATTGGGCAGAAACCACTAAAGACTGTTTCAGAACAGCTTTAGGACCTTTCCACTCCATATACTTTTTCCTTAAGGACCTGCTATTGACTTCATAACAGAAATCAGATTTCAGCTATATTCACAGTGGAAGATTATTTCCAAACATGGGAGACCGCCACTTGCAGTAAAGAACTTGAATGCTTGAAGGGACAGATTTTGCTACTCCAAGTGATACTTAATAGTAATTTATTATACAAGTAGTCCTGTGGAAATCAAAATCAAAGGTGTAAAGACTCTGGCCAATCTTCTTTTCTCTGGGATCTCAGAACTCATGTTATCACATTCTAAACTTCAAGAAAAGAAAACAGATTGTCCTTTTTTCTTTCACAGGTAAAAGTCAATCTAACAAAAACCATGGCAAGAGATGCCCCAATCAGAAAGGTACATGTGCCTTTGGAGAATGGAGCCACCAAGGAGTGGAAATCCTACCACCTCTCTCAGCCCCATGAACATGAACTAAGTACTGCATCTTGAGATAAAATAAAACCCAAACTAAATTCTGGACCTCTAAACCACTACTCCATCACTTTCCAGTAATGCTTCCACACTCCAACTCTCACAGTCTAAAACATTTCAGTTTTATCAGGCAATAGATTCTTGGGCTCCATTTCAGCGTACAACTTTTCTGTTGTGAATTAACCAGAATCTCAAGTAGGGAATTTGCATCAAGATGTTTTTTTCCTCCTTTTTGGATCTTGCATATCTCTTTGAATACCTCCTCTGGGACTACTTTTCTTCCTTCAATGACTGTATAGCTTCCATTAACATTAATGAAAATGACACACACATAATGAGAGGACTGCATAAACCCTGAGCAGTTTTCCTCCTTAGATATTGTTGGGCTTCTGATGAGAACAATTCTGCTTCTGAATCCTATATTGATTTGATTAACCTTGCTATACCTGCAACATCATGCAATACTTCCTATACTTGCCCCAAAGCATCCAGAGGACTGCAAACTTATCCTGAATATTAAATTTTTACTTTAGTCTAGTTACTGTATTTATTATCACAAAACTATTTAAGGTTTGGGGTTTTTTCACCTCATTTGAGTCATATTTTCAAAATAATGAGATAATGGTTATTATATATGAGATAAACAGATAATCACACATGCCCGAGGGGCAAGTTGCAAATGGAAACTTGTAAGATGGGTTTAAATGTTGATAGTGATGTTGATTTAAGGAGGTCCAGTTGAAATTTGGTCCTCTCTAGCCATAGTCCAAATCTTCACTGGAACCAAAATTTTAAAACTTGGGTGCCTATTGACAGGTATATGAATAAGCATTTAGATGCCTAAACAAGAAGCCTGACTAGACTAACCACAGGACCTATCAAGCTAAAAGAGAACCGAAAGGCATAGTGCCTCTGAAAAAGCTCTTGCTGGAGTGCATAAACATGAACTCAAGTACGTGACTGAAGGTCCCAACTTTGAAAAATCTGATTCATACAATTGGATTCCTCATTACAGAGAACAAAGACTAGAATCACTCTCTGTTTTATTGCATTCAACTTGTATAGGTTATTAAAACATAGGTATAGGCTGCACATAATTAAAAAATAAAACCACATCATCAATTTCCTCAACTCAAATTCCAGTTGCTCTCTAGGGCTAGGGACAGACATTACACATAAACTGATTTAAGCTATCAGAAACTGGGTTAAACCTGTAACAGAACAGATGTTCAGTGCACATAAACCAGTTTGAAAATGGTCGAAACTGGTCTGAGATAAACCTGGTTGAATGTAGTATCAGACATAACTGATTTGGGTCAAACCAGTTTATGCAATGCATCTGTCCCAGACTCCTTGCTGGTTTAAGTTAAATCAGAGTCCCCCAGCATCCCGGCATGCTCTCTGGGCTGGGCGGGACTCTCTGCTCCAGAATGCTCTGGCAGAGACTTGCAGGTAGAGCAGAGTCTGCTGGCTTCCTCCTCCTGCCCTCTCACCACTCGCTGCTTAAGCAGGAATCCCTTCCTCCTCTCTGCCATAGCAAAGACCATAGCCAGCATGTGGCATGCTAGCTAATGCTGTGTAAGGTTCCAGCAGACACAGCAGGGTCTGCCTGGCTTCCCCCTGCCTTCCCCTCCTGCTGCTCAAGCAGGAAATCCTGTCCCCCCCCCAACTCCTACAACAAGGACCCCAGCCCCACAAACCCTGGGCATGTGTCATACTAGCTAATGCTGAAAGGTGTCTGTGTGTGAGTCTCTCCAATTTCACTGGGGCAGGCAGACAGAACAGTGACTGCTTAGGGTTGTTTGGAGCTAATCAACAGGTCAGCGGGTAAGCTGTTTAAGAACTTTGAAGTAATGAAGAGGGACTATTGTTTTGCTAATTGGGTGACAAAGACTCTTATCACTATCAGCCCCCAGCTGGCTTGCTTGCCTACCAGTTTGCTACAGACAGTATGACAAAGCAGGGAGGGAGATTGAAAAGCTCAGTATTATCAACAGATGTATGCACTGCAACCCCCCATGCCTTAGAGTGCTAGCCTGGGGCTGGGGGCTGGTAACACTCCCGCCCCTTGAGCAGCCAGTGGGGAGAAGCCTGGGACCCTGAAGGCAGACCTCCCTAATGAGAGAGTCCTGCCAGGGCCTGGCCACACGAGCCTCAGCTCAGCTCTCTGCAGAAGGGAAGGGAGGGCTGCTCTAGCACCCCCTGGCTTCTAGCTTGAGCCACTGCAGGCAGGTGCCTGAATTTCCTCAGTCCAGAGAGGATGTCTACCCGGTTTCAAACCAGTTCAGCCTAGTCAGGTTGGACTAACCTGCAAAGATTGAATCAATTCAGGGTCAGACTTTTTGAATGTCTGCCCCTAGCCTAGTAGTTAATATTTCCTGTTAGCATTACTGGGGCCTTTTTATATGGCGTTTGTTTGTTTTTTTACAAACATGCTTAGTCATTTCACACACTGGCTGTGTTTTCTGATCAAGGGGCCTATAATATATCTGTAAAATTAGACTCTATTCTCAACATTTCCACACTCCGTCCAGTAAAAACTATTAATATCCATTTCTCTCAATAATGTTCATCAGAAGGCTAAAAGATCTTTCTTCATGTATACAAGTCTCTTTTTTATGCCGTATCTATTCCTTCTCTTGCTACCATTGATCTGTTACCCTTCAAAGTCAGAAGGCACCTGACTCCGCTTTTTTCTCTAGTCCGTGGGGAGGAGAGTTGCCTGTTTGGGAGTCAGGGGAGCAAGAAAGGGGAAGAGGGTTGGGGAGCTAAAAAAATAGCCTGGTCTTGGTTGGGGTGTAGGAAGATTGCAGCCGTGGGGCTAGAGGGAGCAGGCCTGGAGCTGCACTCTAAATGTGTGCAGATGTTTAGTAGATCAGGTTAACCTGTTTCCAGTCTAAATTCACTTGCTCAGGTGAACTAATTTACATCAGGCCAGCCATTTTTTGTCTGACTTAACCTCCCCAAACGTCTGCATGGATGGGCACTTAGGTAGACCTAGTGCTAGTTAGGTCAATGTAAAATGTAATGTCTACACATTCCCTCAAGCTACTTCAATGTAATTATCTTTGCTGTGGCCAGTTCATGATAGACATTGCATGTACTCCACCACATGTGAAAGAAAGTATCTAATTCAACAGCAGTCAGAGTGTACTTCCCAGAACAAGAGTCCAACTTTCCAAATGCCTTCTGGAAATACTTCATTAACAGTTGAATGTTAGCTGATTGGTTTTTCTTTAGAACATGGTAGCTTTGATGACATCCTGTGTAGGAAATGTTTAAAAACTCTTCTTCTAACTGAATGATCCTAACCCAAAATAATCTCTCCTTCTAGGGTCCTGTGGATTTACTGGGCAACTAAACAGTGGGTATATCCTCTCTTCGGTTTGTTCAGCCCAGTGTTCCTAGCAGCCTTTTTCACTGGTAGCATCGTCTTCATACTATGTATCTACACCTTTGGAGAGTTCCTTAACCATGTGATTTGGGGTCAGTTCACTTTTTTTTTTCTACTTGTAATCAAAGGGGGAAGAAAACACTTTAGAGAGTGAACACTGATTAAATAACAGAATAGTTATTCGTGTACCTGCTTACAGAAAAGTCCATCCACCAAATGGGTATCTCAATTTCCCAGGACCTACATAAATCATACACAGAAAGGATACGGCAGTTTTCCAAAATACAGCTGGGATCCAATAAGGAAAAAACAATGCCATGCAAAACCAGAGTATCCCTGACTTAAATCTTTTATACTTACATGCAGAGTTGATTAAGCTATGAAATATCACTGTATACCAAGGGCCTAGAGAGGAGAGAAGGCAGGCATTAATGTATCTGAATGCAAGCAGCAGTTTCTGTCACATGAGTATAATAAATAGCCCATATGGGGGTTCTACCCAACCATTCACATACCCTCCTTCTGTAGCCACAGGCTAGTGACAAAGGAAGTAACTTAAATCTCCACACTCCCCGCCCCACATCCCCATATACACATGCTTGGAAAACTGTCCAACAGAAAAAATATTTGGGGCAGCTATGCTGAACAGTGAAACAAATAGTAGGGATCACTTATTTCTTTGGTTTCACATCTCTCTCTCCTTCCAATATATATCTGAGAGCAACTATGTTCCTGTCTGGAAAAAATGTACTCATTTCACCCAGGACAAAAGTTTCTGATATAGTCCAAGTTGAACTTTGTCAGTTTTTATGCATTCTCTGAGAGAATTGTAGCCTAACCCTAGAACAAATTTGAGGAGATTGCAGACCAGATCTTTTAAACTGGTGGGCCTACAGTTGGGCTCTCAATAAGCACACTTAACTGTTACTTAAGAAACAGACTGAGTTTCACAGTTGCTAACTATATTCCACTGAAGAGGTCCAGGTGATCTATCACTCAGAAAACTGCTTTCAATACCCAGATTAGAACATTTTGTCCATTGTATTTTCTTGCATGAATCCATCAGTAGATGACTGGCTCTGATAGCACAACAGTAATTTAAACACAGAAAATATTAAGGGTCAGGCTCTTTAGTCATTCATATCTGCTTCTTCACACTGCTTTATTACAAATTGTGCCATTGAAACTGAACAAAGACTGTGTCCCCATAGTGTGACTGTTAATCACATTTATCTCCACTGCAAGGACATAAATGGACCTGCACTGCACAGGAAACTGCAAAGCAGAGTAGATGTTAAATGTGCAATGTATGTATAAAGAATCGCACTTCCAATCCACAGTCAGTCACGTTAACAGTGAACTGTGCCACCATTTATCTTCCCAGGGATCTCTTCCCTTGTAAGATGTAGAAGAGTTCTTCTGTTTTACTCAAAGTCAGCCCTTTGCTTCCCCTATTTAGTGCAATCATTTGCTAGCCAGAAAAACAAGCCCAAAGACAGGCTTATTAATAGGATATGAAAAAATAAGCCTCAGTTCTTAAATAGACATTTCTCCACAATTTCATGATGGAAGTAGCCAGAAGGAACTAGAGATGATCAAAATAAGCAGCATCAGTTGAATAAAGATCATCTGATTTCCAAGGTGTTCACTGACTGAAGCAAAAATGCCAACTGGTGATCAAATTTGTGCAAAGCTCTGCATTTTTCAGCACTGACTAAGTATGTTCAGCTAAAAAGGAGAAATCAGTCACATGAGAATGTGTTGCTTAAAGTTAAGCCCAAATCAGGCCACTAATGCCCCATGGCATTGGCAAATTCAGTTTCCCAATCTAATCTATTCCTACTTTGATCTTTAAGATGCTCAGCAGCACATTCACATATTGAGGTGTACATACTCCAGATGCACATGACCAGATCCTCAGCCAGTATAAATTAAGGTAATGCTCCAGATGTCACCGGAGCTCCATAGATTTATGCCAGTTTAGGATCTAGCCCACATTATGCAGTCTTTATTTTTCAAAGAACCTTTAAAACCACTGTCCTGCTCCTGTTGATAACTAAAGATCCTATTTTGTCACAAGAATATAGGGTTTTAGTTTTGGGTTAAAATCTCCACTGTTTGTATCATTTCATTCTTCCCATCTCTTGTGATTTCAAATGTACATGGAAGTTTATGCCTTCCAAAGTCTACAATATTATCTAGCTTTGTTGTGCTCCATTAAATGGAGGCTGGTTGCTCCTCCAGAGTGAGCTATGCTACAGTACCAGGGTAGGCAGCCCTGGCACAGATGCCAGAGCATGGCATGAGAAGGCATTTTGCTTGGCACGTGCCTTGGGATGGACGGCAGAGAAGGGCTGGGGCTGTGTTGCCATAACAACGATCGGGCTCCTCACGGCTCCCCCACTGTCCGCCTCTGGCATACCAACATCTTACAAGTCAAGCTTGCAAGTGTTTTTGGCACTCTGTCCCAAACTACTGCCAAAATGCCAACCCCTGTTATAGTGACTGAGGGAAGCCACTTCTACTGCACAATATAGTTTGCAAGAATCAACTCCTCCTTAGTTTTTGCTTAATTCACACTGGACAAAACTCCCATTAAACTCTGGGAATTTGACCAGTGGGAAAACATGCATTTGGCCCTAAATCAGTTTGCTGAGCTTTAAAGGTGTTTTAGGACTGTTCTGCAAAGATAGGTGCTATCTGAAGTCTGCTGTCCCTGGCTTCCACCTCTAACATACATATCCAATTTTGGGCTCAATAGCAATTGACCCCCACCCCCGCATCCTAAGTACTTATCCCCTCCCCCATCTTGGGTTACACTTTCTTTACCATCTCTCCTCTCCCTCCCCTCCCCTCCTCAGACCATTAAATTTCATGTCTTTGCTTCATCTCTCTTCTTTAAAAGCTAAGCTCCTTAGCCATTATCTTAATTGGTTATACTGACCTAATCTCTTGTGAAAACCAGTAACTCAGTATGTATCAGTAATGACTCTCACCTGTACAGAGATTGAGTTAAGCGGTTTGACTAGGCAGCACAAACAAAAAAGGAAATTATCACATTAGCCCGAGTTGCTTATTGTTCCTCTATCAACTATGGTTTATTAAATTTATTACATTTATAAGCAGCAATACCCAATGTAGCCACGATTGGAGCTTAGTAGGAAGTGGAATTTTTTCCTTTATGGAAAGTTTTGACATTTTGTTTATAAACCAGAAGTATTTTTATTTTCTGAGTTTAAAAAAAAGTTTTTGAGGAAACCCAAAACTAAAGTGCACAAGCCCTGCATTATTTGTGAGAATGTTCATGCTGTTAGAAACCTGATTTCTGGCTAAAAACGTTTCAGTGGAAAATGTTGGCAGTTTTCAAAATGTTAACTATCTGTTGTTAACATACCCATATCACAGAAGCACCTACTGCACATCCATAACAATTTTGTCTCCTATGTACCTACATACACATCTCCACAACTGCAAACAAGCCAAACCACCTGCAACCTTCAAATCACCACCACTCTTAAAATAAAAAGCTCCTGCCACACAACCCCCCCAAAACACCACACACAACAAGAAATATTTCCCTCTTTTCATAAAGGTACAATTTTCTTAAAATGATCCCAAAGTTCAAGACTGATGATGTTCTGTCCTGAACAAGTAGTAAGTAAGGTTAGAGATCTTGTACCAACTCCATTGAAAATAGGATGCAGAATCATTTTGGGGAGTTAGGAATCCAGGCTGTCTAATAATATATAACATGTTTTGCATTGTTTTTTAACCTCAGGACAGTCAAGAGACCTCAGACCTTAAAATATACTTTATTATTTATAGATAAACTGTGTTATATAGTGTTTGAGGTTTTAAAACTACATCATTTTTCTACCTTCCACTCACACAACTGGACTCACGGTAACTAAGGCAACCCAGATTTTACAAGCCAAGAGACAGAAAATAATTGAAATAATGTGTACAGAAACATGTGGAGAATAATGTTTTTAAGAAAAACCTCAAAATGTTTTGAAAATACTTGCTGTTGTTAGGTAACATGAACACCCCAAAGTGAGTAATTGAAAGCAAGGAATCAAACCCTCCACTGGCATCAATTTACAGCAGCAGAACATCTGTGCCACACGTTTGTGCGCCATAGAGTGAAACATGCAACTGGTTCTTTAGTATCTGATCATTGAAAATCTCACACAAGGACTACAGCTCTGGAAATACATGTCCACAAGTCAGCCTGGAAGAGGAACAGGACGTGATAGATATCCCCAGGGATTTGCTGTAGGTGACATGTACAAGGTTAAGAGGAATCGTTTGGATTAGAGTGCTTGAGTCTAAACCTTCCCACGATAGAGAAGCAACAGTACCAAGACAATTCTCTCTCTCATGTGGACAACTGGAGATGCAGGTGAATTATTCCCCACCCCCTAGTAAACCTGCAAACTCCTTTCTAGTTTCTTTGCTTTCCTACTTGGAACCGAACATGAGCAGGAACTAACTGGGATGCCCATTGCTTTATTTACTAGCTATCATGATGAGATAACTACTTTGCAAGCGAAGAAGGGCTGCTAACAGAGAAACCAAGCCAAACTTTTCAGAGTCTTACACCCACATTTACAGAAAAGAAAGGTCAAGTGGCTTAGCTCTGCCCAGAAACAAATGGGCAACAAGGAATCTAGAAAACAAATACAGGCACGAAGAACCAAGCACTTACTGGTGGCAAGACAGACAGACAGCCAACAGCTACTGCTTGTAGAAATGGCTTCTGAAGAACTGCAGCTAGTAGCTGCTTTTGCAGAATTTAAAGGCCCAGCAATGAGCTAAAGAACTTGCTGGGAAAGGGGACATAGAGCCAGAAGAGTAAGCCTAGATATGTTTTCTCAGAGGTGCACTCTGTGCCATACAAGGCCCTCTTAGAGTCCTCATGTGGTGGGTCTCAAGCTGTCCTTTCAGCCTGTTGTATCCATTTGATTCTCAGCTTACAGAACTGAAGCAAGCTGCATGGCTAGCTGACAACCCTGTTAGGATTTATGGACTACTCTGGGCTCCAGAGTCCTTCCTCCAGAGTACCACGGCATCTCCTGTATCAGCATCCCCACGCTTAAAAGTGGCATCAGGGACTCCTGAACTAAAGCTTGTCTGATGAGCTTTAGGTCAAATATCCGCACGACCATTTTTAATTGCGGGGACACTGATACACAAGATGCAGGAGGCTGTTACACAGCAGTAGCTACACTCCAGCAGACTTGATTGAATCTGCTCCAACACACTGGAATTTCAGCCCAGCCTCCACACTCATGTATAGGTGCCCTTAATGTGCTTCTGATGTGCTGGGTTTTTTTATGTGTACTATATTTTACATAGATTTATAAAATATTTAAGTCACTAACATTTGCATGGGTGCTGTTTCTGTATCTTTCTGTTTGTAAAGGAAGACACACCCATGATTCTATGTAGCAAGCCTTTAGGAAACCCAACTTCAGTGGCAAGGCATAATTGAGTGAAGTTAAAAGTTGCATTATAACCTAAGGCTGAAACCATGATGTTTGTGCTGCATTCTCCTGAACTGCTACTGAATTGAGAACAGAGTACCTACAATGACTGGCTATAATGCTGCGAACCTTCCCGTAGATGGGCAGGTTAAAAACCTTGCCTTTAGACTAGAATTGAAGTCAGCACAAAAGTCAACATTCACATGAATTACAAAACACCTGTGCTTTTTGAGGCTCTCTGAATAACTAACACAATGAAGT
The DNA here is from genome assembly GCF_001723915.1 of Gavialis gangeticus. Taxonomy (NCBI): domain Eukaryota; kingdom Metazoa; phylum Chordata; order Crocodylia; family Gavialidae; genus Gavialis; species Gavialis gangeticus. The sequence continues at coordinate 54,928,630 of NW_017728992.1, read as the reverse complement.
TGATTTCTATGCTTCTTTACAATTGTCCAGATTATTCTTCATCAGTCCCTACTTTTATGGTGCCAAGCTGTTTTTTAAAATAAAGACCAATTCTTCTTTTTAGAAGTTACCCTCACTTGTATTACCATAAATTTAAACTTGAACTGTAAGGGTATCTTTACACAGGCTCCAGGGTGGGGGAGGTGCTTTAATTAGAGCAGCTCCGAAAGCCGCTCTAATTAAAGCACCCACACCATCACATGTATTCAGCATCCCGTGCTTCAAAATGGTGGTGGGGGCACTTGAACTAAGGTTTGTTTGACAAGCTTTAGTTCAAGCAACTCCATTGCCATTTTGTAGCACAAGGATGCTGAACAGACATGATACAGAGGCTTTTAGGTGTGCTAATTAATGTGCACTAATTAGCATGCATCAGAACAGACGTCCAGCACGTGTTTAGGTCCCCTAAATAACCAAAGTTGCCACATTTCCTTTAATAATTTTGTAACCTCCACAAATGTCCCGAATCTGCAGTGTTTGTATTTCTTATGTCAAACATAATTTCATAATAATCAATGACTGCATACCTATACACTTCAGATGTGTCCATCAAAGCACAGATAACCTTGGGGTAGACGTGTCTGGACCTTCTAATCTCAAAAGATGGAGATGACTCTAGAGCTAAAGAGAATTTTCCTTATGTGTCAGTAACGAAAGGGCTTACTATATCTTTATCTGTTGTCCACTATGGAATGATATTATCATAAACACTTGGAGCAGTATGTCTGTCAGCAGAGACCAAAGACACACCAGCCAGTACATTGTCACTGGCATTAAAATTCCTCCTGTTTTTCCTGTGCTTGCGATACCTGTTTACACTGACTGATAAAACATGATTCTTCCTCTACGAAATCTAATTACTGAGAAAGCAACTTATTGTACATCAGGTTCATTCTTGCGTTCTGTATAGTCTGGATAAACTCTACCAAAGGAATTTCCAAACAAAGCAGTAAAACCCAGTTTATTGCTAAAATGAGGAGCTTCGAGCCGAGGCGTATCTGGGTGGCTCTGCACCCAGGGAAGCTATGCAATGCCTGGGGTAGTGCTGTTTATCATGGTACCAATCACAATTAGCTGCTGCTATGTTCACAGCTATTTTTTCAGACCCCCCCCCTCAAATAAAGGTGGCCCTGAGGTTGCTGCCCTGAGTCACTTCCCTCAGTTACACTACATTGAAGGATGCTCTTGGGGGAGAGAGGGGAGGTTAATGCACTGGACCACTGGAATCACTCAATTAGTAGGGAAAGATTATCAACAGCAAAGGTATGGGCAGGGAAAGTAGATCACAGAGGGGGTGAAGAAGGGTGCTTCAAAAGGTTTGGTCAATCCATACAATCATTTTAAAATGCTTACTTAAGCCTTTCATGGTTAGCACAGTTACTACATATCTGACCACAGCTAAGGGGGAAAAATGTCGACACCCACTACCTTTGCTTCTTTAAGATTTTATTGTATTTTTTTTTTGTTTGTTTCTCTCCATTTTGCAAGGCATGTCTTATGGAATAGGACTGATTGTCCCAGGGATGAAATAAGTATATGTCATTAATCTTTCACATGGATGTGGAGAGTTTGATTTAATGACATGCCGGGTGACACAGCCTTAATGAGGCATAGAGATTTTTCTCCTTTTCCCTCACTATAACGTGATATCTTTGCTGTTTCCCCATCTGCAAAGCTTCATAGACTTTTAACAGAGCTAAGGGGAAGGCTTTTAGTAGGCTGCCAAAACTTGCCAAGATCAACAGTAAGCATTTGTGGATAGACATAGAGATATCTACCTAGAAGGCAAACAGAGTGAATTGGTAACTGGTTAATGGCAATTGTCAGGCTGGGATATAAAGAATGGAGAGGCCAGGGGATGCCTGATGGCCTTGCAGGTGAAGTTTATTTTTAAACAATCCAGAATGCTCTATTATCAAATCCATCTAATTAAGGGTCAGCTCCTTTTCCCATTAATAAAATACCTCCCATTGGTAAAACACCTCAAGATCTGGTCCCCGGTGCTTTTCAAACTCTCTTCAATAGCTAATCACCCAACACTTGCTGAACATACCTCACACAAGGTCCAAGCTATGCAACTGGATCACTTCTGGTTCCCAGTATATTCAACCTCAGCTCTGCTTCGCTCCTGAAGTGTTGGTTCAGTTCCATCTCTACACCAATATGCTGTACACACTAGAGGGGCCTTGTACACATTACAAGTCCCTAAAGAGGACTACCCTTTTTTTTGCCTTTGCTTAGCAATTTCTTCTGCTCTGCCTCTGAACAGGAGATTCAGCAGTAATACTGGAATACAAGAGGAAGGGCAAATGAATCTTCCTCTGCCAAGCAAGTGGTCTCTCCATGAATTCTGAAGTCATGAAGAAAAGAAAAAGAAGCAACACTATGATAAACCCCTTCTCCAATGTATTGTGTCTTCTGGTGAACCCAGATGATCATCATGTCCATGGGAACTGATGGGAAACACGGAACGTCACCATTTTACATTACAGTCAGGAAAAAAGCAACGGCCATGAAGTAGGAAATGCATGCATGTGTTCACAGCTTTCTCATCTCTTATACAGTACATATGAGAATGTTTCTGTGCTTGTCTGACCTTGTAACTGGACAATAAATTATGCCATGAACTTACAGTGGTACTGACAAACCCATCTTTTAATGCCCTGTGAAAGTGGGCACTATTTAGGCAGTACTTGTTTGGCTTGCCCAAAGTTTTTCGTAAAGCCCAAATGAAAAAGTAAAAGAGTGGAATAAATTTCACACTGCCATGACTTCTAAACTAGAATGATAACAAACCCCACTAATGAGGCTAGCAGTTAAGAATGCCTGCTCAGAAAGTTCGATATGAAGCCAATAACTTTCTAGCCAGAACCATTCTGTAATATAAACGTGCATAAAATTTCCCCTCCATTTTAAGAAGAATTCTGAACTCATTTTCTTTCTTTCTTTCTCTTTTCTTTGGTTTCAAGGTAATCTTGAAGCAAAAGTAACCTAATTATACCAACGGCAAGATTGCTTGGAGAGAAAGTTTATGTTAATTTAAAACACTGTTTAAGATAAAGCTGCTTGCCACATAATTCTATTACATTCACATATTTACTAATCTTGCTTTATACATTTGATTTCTGTTATATAGTTGCAAAATCTTATTAACATCTAGAGCACCGGAGATGTGCTTTGTAAATCCAAATAAAGAAACAAACCTGAAGTGAAACTGTAATTTAACCGCTAGTATGTCTTTGCATTGTTAGCGATGCATTTAAATGACAATGTTAAATCAGTTGCCAGTACCTTAGTGTGCGACTCTTATTTCATTGCCAAACCAATATCTCAGCACTATTGTACATTCATTCCACTAGGGTGCTGTTTTCATCTTTTTAGTGCTGCTGTAGTTTAGTAAAACATAAAAAGGAAACACATATGGATTGCTAGCTGTCTGTGAGTAATAAAAAATAATTTGTATCCACAAGTTTTATTTTTTTCACATGTTAAACACCTGCTAAAATTTTACCTCAGGCCTTTACCTTGCTAGAACTAGACTGCAAACCACATTAGCTCACTTCAAAGTCTTGCAAGGGGTGCATGTAAGAGGGCACCTCCTCCTCCTCTGTTGAAATTAGGACAGAATGGTAGGGCGATTTAGGTGGACAAAGTTGATCAGCTGAACAAATGAAGGGAGAGGCAGGAAGAAAGGAATGCGGACCAAATTAAGAAAAGGAAGAGGAGAAAGTGCCAGAGTCTATACTGTAAATCTATGCTTATATTTTGAATGGCCAGCCCCTCAAACTCACCCTGGGCTCTGACAGCCTAGCCTTGTTCTTTGTCTCATGCATCATTCTTCATGGCAGATCAAAACCTCACCTGTAGTTGTAAACCAGATTGTCTTCAGATTATTGCATTACTGGCTGCTCTGCAAAGCTACAAAAGGTTGAGAACAATTCTATGAACTCTAAACCATGCACTGAGACTTAGAAGGAAAGTAGAGCATTTTCTATTATAGTTTACATGGCTTTGAGAATAGGAAGGGATTAAATGTGAGCAGGGAGGTCTGCATTTGCAAAGTTCAAGATGACAGCTGAAAAATCTGTCCCCAGCATTCAGAATGGTTAGATCCTGGGTTTTGGTTCAGGTCTTTCTACGTTATGCAATCATAGTTATATAAGAAAAAAAAGCTAAATCAGATTCAGCTGTGGTAAACTGACATTGATTTCTATTCCTTTGATTTTAATAGAGTGATGCTGACTTAACCCAAAGAAGCATCTAGACATATATGTATTTTTTCACACAAACTTTTAAAGCAGTACAGCCAAGATTAGGTTTCTTTTCTAGTCTCTCTCTCTCCCTTTCTTTTTTTATTTTGAGTAGGCATGCAAAGCTAGTCTGAACTGTTTATTTATAGCTGTAGATTTTCATGGCTGTATAAATTAGAAGTTATTACTGAATGAGACGCCCGCCCACTCACACAGCACAGCTGTACATGAATCCTTTCACACTGTTTGACTGTATACAGTGTAGTATGGGGAGAAAATGACATGCTCCCAGTCAAATAATGGGACTGCTGCTTAAGCTACAGGCAAAAAACCAGCAATTAATTTTTTCCTCAGCACAATGTGCAGTGTACGACAGGTACAATTATCTAATATTATTTAGCCTTGCTAGTCTGTGTGGTACAGAGAGAAAATAGAGGTTTAGATGCACTACTGGAGAAAAAAATAACTATCCTTGGACTTCTTATTGTAAAGACTAAACCATATTTTGTAATGTCAAACTGGTCATTATTTCAAGCAGGAAGGAAAGACGCACTCCATAGCCCCACCCCAAAACTGACGGTGCTAGAATAAAGGGCTGAAACCAAATATTAGGAATGAGTTTCCTGAAAATGGTTCATCTTATCTCACAGATTTATAACAGTGTAGCTCTAAGAAGGACGCACGAACAAGTGCACTTGCAACCCAAGTTTTTCCCAAGGAATCGCTTGATTTAGCAGCAATGTCTATGTTTGCCCCCCTATGGAGTTACAGAACCAGATTCTAAACCTCAGCTACATCTGCATAGGCCCAGTTAACAGTTGCTTGAACTTACTCATGATTTACATTGGTATATATGAGAAAAGGATCTGGCCCTCAGGCTCAGTATATAAGTATTCTGTTGAAGTGTCTGCCAAAATAGTCCCTCGAGGCTGAAGGAATTTGAGACCATAAATTTACTTGGAAGATTTACCCCTTTGGGTTTGATTATCATCAGGGGCCCAGGTTTTCCTTTTCCATTGGAAAATGGAAAAACATAAAAATTTTCCCTTTTAACTGAGAAAAACATGAATTTTTCATCTTAACGGAGAAACACACAGATTTTCCACTTCTGCAAAGAGCACTCTGCAGGCTGGCACAGTTCCAGCCTACAAGGGGCTGTGGGGGAGCGGGAGAAGGGCAGTCAGGCAGGGGGTGCCAAGTGCATGTGCATGCTCACACATAGACGTGGCCACCAGGTAGTCTGGTGAGCAGCTCGCACAGGTAATTCTAGCGGTGGAGGAGAGGGGAATTGAGGCCCCCCCATAGGGAGCGAGAGAAGAAGGGACGGAGGGAGGGAGTTGGGCAGGGCTGGGGCTGGGGCTGCTGCCCAGCTGGGCCAGCATGTGGGGCTTGGGGCCTGGGGCCAGAATGTGAGGCTGCAGGACCATGGTAGGGAGTGGGATGGAGCTGCGGGCAGCTCATCTGAGGGGTGAAGGGGTGGGGCTGATTCCCTGCTATTGCATACACTCCTGGGGAAGGGAAGGAGGGGCATGTGCCCCCCAGATTTGTGTGCAGTCCGGGTGGGGGGTGGGCTGCCTGCTGTGGGCTCAGGCTCCCTGCTGTGCTGCTGTCCACCCAGGGCATAGTAGGGAAGAGTGGGGCTGGGTGAGGAAGCTCCTTGCCACTGGAAGTCCTGTGCCAGTGTGGCAAAGTGCCTCCTGTCCGCCCAGCAGCAGCAGGGGCAGTGGCATGCAGTTATGCCCCTTGTTGCTGCCAGGTGGGCAGGGGGCGCCTCACCATGGTGGTGAGGTGCTCCCAGCAGTGGCCTCAAGCTTCCCCACCCAGCCCCACTGCCTTGCTGTACTGGGTCCTGCCTGCTGGGCCCCGCAGGCCCTGGGGGTGGAGGAAGGGCAGCAGAGCGGAGAGCTCAAGCCCACAGGAGGCAGCCCAAACCCTCCTCTTGACAGGCTCCATACTGGCCGTGCCACCCATGGGGGAGTGGGAGCCAGGCTTCATGCTCCTCTCCACCACAGCAGCCCCTGTCTCCTATGGCTGGGGGGCCACGGGGCTGCAGACCTGGGTCCCTGGCCCTGTAGCCCTGGCAGTTGACGGCCCCCTTTGGCAGGGCAGGAGGAGTTGGGGGGCTGTGGGTGGGGAGGGAGGGGCACCAGCAGGGTTGTAGGGCTGAGGGTGACAAATGAAGGGTCTGGACCTGTGTCTTGCCAAGTGAAGGGGGCAGGGGGAGCTCTGATTTTTCGTGATAAAAAACCCAAAATCAAATAGCAAAATGTATAGGTACTAAGAATTTATTTTATTATAGTGATTGATGCACTGGTAGGCTTCCAAAGAGCTTTAAAAGGAGTGCAGGAGTGCCTGGGGCACCAGGAGGATCAGCAGCAGGGAACAGGGGCATGGGCACCCCTCAGCCTGCACAAACAGTTCATCACATACTGCCTGAAGCACATGCAGCAGCGGCATGCTCGGGGCACAGGGGCAGCACAGCCAGGGCTGACCCAGGGTTCCTCCCCGGAGAGTCCCCCAGTGGGGAAGGCAGGGGTGCAGCCAGATCATTGCTCCCATCCTTGCCTGGGAGTCCCACATGCCCTGAGCCTGGGCACCATGGTCTAGCCACCAGCACAGCAAAGTGGTTGGCCTGCACAGGGAGAGAGGGGGGGAACAGGATCTGGAGCTGAAGCAGCAGGTGCTGCCAGAAGCCTGGCCTGTTCTGCCCTGGAAATGGGGTAAGGAAGGCAGGCTGCCTGTGGCCAGCACCCATGGCCCACCAGCCCCAGGGGAGTGATTGGGAGGGCTTGGCCAGTGGACGCTTGGGCTTGCCCAGCCTGACTTACAATGGTCCCTGGGCATGCATGCACGGCCAGCCCCCGCCCCAGGTCTGCCACCACCTGCCTGGGCCCAGCCCCACTGCTTGCTCCGGCTGCATGCGGGTGTGGAGTTGGATGTGTCTGGAGTAGCACCAGAACTGGACTCTGGCAGCCAGTGAGAGAGCTGGCTGCCCCAAAGGAGCACCAGCCACCATCACTCTTGGGTGAACCCCCTCCCCCCACCTGCTGTGGTCTCTGTGGCCCCTGAACCTGTAGGGGAATGGCAAGGGGCTGGGATGCTGGCCACCTATGCCCAAGCTCTGCCTCCTAGGTGTCCGTCCCACAGCACCCCATTCCAGGACACAAAAACATAGCGACTTGTAAATAGTTTTGAAACTGGGAAGAATATTTTTTATTGTTGGTGGATAAGGAGGATGGTAGAGGGGCTCTGGTTGTTGGGGAGGGAGCGGGGAGGGGGCTGTGATAGGGGGTGTGAATTGTGAGGAGGCAGCAATGGGGGGGGCATAAACTGTGAGGGGAATAAAGATTTTTTGTTCGGACATGTGCCTGGGGGTCGGCAGTGGGTAGGGGGGTCTATGGGTAGGGGGTCTATGACAGTCTCCCACACCTGGTGTACACCTCACTTGGAGCCTTGCTGAGGTTGGGGGGGCCACCGCTACCACCACAGCTTATGTGCCCACTGCCAGGCTACCTCCGCTTGCCATGCTGCCTCTGCCCATGCCTTGCAGAACAGTTTTCCCTGGGTCTTGCAGATATTGTGCACTACACAGGCTGCAACAATGACCCAGGGGAGGTTGTTCTTGGCCACTTTGAGGTGGGCAGCAAGGGAACACCAGTGGCCCTTAAACAGCTGAAGTTGCACTGGATGAGGGTGCGAGTATGGCCCAGGCACTGATTAAAGTGGGCCTGGTGGGGGGCCAGGTGGCTGGCATAGGGCCTCATCAGCCAGGGCAGGAGTCGATATGCAGGGCCCCCAATGAGCAAGGGTGGGATGGCCACAGCACCCAGCTGCACGTCCTCCACTCCCAGCACCAAGTGTCAACTCTCCATCAGCATGGCCAGTCCAGAGTTTCTGAATATGCAGGTATCATTCACGCTGCCCGCCCAGCTGGTGCTCACACGTGTGAAGGTCCCCTGGTGGTCCACAACCACACGCAGCACCACAGTGTGGAACCCCCTGCGGCTATAATAGGGCCGGTCGCTGTGGGGTGGGCAGGTCACCAGGATGTGGATGCCATCCACGGCTCCAATACACTGGGGGCACCCCAGGGCACTTAACTCTGCCACCACCAGCTGGGGATCGCAGACACAGAGGATGGTATCTGCCAGCACATCTTGGAGGGTACTGCACACCTCCAGGGTAGCCTCTCTGGTGGTGGCTTTGCCCATCCTGAACAAGTGCTTCACATACCACAGGCTGGTGGGTGTGGCCATCTTGAGCAGTGCCAGGGCCAGGAAGGTGTCAGTGGGGTGGGCCAGGCACTTGAAAGGGTCCTGGTGCTCCCGGTGGGGCTGGAGCTGGTGGAGCAGGTCCATGAAGGTGGCCCAGATCATCCTAAAGGCATCCACCCACTGCTTATCATCCCAAGTGCGCTGCACCAGGTGGTGTCCAGAGGTGGCAGGGCTGGAGGCCGAGGAGGGCGGTGGCGGTCCCAGCCATGACATCCTGCAGCCCCTTATCAGCATCATTGGTGGCAGCAGCTGCGTGGCAGTGGGGGCCCTGGGAGGGCATGTAGTGGGTGGGCAGGCAGTAGCACTGTGTGGGGGAGCTGTGTGAGGTGAGATGGCCTCGGGACAGCCATCGGTCAGTGCAACGGGCCAGTTGGGTGACCAAGTTGCCTAACAGGATCAGAGGACCGGGTTCCTTATTGCCAGGGCCAGAGGCTGGGGTAGCCATACCACAGGGACGCAGACGGGATACAAACATAGCTGCCATGTGCTCCCACTGCATGTGTCACACTGCTCCTGTGTGCACAGGAACTGGCTGCCTACAGAGCACAGAGCGGGGCCTGGTTTTAAAGATGGCTGCCAAGTGCTGGCAGCTGGGCCTGGCTTCAAACGTGACTGCTAGGTTCTAGCAGCTGTGGCTAAAGGCCAGGGCTCCCACCCAGTGGCCACGGCCACCTAGCAGGCCTGGAGGGACCCGGCAGCAAGTTTTCTGCCAGGTCACTTCATGTGAAGACGCTTAGCCGAAATCACTTACTGAGCAGTAGCTTATTGCGCGGTAAATTTTGTCGTGACTAAATGCACGGGTATTTGTGCCCACTGATACTTAGAACCTGATTCTGCCACTTGTTCCATTTGGGTCAACACTTCCCTTCTGTACACTGCTTCACTAAATTCAGCGGACAGCAATGCTGGTAATGGGATCAGGTGAGGTGGAACGACTCACAGACAGGGCCTTCATTATTATGGAACAATTATTCAAAACATTGCTTTAGTATGCAGTGGAAGTGCTGCATGTATTACAACTTAATTCACAAAAGATCAGATTTGTGATGCATGCATGCCTAGGTAAAACACCATGAGTGAATGCTAATTGCCTCATTAATACACACAACAATGACATGAAAGCCCATGCTGAAAACAGGGCATGCAGAACCACGTGCAAGAGGTGGATAATGGAATGAGATGCCTTTGAAAATGTAGTTTTTGTTTATGCATAGATCTAAAACCACAATATTAGCTATACTATGATTTACATAAAAAGATGCTAAATGTAGGATAATTCCCCTTCTTCCCTTTTCTGCCGTAAGAACACCTATAGTAAGCTAAAAAGCGAGGTTTATTCAGTAACATCTTTAATGGACCAACTATCTAGTTGGGAGAGATGTTAGACAAGCTTACTTTAAACTAAATCAGATATGCCTCAGCTTTATATGGACTGCATTTCAAACATGGTTTAAACTAAAAATGGATATAAACTTTACAGCCCATACGTTCATCCCCCCCTCTTTTATATATGTTTTAATTTGATCAATGGGAAATTGGATGGTGACCTCTGGTGTCCATGGTAAGCTTTGCATTTCCAAAGATAATACTTAAAGACTCTGCAGTCACATAGATAAAGAGTTTGCTTTATATTTCTAAAGTTTGAGATCAAGTCCTCTTAGATTTACTGCATTTTTATTTATTATGTGTGATGCATTAGCATCTAAGGGCCACAGTCTAAATTGGAGCTGTATTGTGGTAGACTCCTTGCACATATATTCTAGTATTGCATATTTTATCATCACGGGTTCTGGTTTTCTGTTTAAAAATGGCAAATTCTCTGATAAAAAACCACAAATTCTCTGATTATAAAAACCAAAATCAATTATTAAAATAACATGCCACTATATATATAGGGATCAATTGAACACAATGTTTAATTGAGATATGTACAATTTTAAGCAATTTGGAAGCCTACCAGTGAGTCGATCACTATAATAAAATACATTTTAAGTACCTATACATTTTGCTACTTGATTTGGGGTTTTTTATTATGGAAAAGTCAGAGCTCCACCTGCCCCCTTCGCTGACAAGGAGATAAGTCCAGACCCCTGACTCCCAAGCCACAGCCCCTCCTCAGCCCTGCTGGTGCCCCTCACTCCCCACCCATAGCCTCACCACACCTCCCCAGCACAGGCTGGAGGGGGCCTACAGCTGCCAGGGCTACAGGGGCAGGTATCCAGGTCCACAGCCCCTTGCCCACTCAGCAGTGCCTGAGCCCTTGCTGCCGCCTGCAGAAGGTGTTGCCTGCTGTGGCAGAGTGGAGCATGGAGCCCCCCTCCCTCATGGGTGGCATGGCTGGAGTGGAGCCCATTAGGGGTAGGGGGTGGGCTCAGGCTCCCCTCCCCGCCCTGCCATACCCCCAGGGCCTCCACAGTCCAGTGGATGGCACCTGGCCCAGCAGAGCAGAGCAGGGCTGGGCGGGGAAGCTCACTGCCGCTGCTGGGAGCTCTGTGCTGCCATGATAAGGCACCCCTTGCCAACCCTCCAGCAGTGAGGGGCCCAACTCCATGCCACTGTCCCTGCTGCTGACAGGTGGGCAGCTGATGCTTCATCAGGGTGGTGCAGGGCTTGCAGTGACAAGGAGCTTCCCCACCCAGGCCTGCTCTGCTCTGCCATGCTGGGTCCCACCTGCTGGGCCACAGAGGCCCAAGGGGGGAGGGAGGGAGGGAGGCAGCAGGGCGGGGAGCCCAAGACCATAGTGGTAGTCTGCTCCTGCTCTGAGCACAGATCTGGGGGGCATGTGCCCCCCTCCCCTCCGTGGGAGTGCATGCAGTAGTAGGGAGTCAGTCTCACCCCCCATCCCCTGGATGAGCTGCCTGCAGCTCCATCCTTCTCCCCGCTGGGGCCCTTCAGCCATGCATTCTAGCCCCAGAACCCAAGTCCCGCGCACCGCTCCATCTGGCAGCAGCCCTGGCCCTAGGCCTGCCCAACTTACTCCTTCCCTCCCTCCCTCTGGGGGCCTCAATCCCCTCCCCACCCCCAGACTTAATTGTGGAAGCCGCTCTCCAGGGTGCTTGGCAGCCATGTGAACGTGTAAGCGTGCACATGCACATACACATGGAGCCCCCTGCCTGACTGCCCTTCTCCCACTCTCCCCAGCCCCTTGCGGACTGGAACTCTGCCAGCCTGCAGAATGCTCTTTGCAAAAGTGAAAAAATCCACGTGTTTATGGTTTTCCCCTCCATTTTTCCGTGGGAAATGGACAACCTGAATCCCTGTTTATCATTAAATCCATTTGCCAACTATATTGGAAACAGTTGTTTTCCTAGAAGAAAAATAGCATGCAGTATTAACTCAAAATCCACAAGTAATTTCATATGTATAATATCATCTCAAGTTAAGCCTTTGAGTTTTACATCATTCTTATTTTTTAGTTAAGTATTAATTTACTGATGCAGGTTCTCAATATGTGTCTTACTGACTGAACAGAAGAATGGGGAATCCAAAAAAAGGCTTAAGGAGTATTGAACAAAGACTCTGTAGGCTGGGATAAATGAATAACTTTTTTTAATGTTTCTACCTTACCAGCATATATTTCTAAAATTGTTTTTCCATGAAAGACCCTAAGAATGAAGGCAGCGAGGGATAGATATTTCTTTCTAATGCCTTTGCTTTCACTTCATCCTAATTTACCTATTCTCTCTAGAGGGCAGTAGTTATATACGTTAGTTTGGAGTCAGGCAGAAAGCAGGGCAGACAGCACCTCAGTGCATTTATATACATGCTCCAGGAGGTGGGGGAGGGGGCACACTTTAATTACAACACGCTTTTGCAGCCTCTCTAAAGCACACGGAGTGTCATGTGTATCAGCGTCCCCGCACTGGAAAATGGCAGCAGGGGCACTTTAACTAAAACCCATTCAACAAGCTTTAGTTAAAGTGCCCTCACCACCATTTTTCAGTGAGGGGACACCGATACATGTGACACTGGAGTCTGCTGGAATACAGTAATTACCACACTGCAGCACACTTGATTATTCAAGTCTGCCCGGACACGTTGTAATTACAGTGCATTAGAGCAGCCTCCATGTACATGTATAGGCACCCCTAGAGACTAATTCATTCTGAAACATATACTTACATAGGCAACAGCCTCTGATGAAGTAGGGTGTCACCTATAAAAGTTCATGCATTTCTGAATTACTTAGTCAACAAGGTGCCACCCTGCCCTGCCTTCCTCCTAGTTGGTCTAGAGAAGTTAAATGAAATAAAATTCTCTCAAGGCATTTTACAAATATTAAATCCTAGTTTCCTTTGGGAGGAAAATTTCATTCACTTCCCTGACATCCTATGAAAAACAATGCAGTCTCCATGTAAGACAACACTGTGTTTTTGTGCACCTTAGACAAATATAATGACTTGTGCTAGCTTTGTAGGGTGATTTGTTTTTACTGTCAACTAAGAAGAGTCTGTAAAAGGACAAGGGAACCACCACATTTGGGGGCCTATGTACTAGGGCTGTGTAAAGCTTCACCGGCTGTTTTGTTTCAATGCTGTTTCAACTTGTTTCAAGCTCGAAACAGCGAAACAGAAATGAAACAAAGGGCTTCGTAACAGCCTTGAAACAAAACGAGGCCAGTCAAAAAGTTTCAAAAGTTTTGAAATGTTTTGAATTTCAAAGCAGCCAGCCAGGTGGTGGGAGAGAGGGGAGAGCCAGGGCTGTGCTCCCGGTGGCCCCAAAGCCCCGTGTGGCTCAGCCTGGCGAGGAGTGCAGCCCTGGCTCTCCCCACTTCCCACCACTGGGCTGTGCTTGGTGAGGCTGGCAGAGCCAACTGAAGTGCAACGCCAGCTCTGCCTACCTCCTGCTGCCGGGCTGTGCTCCAATTGGCTCCGCCGGGCCCATGGAGTTCAGCCAAGTGGCAGAAGTTGGGCAGAGCCAGCTCCTCCTGCCACCGGGCTGAGTTCCCCAGGGCTGTGAGCAGCTAGGAACTGAGCCCAGCTGGGGAAGCGCCTCCCACCAGTGGGCTCAGTTCCCAGCAGCTCGCAGTACTGGGGAACCCAGCCAGGCTCAAGGAAGCACCTCCTTCAGCCGGGCTGGGTTTCCAGCCCCTCGCAGCACTTCCCCAGCCTGGCTGAGTTCCCCAGCACTGCGAGAGGCTGAGAACTCAGTTCCCCAGTGCTGGGTCCAAGGTGGCAGGAGCAGCAACCCGTGATCCAGCAGGCAGACTGGGAGCCACCCACACCCCTGAAAGTACTGCGGAGGCTCTGCTAGACTCCTCCCAGGGGTGCTTGCCCCTGATCTGCCTGCCAGATCACAAGACACTACTCCTGCTCCCTGGCTCCAGCTTGTCAGCAGCCTGAGGTGCATTTCCTAGTAACCCCTGCACTGATCTCCTTGAAACTTGGTAGGCTTTGTGCCCTCAGAAGGGGCTACCATCCCTGCAAGTTTCATCAGAATTAGGCAAAAAATGACTAATTTATAGGCTGTTTCGTACTTCCCAATTATAGCCTACGGGAGAAACATTGAAACAGCAAAACCGTTTAGATGAAACAGAACGAAACAGTGCTTTCAAAATGAAACAAACTTGAAACGAAACGCTGTTCCGTTGAAACAGAAGTCGAAGCAGAACACTGCTGTTTTGCACAGCCCTACTATGTACCTTAGTGAAGTAAGCCACCTGCTTTTTGCTGTGAAATGCTAATTTTGTTATGCAATAGTAAATGACAGTATGATATCTGGAACCACCTAGAGATTATGCAATAGCCAAAAAACAGGTATGTAACATGCCTGTTACTCTGGTGATTTGAGGCTCTATGTGCAGTAGCATAACTAGAGCAAGGTGAGCTGGGTACTAGCTCTTGTCCTGATTTAGCTGAGCCCCATTCTATGGAGTTTGCACCATGGCTGCAGCATCTGGGGTCTTGGAGTCTCTAGAGTCAGGTAAGACACAGTGCTGCTAACCCCCGGCTTTTCTGGCATCTCTGCCTAGGGTGCAAAAATTGCTAGTTATGCCTCTGTTCATTTGATACAAAACACCACAGCCTCATCCCCACACAGCTTGAACCAACATCCCATATACTGGCGCAGCAGTCCTCAACTTTTGTAGATTCAGGGCTCCCCTCTATCATTTTTCTGAATTTAGCAGCGTGCCAGTTAAGAACGACAATAGAAATTTCAAAATATTCTGAAGCCTGGACATTTAAAAAAAAATCTTGAGATACTTAAAACAATTCTGTTCAGAAAATTTTAGGACAGGATTTCACCTGGGAGCCCACTGAGGTCCCCAGCTCCTGATCTGGTCTTTGCTCCCATGGTGTTCAGTCTCCTGGTTTCATGGCAGAGAGTCTTGGAGTATTGAAAGCCTTCAGAGCTCAGCTCCCAAGATAAAGCAGTCCAGGAAGGGAAGAAGCCCATCTATGCAGGGGTATGGCTCAGATTAGCTACTGTCCCAGAGTGGCTGGTTTTCTGGCCCACACACACACACACTCTCTCTCTCTCTCTCTCTTTGCTAATGCTAGGGGCCTGCTACTGTTACCAAAACAGTATTGAAGGCTAGCTTCTGCTCTTTTGCTCTCATTTCATAGAAATCAAGGGAGACTTTTCCCTTCTCTGTAAGCAGACCTTGAATCTAGGAGCACTTTGAGCCTGACTTTGATGTCATTAAGTCCCATCTGTCCTTTTGAGTTATTGCCATGAGATGCAAATTGGCAGGAAATATTTGGCTACTTGAATTCCATTATTTGAAAGAAGAACTTTCATTCTGAAGGTTAAAGAAACACTTCCTAAACATTAGGTTTTGTGGCAAAGCAACTAAATATAGAAGTGGAATCAGGTGGCCCAAGAGAAACCACAGCACCACCTGCTGGTGAACTTCTTGTATTGTCTTACCTGAGATTCTCAGTCTCAACAATTTGCTTTTGTGAAGCAGCTCCAAGTATCATGATGTTTGCATGGAAGCATTATCATACTAGCAAATAGAAATATGGAGTGATATCCTAGTTTGAGCTCATGGAAGCTATAACTTTTGTGTTTGGTAGTTATGGAATTAAACACAACATTAGGATCCAATTATGCAGGGTGCTAAATTTAATGCCTGACTTTCTCTGAGTCCTGATTGCCTTTTCCTCTAGACCAATACGGCTACAACCTGGATACCTGACACATGGAAGATATTGAATTTTAGCCAATTTTTAAAATGAAATCTTTATATTTTCTCAAGCAGGAAGCAACTGTGACCACCTGAAACCCGAGATCCTGCCTCTGCCTTTGTTTTAAGGTAATTTGCATCATCACAGATCGTCACAGGAGGTGAGAGGCACCATATCAGCTATGAACTGACTGCCCAGAGGAGTTTTCCATCTATTGACTCCTCTGTGAAATCCTATGAAATATGAACTTTCATTTCTATCCAGGAGAAATTTTACAATCTTTTCTCCAATGCCTGATGAAGGGGTTTTGTGCCCAAAAGCTTGCAATTAAAGAATTTTTTTTTGCAAAAACCTTGTTGGTCTAATAAAAGATACCATCTCTACTATGAGTTCTGATTGCCTTTTCCTCTAGACCAGTACAGCTACAACTTGGATACCTGACTTTATCTGAGCATCCTCAGTCCTCAGTGAAGTAAATTACAGAGCAGGATGCATAGACCCTGCTGGTAGACCCTCACAGCATCTGACTCATAGCAGTTTGTAATTTGCTCTCTTGCTCCAATTCCAAACCAACCACATGTTCAGTCTCATGGTGCCAGCTCAAGAGATCAATGATGTTCCTCCATTTTATGTCAAAGTAATCTGGAGAGTAGATAAGAACTTCGTATTTTATTAAAACACATAACAAAATGATATAGAAGACAAAAGAACACAAAGTTAACAGCGTAGGTTATTTTCGTCCATGTTTTCAGACATTTGTAAAGAGATGCTGCCAAATAGCTTAGGCTGTATATCAGACCTACCACAAAATGGATTACAGCCTTTTGAGAACCTCTTCCAGATTCTAAACAGCTACATATCTAAAGCAAACTCGTTGTTGCCAGTGAGCAAGCAAAAGGTATTGTCTACATAGTATCTAAGTCAGTGGTTCTCAACATTTTTAGACTTAAAGCACCCCTCATTAGACTCATAGCACCCCTCATTTGGCTCAAGGCACTACTCAGAAAATTCCAGCTCTTAGTTTTCACTTGTATTTTTGGCTA
Organism: Gavialis gangeticus; assembly: GCF_001723915.1. NCBI lineage: Eukaryota > Metazoa > Chordata > Crocodylia > Gavialidae > Gavialis > Gavialis gangeticus. The sequence continues at coordinate 54,911,894 of NW_017728992.1, read as the reverse complement.
GGGACAGAAATTATACATAAACCAGTAAAAGTAATCAGAAACCGGTTCAGATATGTAACCCAGCAAAAGTTCAGTTCACATAAATTGCTTTCAAAATGGCCAAAACTGGTTTAAGGTAAACCTGGATGGATGTAGTATCAGACTTTATTGATTTATGTTAAATCAGTTTATTAAACTTCTGTCCCTCTGGATTCAAGTTAACTCACAGCTTTCCAGCATCCCAGGATACTTTGCACCTCCCTCACTACCCACCTCTCCCCTCTTGAAGGGTAGGCATGCTAGCCTTGCCCAAGCTGTCTTCTCCAGCCAAGTAGGGAGATGTGCACCCCTGGCTTCTGGCCTGGGCACAACAGGCATGTGACTGCATTTCAGGAATCAGAAGTAAGTATCTGCTCACTTGCTTATCAGTTCAACCTACACATCTTAGATTAACCTGCAAAGATTGAATTGATTCAGTCTCAGGCTTTGATGGTCTATACTTAGTCCTAGACTACGGAAAGATAAGAGACTAATTCTTCTGTTTCAGAGAAGCCTACAACAGGTCAGAACAGTTTTAACACTGGACTCCTTTTTAAAATCTCTGGGGTTATCTTGTAAATCATGTTTGCACACACAAAAGTGATAGCACAGTGTCGCACTCTGAGGCACCCTTGAAAGGCTCTCAAGGCATCCCAGGGTACCACAGCATCCTAGTTAAGGATCACTGATCTAGCCCAAAACAATGTTGTGTGCAGCTGTATTCCCACAGCTGTCCACAACAACACTTAAAAACCATGGTTGCCAGATCTATGGTCTTTATGGAGGTTGCTAATAAACAAGTAAATCCACCAGGAAGGAGGGCAAATTTAAACAGCAGTTAGAAACACTGAGAGTAGAGCACGAAAGAAAGAGAAGAAAGGCAGTAAGCCAAGAAAGCAAAAAAATGTATGAAACCCATAGGAACAAAGTGTTTATATTAGAAATAACGTGTCCAAATTAATGACACTGTGTTCCTTACAAGGCAAGCGAACCCATTCTCCAATACTTGACTGCAGTCGCACTGCTGGGTACTTTGGGGCTGTAGGTACGTGAAGGCACCTGTTGTTCACATGAACATGAACACATCTGCTTTAGAAAGTCCTCTGTCACTTTATGGAAGAAAGGAACTGCAAAGGGAATATACACACGGAGAGAGAAAGTCATTTGCCTTTTTAGCTGTATACATCTTTCCCTTTCCCACCTTTATTATGATTTTAGTATGCTGCTTCTCAGCAGTTTGAAAATAAGATGCAGCTTGAACCATTTGTTCTAGTTTTTCTGAACAAAGTGATAGTTTCCATGGCCTTATCTGCCATGGGGGAAAAGAAACGGATATTCTTAACTTGAGTAACAAGCTCAAGGCAAAGTCCTGCTGAAGATGATGCAATCTGTCATTTTCACATGAGATAGCACAGCAAGACCAAGAGCCTCATCTTTAACTCAACTTGCTAACTCGTGTGAAAGCTACAAACTGCTTTGCCTTCACTTGGACGTTGCCTAGCTCACGTAAAAAAAATCTTCTTTACCTAGTGACGAAACAGCTCTGTGACACTATTTCCCCATGTCATATGCATAGAACTGGATATAAAATGGCTGCTCTATAGAGGGAATGGCTCTTAACAATTTAAAGATAAAGTCCACAAAAAAAGACATGCGTCTCTAGCTGTGCAACTGTTACCACACAAAGAGCATTGTGATAAATCCCTACATCACTGGTCAGTGCTTCAGCAGAGAGCTCCAGAGCAATCAAAAACATCACAAATGCTATATTCACAAAGCCTGAACACTAAAGGAAGCACTAGAGGAACAGTAATGGACTTATCAATAGCAGAATGTACTGTAACCATTTCCCAGTAATTTCCTATCATGAACGATCTCAGACTTGCTCTTACTGGTGCTGCTTCTGGGTCAAGGTTGGAGTATGTTGGCAACATGGAAGAGCCTTATACTGCAGTGATCTGGGTTGGGCCTGTCTGAGAATGAAGCAGAGGACTCAATCTCAGTTTGGATCTTCTAGCAGAAATAAATTTGTGCGTGTGCACATATATAGAGTGCACTAAAAAATGGGAAACACATGCACATGCACGCATTCCTCCTGTAATGGGGATTTAAACTTTGAATGCTGCGTTTCCATCTCTTCTTCAATCATTTATTTGTCACTTCTGGAGACTGGCTCAGATTCACAGCAGAATTCAATATACATTCATATATGTGCCAGTGTATACATTTGTTCAGCAAACATAAACTAGGCCTGAGTCAGGAATTTTGCACAGGAAGTAAACTATTCAGAAGAGCAAGAGCCTAAATCCTATTTTCAAAAGCAATTTACAAACTCATTTGGCTTTTTAAAGTAGTTAACTTCACGAAGCACCTATTTGCCTCTATAGATGCCTAAATATCATTGAAGGTTGCCAAAGTACCTTTGTAAATATGACCCTTAGAAGCTCAGGTCCCTAAGATGTTCAGTGAGACCAAGACTTCTAATGCCACAACCAACTCCATATGCACCCAAACCTGACCTTTTGGTAAAGTAGATGGTTAGGAGTTTGGAGAGGTCCCGGGTGTGCGCCTCAGCACCACTCTCAGGCTGTCTGTCATGGCAGAGGTATGGCATCCATGGGAGACTTCATGGAGAGGCACTGAGGAATGTGTTTAGGATGCCCAGATACCAAACAGTCTATAGGACTGGCAGGCCTGGGCCTGTGCAGAACAAGACAGGTGGGTAAGGCTGATCTGCAGTAGCCATAGTTTTGGCAGGGAGAAAGTATAGATGTGGCCTAAGTCATTTAAGTGTCATTGAAAATGTTTCCTGATCTGATCATCTTCAGAATGCAAGGGGCAGGAAGGATATGGACTGGTTCAGGGCTATTCTTTAATCTTCAATTTCTTCCAGGTGCACAGGAAAGGGCATCTATACCAGAACACACTGTTCAAATCTAGATTCTTATGTACTGGCTGCACCTCATGATTCCTTGCTTCACCACAACTCTGCAGCCTTAACCAGAAGTAGCATTTCCTGTGCATGTAGTTCCGATGTTACTGGTGTCTCTGAACTAGGAAAATAATTCTGTTTACAAGGATGAAAAGAGTTACAGGCAAATCTTAAATGTTCATGGCCTGCTAAACTCATGGCCTTATCTGAATTATTTGGTCTGCAAGCCTTTATGGCATTTTGCCATGTCCAGTGCTGGCCAAGCCAAGAGGTGTAGATGTACACAAAAGTAAAAATATAATAAGAGGGGGAAAAGTAGTAATCTGCAATGCTTCACATGGGTAAATCAAAACACATTTGGGTGGGTAAAACCCAAGCGAAAGCTCAAGTTGGTTCTCATTTAATGCCTTTTAGTAACACTATGCTTATTACCGTCAAAAGTGTCAGGTATGAACAACAGTTCAGTGCTTCTGGCTAGATGAGACTTGGTATATTGTAAATACCCTATTGAGTTTAATAACAAAACAGGAGGATGATGATATGAAATCCAGGAGGCAAGCAAAGGCAGATGCTGTTAAACTGGGTTATGCTTTTTCTTTAACTTTGAGCATACCTTATAAGGAAGTCAGTCTTGCAGCAGTTAAAGGGAAGACCTGCAAGCAAATCCCTGAGTCATTCAAATTTAACACCAAAGCTCTCTTTCCAGTGGAATGTGTATGTTCATCACAAAACTATGTCTACCAGAATATGTAAATTCAACTCCTTCCTGTTTGGAGCAGTCAGCACTGGGGAAACACATGCCTGGGTTCAGTTCTGACCACCTGAGTTCACACAGTGTAAGCTCCTGCTCGAGTTAAAGGAGAGGAAGTGACCAGGAGGAAATGTACCATACGACATTCCTTGAGTGCACTGCGATCAGCTGTGAAAAACAACTGGGATGGAAATGCGGCTGCCACTGGGAACCCACATGTGCAGAGGAAAACAAAACAGTTGCTCTGAGCTTCCCGTTTCTGGTACTGCTGTTTGTTTGTCTTTTATTTTTCAGAGCATCTACAAAATACTCCTGCATCCTTATGACCTGTCTGTATGCACGGAGTCTACCTACTGTTCCCATTGCAGAAAAGATACAAACAACTGGATAAAAGGGAATATTCCTGTATGCTTGCTATAAGGCAAACAGAGCCCAGATGCAACAGTATATTACGTGTCAGAGACAAACGTCTCAATACTGGTTTTAATTTGGACAAGCCTTTGAAGTCCTCTTCCACAATCTCCTCATCTCAGGATCACGACAAGATATGGAAACTTCTTCCAAACCACAATGTTTTCACTGCTGCATTTATTATACCAGATGCTACTGGTGCTTCTTGTCCAGTGTATCATTCTTTTACATACCTTGCTCAATAGATGGTAAGTTTTAGTGGGGCAAGGAACACTGGCATCGAAAAGTAAACCCTAAAGAGTCATAAGTGCATCTTACTTGCATGTCTGCTTGTATCTTTTGAGATGCAGATGGATGCAGCACAAATCATTCGCATAAATGTGGAGTATGAAGACTAAGGAGATTTAAAACACTTCACGCTCAGGTCTATGAACCTAGGTCTACTTACTGGTATAACGACTCTCAAGGGAGTTGGTTTCAAGTCAGCGGGAACTTTTACCTTATGTCCACCCCTGTGTTATGAAGTGAGTGACTGTTCCCATGGGCTGAAGCGAAAATCTGTGGCCTAGGTGAATAGTATTGGGCGATGCAATATTTTTTCCCCTAAACTGTGGAGTTCCCGTAATTTAGCTCCGCTCATCTCGAGTCTTTGGTTCTCCATTGTGTTTGGAACAATTGCCACATTCCAAACACACAGGAATATAAAGCAGCAGACAGCAGGCCAGACCTTTCAGCAATCTATTGCTAAAGACTTGCAAGCAGCGGCCAACTCAACGACTCCGTTTCCTGCCATTGTTATCGCAGCAACCCTGGAATTCCTTCCAAATGGATTTGACCCCATCACTAAACAGCTAGTGCATATTTCCCTGATTAGTATATTCCTGTGCATGGATGGGACAAGGAAAGGGAAGAAAACAACTTCACTGCATTCCTGCCAAATTAATATTGCTATGTAATTACATGTTGCGGACTCTTTGTCCAGCCAGTTATATATATTTTTTTGCAGAACAACAACAGCTCAGCCATCTGGTATAAAAGTGATTTGGGCCTAATGTATTCTATCAGCACTTCTTGCAGAAGACCTCTATATTTTTCAGCACAAAAGAAATAATGGGCCTGACTCAGTTCTTCATTTAAGGGGAGTTGCAGTGACTTTACCAAGCTAAGAATATGGCCTGTGTGAAACCTTTCCTTGGAATTCAAGGAGCCCTTTTGCAGTAGATCTGATGCTTTTAAACATGTTCATCTCTTAGGGTACTGTTACCCTTTCACGGTTGCTCAGAATCCTAGTAGCTACGGCTCCCAGATGGAAGGCAGTGCATTATTTCCCCACAAAGGATTATTCATCCAGGTATTGAGCTTTACCTTATGATTTGAGTGAGGCAGCCATCCATTCCTAAGTGCAGTGGGTCCTGCTTTGCTTTTTTTCCACTATCATATACTTCTGCAACTGATGCTTTTAAAAAAACATCATCCATGAGTGACTGGTGCCTCCTGAATCTGGGGAGGGCACCCACAGAAAACACCGATGGCGGCAGCCCTGTCGGGGGGGCACCAGCCCTACCAACAGCATCAGTGTTGACCATCGGGGGGGCAGCATCCCCATCGGGGGGCCATGTGCACCTGTGACTTCATCTCACCAACTCTCTGTCCCCTCAATCTGTTCCCATCTCCTTCCTCTCAGCCTTGTCCTAGGGCATGGTCCTCTACAATTCACTCTGTCCCTGTGGTTCCAGCTAGGCCTCAGCTTGTTAGAACTAGGCCTCAGACTGTTCCTGTGCTAATGAAAAGTTACTCTTTAATATTAAAAAAAAAAAGCCTTGTCGTCCTGTTTTTTTCTTCCCACTGGCTCTGTTTCCATCGGCTCTTCCACAGACAAGAAATACCAGGATTTCTTCTGTGAACAGATCCCTAACATCTGAAGAGATGTCACCTGTGCTCACTCCATCTCTGCTGTTCAGTCTCTCCATCTGCTAAAAAATCCCTCCCCCATTTCTTTTCAACTACAGATGGAGCCAAATACTGACAACAGGCTGAAGCACCCCTGATATTTGGATCCAAATTCCAATGTTGTGCTTGTTCTTGATTTCTGCTACGAGCCAAATCAAACCCTGGGTTTGGGGGAAATTAGAAAACTGAGGACTATTACTTGGAGCACAATATCTCTATACATCCCTCTTGGACAACTTTTCAACTAATAAAGCACTCTCAGTCCTCTCATCTGTCCCTTTCCTTTTCCTAGACCCTAAATGGCACTTTTTGTATCAAACCAGTCATCTGCCATTCACTCTTCAATTATTCCTTACATCAGCGGTTCCCCATCTTGGGGTCACAACCCCACTTAGGGTTGCAAAAATAAAAAATGGGGTTGCAAAGATGCTCAGCAGTGTTGACCAGTTATGATGAATATGCTTCCTGTTTATAAACATGCAACTCATGCGCGTGGCAGTTATTCATCCACACGTGACTGTTGCAGCTCTGACGAAAGGTGCTTGTATGGTACAGGAAGCTGATGTAAAAATCACTACGTTGATACTACCTGGCTGAAATGCATGTAACATGACAGAGAAATCTAATATGGGTGCTTTTCTCCGACAAGTTTCTACTTTGAACTCCAGCAGTAAAACTAATGACAAGGATGAGAACAAAAAATGAAAGGAGTGCAAGACATATATGGGAACATTTGCTGAATCCTTCACTGAGCTTGGATTTACAAGTACTGAGGTGAGTGGGGAAGAAAGGCCACAGTGTTATTTTACACCAAGCTGTTTTGTCTGCAGAAACCATAAAACTCAATAAACTTAAAACGTCACCTGAGTTCACAACACAAGGAACATGGAGGAAAGCCAAGGTCATTTTTTGAGCAATATGAAAAGGAATTCAAGACGGCTGTGTTTGTGTCTGTGCTGTCACAGAGCGCCTCATTTGAAAAATATAAAAGAGCGTAAACATTGTAATGCTATATTTACCCCATCATCTTACCTGCATCGTTTTGGAGTCACAAAATGATTCCAATGTTTAAAGGGGATCATGCTGAAGAAAAGGTTGGGAAGCCCTGCCTTACATAGTACAGTCTATCCCAATGGCATTGCTTCCTTCTCAACATCCCGCAGCAGAGTATCTCTGTTCTTCAACATTTCCCCTCATCGCTCTCCTGTTTTGAAGTAAGTTATATAGCTTCATAAAACATTATGTATCCAAGACCACTGAAAGCTCTTCGGGGCAGAAACAATGAGGTGCTATATATTTTTGTACTTTTTAGGATGATCTATTTGAGGCCACAGGTACTGTTATAAAGAAAATGGTGCATAATGACAACAAACACCACCAAGAAATAATGCATAATTTGTTTTTTAACATTCGTAAAAGTATATTAACCAGTGTGATGTTTGAAAAGTACTTTTGGATCAGAGCTTTAGTTGATATAAATCAGGATAGCTCCTCATGAAGTCAGTGGAGTTGTAATAATTGACACTATCAGAAACTTGACCCAAATAATGCATTATAACACTTTACAATAAAGTTCCTTTCATCAAAAGGAATTCAAAGCGATTCACAAACATTATGTCTTCAAAGCAGATAAGGATTTTGGCATTGGTGTTACAGGTATTTATACTGAGTCACGGAGAAAACAAAACCCACCTCTTCAAAAGTATCTGTCTCTTTTGGGGATAGGGGCTTGAAGTGACAAGGGCCTGATTTTCAGTGATATCAGGGCGCAGCTGAAACTACTGAAAAGGTAAGTGCTCAGGACCACTGATAATCTGCCAGGGGCTCAACCTGGCACCCCAAAAAAATGAAGTATGCAAATCAACATGCCCTTTTGGAAATATTAAGCTAAATGACTAGGACAAAGTCATGCTGGAACTTTATGGTGGAGCCAGGAATAGACTCCAGCTTTCCTGGCTGCCAACACAAGACCCTCACTCAGCTCCCATTGTCTTCACTGGGCTCTGGACCAGAGTAGGCTCCAAGCGTGCAGAACATTTCCTCTGCACTGTACTTTAACTTTGGCCATAGACTCAACTGTGCATTCCCATACTATCAAGTGTTATTATTATGTTTTCAATTAGCAAAGGTTACACAGCAAAATCCATTGTTTTAGTAAAGTTTTGATCATGAGGTTCACCAGGTCACGTTGAGCCAAAAGTTATATTATCATGTTCTCAAACTAAGTGCATTTGCAGTAATCAAGGCTTTTTTCTTTTTTTTTAACACACTGCTAACTTGTCAGCTTAGTCTAGCTTACTGTTGCTTTGCTATGAGTAGTAACTCTGTGCCATGTGGACAGCTGAATAAAGTCCTGTTTTTATAACAATCTAATCTGACATTTTGACAAGGGTGTTATGGGTGTGCCTTGGCAGCACTAAACCAGTAAATGATGTTGCAGAATAGACACACCACACACTCTGACAAAGTACTTTGTTTACTCCATTGTATTCAACTTCAAACTTCAAATCATTCTTTGGCCAGCAGATTTGAATACCATAACTGACTGCAGATTCATCGTGGAATAAAATAATAGGGATTTAAAGGACTCAAACATTCTTCCCTTTCACCCTGGTCACAACTCCGAATGTGATGGGGGGTTTTTAAAGCTATCTATAGAAACAAAAAAACTTTGGTATTTTGAAATAAAAGGACAGAAGATTAAAATCATGGTCCAAATTCTGCTTCTAGATACCACATTAGTAATATTTTCTTGTAACCAAAAAGAAAGGAAACCCAGACTTTGGCATCACACAAGTTTTAGAAAACTGTTACTTCAGTTACTAGTTAGGAGTCATTATGTATATTAAAATGGAAAAAAGTGAATATTATCTAACATTTCACTCCCCCTGGCTGTTTGTTTATACTTTATACTTCACCCACTTTGATTAATAAAACTAAACTAGTCTGTTTCATTGTTTTTGTTTCTGGTCGGTATCACTTTGTTTATCAAGGATTAGGGCAGGCTGCTGTGTTTGAGTACAAAACTTGACAGGACATATTCAGTTCACAAAAACCAATCGAGTCTTTTTTAGCTTTGTCTACATGAGGACATTAACTTTAGAAACATTGAATTAATAATGCATTGTGGTTAAACTTGTGCAAGTCCTTATATGGATGCTCTTCTTTCTTTCTGCGCAGCTTATTTTGGTTTAGCTACACATCTGTTTTCAAGTAATTTAAACTAAACCGCAATTAATTTGGTTCAAGCCAAAATAAGATTTCCTATACAGGTTTCCCTCAATTTACGTGGGTTTGATTTATGTGAATTCGCCCTTATGCAATGACCCTTTTATACCTGAAATTCATTATTTGCAAGGTAAATTCGCTGTTGTTTGATAGGCATAGGCGCACTACCCCCTCCCCCAGGCAGGTAAGTCTAAGTTTATGAGGGGAGGGGAAAGGGCCGTGAGCAGAGGGGACAGGTGAGGGGAGGGGAAAGGGCCAGGGGGCTGAGGCCCCACTCACCGCAGCCCCTGCTGCAGCTGCTCTGGGAGCAGCTGATGCCAGTGGCTTGCAAGCACTGGGCTACACCATGCCCTGAACACCCCAGGGCTCCGCTTCTTCTGGGGCACTATGCCCCAACCCCCCCGGCATGATGTAGCTCAGCAGCTGCAAGTAGCTGGCATCTGGCACTCCCAGGGCTACAGCAGGGGTGGGCAGCAGCCTGCACTGGGACGAGAGGTACGGTGGCATCAGGCTTTTCCCAGCACTCGGGGTGGGCCACGACGATGGGAGGGGGGCTGCTGCCACCCCAAAATTCACTGTAGCCCCCCATAACCTGCCCTCCCAGCACTGCTGCCAAGTGCCAGGAAGAGCCTGGTGCTCCCACTGGCCACAGCCTGTAGTGGCCCCTGGCCCCAGCCTGCTCTCCTCCTGCTGCAGCTGCTGCCTGCCCCTGCTGCAGCCCTGGGAGCAGCAGGTGCTGCCTGCTTGCAGCGGCTGGACTGCACTGTGCCGGGGGGTTGGGGCATGGTGCAGCCCAGCGGCTGCAGGCAGCTGGCATTGGCTGCTCCCACAGCTGCTTCAGCAGGGCTGCAGTGAGTGGAGAGAAGTAGAGCAGTGGGGTGAGTGGGGCTGCCACCCACCCCAAGTGCCGCGAAGAGCCTGGTGCTGCCCCTGCTGCAGCCCTGGGAGCGGCAGATGCCGCCTGCTTGCAGCCACTGGGCTGTGCTGCGCCCCTCTCCCCACCCCTTCCCTAGCCCCAGCCTCACTCCCTTCCTCCTTCATTGCTGTGGGAATGCATCCTTATCAGTTTTATTGTAAACTGGGTTCACTTTATGCAAATTCACTTTGTGAGCTGTTTCCCTGGGAACACATCTACCACATAAATTGAGGGAAACCTGTACAGAGTTTTATACCATTGGGCACTGGTCAGACCACAGTTGGAGTACTGCATCAAGTTTTGGGTGCCACACTTCAAATGGGATGTGAATAACTTGGAGAGGGTTCGGAGAAGGGTCACTCATAGGGTTAAGGGCTTGCAGGCCAAGCCCTACGAGGAGAGACTAGGGCACCTGGTCCTCTTCAGCCTCCGCAAGAGAAGGTTGAGAGGTGACCTTGTGGCTGCCTATAAATTCATCGTGGGGGTGCAGAAGGGAATTGGTGAGGCTCTACTCACCAAGGCGCCCCTGGGGGTTACAAGAAATAATGGCCATAAGCTAGCAGAGAGCAGTTTTAGACTGGACATTAGGAAGAACTTCTTCACAGTTAGAGTGGCCAAGGTCTGGAATGGGCTCCCAAGGAAGGTGGTGCTCTTCCCTACCCTGGGGGTCTTCAAGAGGAGGTTAGATAGGCATCTGGCTGGCGTCATCTGAAGCCAGCACACTTTCCTGCCTATGCAGGCGGTCGGACTCAATGATCTATTGAGGTCCTTTCCGACCCTAACATCTATGAATCTATGAACCACTAACTAAATTGGCGTAAGAGTGGGGCTGGTTTATGAGATGCATATAAATTCCCAGCAGTTTCACATGGTTTCTCAATAAAGAATAGCCTTTCTATTCTGGTTTACTGTTTATTTTAAGAAGAGATTTAACAAAAAATTATTACTTGAAACAGAGTGCTGTGTACATGAGCATTTCAAAAGTTGTGTGTCCTGTGGCTCTTGGCCATATTGAGATTTTGTCTGCAGCTGGAAGGATTAAGACACCCTTGGTTTAAGAGCCAACTTGACAGTATTCCTTTAGGAAAAAATGATGGAACTCCTTTGGTTTGAAACTATTTTCCAATTCTGAATTCTATAGAAGGTGGCAAATTACATGCCCCAGATCTGTACAGAGAAGGGATTCTGTATACATCCACTAGCTAAAAGCTATGTGGATAGAGAGAAACACAGACTAATGCTAATAAAACAGCATCAGATCCAAGCACCCAAATTGTTTGTCAGGTCAATCCCCCACAAATCAAGATAATTCTCTTGGATATTTTTTATTTGCCCTATTCTTTGAGTTATTAGGGGTCATGTTTTCATGCTTTTCTCAGAAGCAACATGGCAAAAAGAAATCATTTTTTTAAATAAGGACTGATATTCTTACATAATACAAAGAATCTAGAAGCTGGGATTTATAGGCACTTATAAATGTCATGACACATATGTCATAAGACTCACAATAAGTGAGATCTTGTCTGCACAGGGAAATATCCTAGAACAGCTGTTCTAACCTTATTCTATGCAAAGGTTATGGACGTATGAACTCTGGCACTGAGGGCTAAGCTACTGCAATTTAGTTTTTACCTCTTGTGGGATAAAAGCCTCTACACAGGCAGTTAGCACAGAACAACTGATATGCAGTTAAGCCCCATTCTTATACACTATGGCAGGGGCAGGCAATTATTCTGGGCAGAGGGCTGCTTACTGAGTTTTGGCAAGCCATCAAAGGCCGCATGAAAGAGCAGATTAATATTACTTTGCTAAATTTTGTAGGGGCCCCATGGGCTGGATAGAATGGCCTGGCAGGCTGCATCCAGCCCCTGGGCCGCATTTTGCCCACCCCTGCGCTATGGTATATTGTTCATATGTCCATATGCTTTAGTGTCTTTAGAGTCCACTTTGGAAATGGATTAAACTAAACAACACAAAGCCCTGTTAGCGAGGAACAAGAGTGCCCACAGAGGAAGATAATGTGGCGTACATTAAAATTTACCCTACCTTATTTCATAATAACTTCCCCATAAAGACAAGCTGTAAATAGCCCATTTTGCGTTCTCTCATCTGAAGGGCAAGGATGTAAATTACTCTGAGTTGAAGCATAAATCCCTTATACAAAGCCTACTTGCTCAAATTCTGCTGAAAGGGCCACATTTTGGCCTCCTCTTAGCAGTATGCATCATGACTGCAACACAATGCCTAGCTTTCTTGCCTGTTGGACCTGGTTGGATGTGGAAAACTCTCTCAGTGCACAACTTCCTGGCATATGTAGGTACAGGCTTCAGCTAAATATAATATCCATCCTTCTCAAATGATTCAGAAGCTGCTTCTAGATTCAAATTCTATACGTGGAAATTTTTCCTGTAATAGATCAAGCCTAAAGTCTAGATTCAATTATTTTTGATGACATGCAAGATTGTAATGAAACATCCTTGGAATAAGTAGGAATACAGAGGTCAGATCTAGAATGTAGAACAGATGGATAATCTTTGTTCGGTTCACAAGGACAAATCTTGAAAACAAAACAAAAAACTGTTCAGCATTCCTCAAAGTTTGTGTGACAAACAACTTAGTTCAGAAATTATAAGGTTAGTGTTGATACCTTTTGCCTGTCTCTATTTTGTTTTCCTAGCTAACTTTACTGTACCGGTTCTGTGTCGATTAGATTTCATCAAGACTTGCTTGTGTATACATCTGCACACACAGAGTAAAGCATTTGTGCCCCTCCCTCACCCCTATACTAAAAAGCAATTTCTTATTGAATCACAGAAGATAGCAGACCATATTATCAGCTCTGCTTGAAAATTGACGATTCAGTCATTAAGTGATAAGTATGCTCTTTACTTGAAAATGTAGGTTTTTAATACTGGCTTTGTGATATCTTGCTTTTCATTTGAACCCCTTCCCCGCTTAGCAAAGGCCTGTAGGTATCTAAACACTGAGCAGTCAGCACTGATGTAAACTGCACATTCAGGGTCAATTTGTAGTGGCAGGTAGAAATCATGTGTCAGACTCAGAATAAGGAAGGTAATACCTCACCTACCTTCCCTGAGCAGCCCATATGGTCCCCCCCCCACCCATGCAAGAGAATAGCTCTGCATTTTATTAAAGCTAGTTTTGCTGACAGTGATGGAAATAAGGGTTACTAACTCAGGGTAATTTCAGCTACAAAAACTTTTGCAGCGTTCAATCCAGCTTATAAAGAAAAATGAGTGTCAAAGATCAGATTTTGTGCTGGAGACCTGCCACTCATTGCTGCACTGTGAGAAAGCTTCTGGTTTACGCTAGCTGGCCTGAAAAATGCATAATCTTATTGGTCAGTTTGACAGAAGTCTCTAGAGGAGGACCAGAACTTCTGTTTCAGGCTTCTCTTTTCCTTGGCAAACACTCAGCATTTCAATTTCTTGATCAAAACCATTATGTTTAAGCTTTAGCTACTATTATTGAACCTAAAGGATAATTCAGTATGTTCAAGATTATATATTTGATTATAAGTCTGTGCAAGCCGGCTACACTATTCCCACAGTGGGCATCTGGGTGGTACATAGGACAGGATGTATTAACTTGCACAAAAAATTGCCCAACCCCAGGATTAAGTAGCTGCAGGGGAGTTCAGGTAGCACCAAGATCACTTTTTCAGATTCAGAGTCGGCCAAATCGAATCGGGGACAGTGATCCGAATCAACGAATCGAATCACTGTCCCCGATTCGGGTCAAATCCGAATGGAATAGGGCCCGATTTGCACACTTGTAATAGTCATATACAAAGCACAGTGGGAGCAGAATCAGTAATGACCAGATCTTCTCATCCACTAAAATGTATTTAGGGTGAGAGCAGAAGGAGGAAAGCCCATTCTCTCTGCTGCTGGCAATCCTGCAGAAATCTGGCCATATTTCAGAAACGGACAGAAAGCAAATGTAGAGTCTCTGATTTATTCAGTATTTCAAATGCTTGGAGGCACTGGGAAGCGAGAAGGTAGAGCATGCTACTTACCTGTAGGACTGACCATGGAACGTAGCATTTTGACAGCCATGTGTGGGACTTGCACCTCAGCCACGGGGTGGGCTTCCCAGAGTTATCAAATCTGTCTAGCACTGAGATGAATGAAACTTTAGGGAAACTCTTTCAACAGTGCCTAAGTGGTTGTTGAGCATAGTTGTCATTTCTATAGAGACTTAGGGAGGGATTTTCAAAGATATTCAGACTCCTAAAAGTGAAGACAGATGCCAGTTTCCAAGCTTGTCAGATACCTAAAATCAATTTTAATTAGAGCTGACCTCCTAACCTGCTTCAACACTTTTGAAAAATCCCAGCCAGTGTCCACCTGCATCTTTAGGCACCCAAATAATTTGAAAAGTTGGCCCTTTGGAGTCAGAGTCCCACCGACTTTCAATTAGAAGACTTAAAGTTTTACCTTATGTTTAAATGCAGCAGGAAGGAAGGGCTATGCATCAGATAAGGAGCAAACGGCAGAAGTTTACAAGGTCGTCTCTCCCCCACAAATGGCAGACTGATCAAATACAACCAGGTTAATGTTTTTTTGTAGGAGCAACTGCCAAAATCGTGCCTTTGACTCTTCATGTCTCCTGGTTCACTTTCCTCTCTCCCTCTCTGCAGCTGGTAGTGTAAGGCCAATCTGCCCTCTTCAGAAGCCAGTGAGTGAAAGAAATTGCGCTGACTTCAATTTAGCCAGGATTTCACTCTGTGAAGTTTTAATGGTGTGAAACTGGGTGATTTGGGCTCATAATCAGGCCCTAGCCTGCAAGTCCAACCAGGAAGAAGCTGCAGAAAGAAGTGTGAGCCATTACTATCTTAAGAATGCATTGTGAGCAAGAACCAATGTAGACCTGCAAAAAGGCAAGACAAGGCAAGGCCTGAATATAGATTCATACCATATTTACTTGCATACCACACGCACACACCCCCTTTCCTCAAAAATCAGTCCACCAAAATTGGGGTCTGTATCTTAAGTGGGGAAGCAGGCTTTTCTTCACTGGAATCAGCACTGTACCTGGACTCCTGGCAGCCCTGGGTGAACTTTTAGTATTAGGCCCCCCTTCACCAGAGATAATAATACATTTTAAAAATTACCACTCTCAGGCCCCCTTTCTGTCCAGGCCCCAGGCAGCCACCCGGTTCACCCATGCATGTGTCTGGCCCTGAGTGGAATAGAGCAATGGAAAAACAGAAGCAGGGAATTATTGCTGCAAGATGGCTACCATTGTTAACCCTCTCACAGCCACATCTACTTCAGTCAGGCTCTCTTGCAATCAGCCAGGATTGGAAAAATATTTTCTTCTTCATTCTGCTCTTCCCAAAATGAAGTATGTGGCTTATTTGTCTTGTGTACTATGCAAGAAAATATGGTATTCCCTTTGATATGCTTCTTCCAGCCAGCATTCCAGACTTGAAGCCCATCTGGGTTCAACAGTTCCCAGGAAGAACTGTTCATTGATAGGATACAAAAACTTTAGAGGCAATAGGATGTTCTGCACTCTGAAATGAGTTTAGAGAACCATTCCTTGTTTGGCATCCACCTGGGGAGTGAGCTAATGCACAAAGTAATGCAGCAGGAAGCTGCTAAGAAGAGACAACCTCAGATGGGATTGTTAATAGTTATGTCCGGAGCCTTAACTAAAACCACAATCATAAAGCAAAGGAAAAAATGCAGGGGAAATATCAGGGCACATTTCCTAAGAGGGAGGTCTGTTAGACATGGAACAGCCCCTCTATGAAAGAGTCATGGTCCTAGTTCAGCAGTTATTTTAAAACCTGGTGCTGGAAAATACCCCTATAAACAGTGTTGTACTAGAAGAAGGAAATCCAGGATGATCTAACAGGTCATTTCTGTCTTCACTTTGACCTCAGATGAACTTTCCTAAAAAGTTTTAGAGGGGAAGGTGTATTAACACATATGAGGACATAAGCCACTGGAGGACTGAATGAATAACTGCTCCAGCAAAAATACAAACAAACATATTGTATAACTGCTCAGAAATGAGAGGATATATTGCATTAAGTCAGAGCTTGTCTAGTCAGTCCCTAAAAACCCCCCCTGAGTTTCTTCAAGCAGAAAGTTTACTTCAGGTAACTGAATATCAACCAAGACTTCATTTTTACATAACAAAGAACCTCACAAATGTCAATTTTCTTTAAAACTCAAGCTAATTGCATAGATCAACAATATTTTAAAGGAAAATTTAGGAATATTGCTACCTAAAAACAGCTGAAAATAATTACAGTATATTTCTAATTACGCTTCTTCACTGAATACATGGCTCCTCAATAATAGTGCTTATTATGCTCTTTTTTTGTGGGCCATTTTAATAATAGTGGGTATGTTAAGAACTAAGACAACCAACATGTTATTTAAAAATATGACTCTTTGAAGAAAAAAGAAAATGTTAATGTAAAATATTTTGTTTAGCACCATGTTGCCAGTTTTTCATGAAAATCTGAAACAATTTTTTTCTTGAGAAAATGTTTTGTTTGGTCTTCCAGAAAAAACAAACAAACCCTGAAACAAAACCAAAAAAAGACACATTGGTTTTTAAAATTGGTAATACACATCACAAATACAAACCAAAATCAGTTTTTAAAACAAAGAATTCACAAGGAATTTTAAAAGAAAATGGAAGGAAAACAATTGAACTAGTTGAAAATGCCAAATAATACTCACTTTCCTTTTAAGCAAAAACTGCTTTGTTTAAGGAAGGGATGAAAGAGCCAATGAACAAAAAAGTATGTCAGTAAAAGAAAGGATATATCCAAACAAATCTCACGTCTTACTTATTTCCTGGACCCTCACAGGTATAACAATACTACAGTATTACTAAAACTATGTATGGTATGTCAGTTCAAATAGCACTGAGAACTGTAGTAGTGATGTAACTGTATTTGAATACCCATTCATATACCAAAGAATTTGTCATCTAATGTTGCTAAACCAAATCAAATGATTTATGTCAATCAACATATATACACATAGAGGCATAAGTCTTTAGGCAAAATTGTCACTATAAGAGAGAATAATCAGAAACAAAATGGCTGTGATGTTACAAGTTAGGACTGGGGTGGACAGATAGAAACGTGGCTAATGAGTTCAGATTGTGGCCACCAAGATCAGTTTCGTGGAACCTGTCTCAAAGGAGACTGATAGAACACAAGTATCAAAGGAATGTAATTTCAGCTTTATTGTTTGCTAAGCATAAAACAATAAAGCCAACTTCCTGCTGTGAACCCAATAGTGACATTTTTTAGTCACTTGTTTTGTTTCAAATTAAAGTAAAAGTGATGCTGTGGATAGTTTTGCATTTCGAAAGGATCAGGACTTGGACTTTTACCCAATCTCGGAGTTTTTCTCTTGTTATTATTCTTAGATTAGCTTCAACAACAAGAGCTATATTGGAAATGGAAACATGCATGAAAAATGCTTGGGTAGTGAGCCAAGATCTCCAAGGGAACTTCCCTAGCCGAATCTTTAAGAGTTCTAGAAAATAGAGTGGAATTTACTTTTTTATTACAAAACGCCAAATATTACCAGTTCCATGTGTGGCAGAAAGCCACCTTGGTTTCTCCCCAAAAATCTCTGCCCTGTGACACTGTCATTTAAATCTCTGTGCTGTGACCATTCAATTAGGATGGGCCCAGCACACAGGGGACCACACCCTCAGCCTGTCTCTTTAGGGAACTGGACCTGGCTGCATTCCTGAGGGAGGGGAAACCTGCTCCCTCTGCTTACGTGACTTGCATCACTTACCTGGGTAAGGGGTTTCTACCTGGGGAGCTGGAATCTGCCCGGTAACAGGTGATGCATTTCAGATTGGTTCGCTGACAGCCAACTGGGGGCTGACCTCCGCTGGCCCAGGTGAATGAGGTCACAGGGGCTATATAAGTTAGGACGGGGAAGGAGGCGGTCTCTCCTCTCCGGCCATGAGGTGACGCAGCAGCCAGGCAGGGGACAGAGAAGCCTTAACATCTGAAACTGGCTCTCTCCCCCCAAATTCACGAGCTAGGGACCGCCTGCCTCCAAAGGGAAACTTCACCTGCCTTTGGAAGATGCTTGTGAGTAAGCTACTCAATCTGATTAGATATTTAGCTGAAGGTATCACAGATGCGTAATCAAAAGGCTACCACAGCCAGACTGTTTGCTCTTTAGGATTTCTAGATATTGCTCTATCCTGTACCCTAGTTTACCCTACCCCCTGTAATCAATAAAGTTCTCCTTTTTGACTGGTGTGGGAGACTTATTGAGGGGTGGGTCTAAATTATGCCTAAGAAACCCCTTAGGTCTGTGGACTAAGGGAGACTATACCTTTTTGCCCCCGGGCTTGGGGAAGTACCCCAAGTGCCTGTACTGGGTTGAGTACCCGTGGGACTTTAGGCCTGTGTTACCCCAAGGACACAGGGCCGCGTGACAATCCATTCTTGGGGTGGTGGCGGCATGTTACCCCCAGACTAGCGAGTGTGCTCCGGGAGAGGGGTCGGCCGGACATAAGGCGCCCCTAGGGAGGCATTTGGAGCCTGAAAGGTGGTCGGGCGCAGGGAGGTGGGTGGCTCAACGCAGGAGCACCCCCTACTGGCCCGCCTCACGTGGTGGAAACAGCGGAGGGATACAAATACCCAGCTGTGTTCCTGAGGTGGGATCTCTGCACCCGCCACACCATGTTTAAAACTGCTCATTTTAAACACAGAATATCACCTCTGAAAAGAGGCAAATGTGCAAAAGCTTCTCAGCTCCTTCAAGCTATGCTCAAATATTATGTGCTTACACATACATAGAATGGGGCAAGGCAGAACAGTTGTCTTAGTACCTTTAAATCTCTGCTTTATACTAATCCCTTCTCTAGACTACCCTCAGTCATTCAGACTGGGGAATCAAAGGCAGCTGGATGTGCTGTTGGTTATAGACATTTTTGGGCTAGCATGGTTAAGGCACACCAGACTGTAGAGCTCAGGTGGACCTTTGATCTAGACGTGGCTGTAAGTATCTATAACTGTGCCTGTATGTACAGCACACTTATAAATACATATGAAGAAAGTATTGGTACACAGCAAATTGCACTGGGTGGGGTAAAGGCAGGCTGGGGCCAGCTCCTAGGGTTCTGGGGGCCTCCAAGGGCTGCAGCAGTAGTGATCCAGGCACACAGAGCCTGGCCAGCAGCCTGAGTGCGGCTCTAGAGGGCCAGGCTCTGGTTTTTGGGTGCCACATGAACTGCCCTGCCCTTTTTTTTTTTTGGACCATTTTTTTTTAGATACTGGGATTTCCTGTTATCTAATTTTGGCTCCATGCTGCAAATATGCACTGCAGAGAATCTTTTCACATGCACTGTGCATGTTTTGTAGCACCTCAAAAGCTTTTGAGGTGCCACAAAGCATACACGTGCTTGCCTGGACGCACCCAAAGTGACTACATGGCTATAATTTGGCACAGAGGACATTTTATACACTAATTTGCAACCATTCTGCTACAGAGGGACCTCTCATACCTTTTATACATTATATACACTTCCTATATGTGACACACACATAAGACACCTGGAGTGCAAGTCTGACAAAAAAATCATATAGAAAAGCAAATCAGTATATTATATCCCAATGTACCTAAGCATGCAGCCAGTTTTCGCCCACTGTAGTCAACTTGTCTACTCTTGTACTTAAAGTTAGGCATGTGCTTAAGGCTTTTGCAAATCAAGCAGTTCCAGATTCAACATGTGGCACATACAAAATATAGCAAGCAATGGAATTTTATTAACTCAATTCCCTTCTCTTACATGTGTCTGGTGAGGGAGGAGGGCTGAAGGGATAGGGATGGTTAAAGTTTGGGGAAAAATTGAAAAGAAAGGTAGTTTTATTCACATTAGGAATTAGGTCAAGAGATGAAAGAAAATATTACATGCAAATTGTCTTCAGTGATTAAGGAAACAAGAATTGTCCCCACCCCTAGACTGCAATGCGTGACTTTGCATTTTAATTCTGCCATGTGCATGATGCAGTTGGGCACCCATTTCCAGAAGTCTAATACAGACAACTTTCTTTTTGTTCTGCAATTATTATTGTTTGGAAAAGTATGTTTCTGTTCACTGTTTATTTAAAAGAACCAGCCAATTTCAGAAACGTCAGGTCAGTTTCTACATGTCTAGCTCTTAGGAACACTAGGAGACCCTGACAGCTTTGAAACAGGGGTTCCCCAACAGTCTCAGAATTGGAGGGTCTTTTTACACAAACTTGGCTTCTGCTCAGATTTACAGGGAAATAAAGCTGGAATTTGCGCTTTGTGAAGGCCTCTGCCAGTGTTTTGAAAGCTGGATTTATGTTTGCTTTTGCATACAGCTGTGCTGTCTTGCACCTGCTTCATGCTGTACATATCTGGAATTTTTTTCACATTTTCAATTATTTCAGAAACAGGAACACAAACAACTCTACTTTTCCGTAGAAGAGCTTCAGTGTGTGTATATAAATTATACGCGTGTCACTGGAACTTCCTAGAAACTAGTGCTGTTTTCTCTTGCCAGGCGCCACAGAGAACCTTCCTGAGCAGGACACATTTTTCAATAGAAACTTCGAGCTAGTCAGGCAGGATAGAAGGTCATTCTCTAAAACAGGATGCCAAGAGGACAAGAGCTGAATGGTGCTGGCTGGCCAAGAGACGCTGTACAAATCAAGAATGTGGCGTGCTCCCGAGGGAAATTATTCATGAGCCTGGACTATATGATAAATCTGCAACCAAAGCTTTCCTTAAGCAACTGCAATAACAATGTATCACATTCCAGAACAGCCAAAAACAAAGGTTGCAAAATCACTTGCAGCTTAGGAAAATGAGAGGGGGTTTTGTTTTTTTTTTGTAAGTTTCATCATTTCTCCTCGTTTTCGAAAAACAAACCCAAAAAAGGTTTAAATGCCACCAGCATTAATTTATGTACAATTTAGGTAAACGGTGGCAGGAAACATTTGCAGTATTCAACTGCCTTTCAATTTTAACAGGCAAATACCCTTGCTCTTCAAAAGAGGCAAACAAACCACCTAAAAATAAAGTGGAATACAAATGTGAAAACAGCAAATGCAAATGTGTAATCTAATGTAAATAACATAATGCAAATGGTACAATAAACAGGTGCAAAGCAAATGGTCCTATAAAACATTAGCAATAGCTACATGACTTACAGCTTAAATCACACTACCATCTGGAAGAGAGATAGGTAAGATTAAAACATTACAGTCTAAAATTCACACACAAAGCATAACTTCTGTTTGATGTGTCAGCTCATAAGCTTCACTCCCCATGACTCTTACCAAGCTTAGATAGCATGAGAAAGTTCGCTCCTGTTATGCTCTTATACACCCTTCTCCCACCTGCTCTGTGGGTAGATAGCTGCTTAGCAGGATTGTCAGTCTATCAGTATTTTTGAAGCATAAATTTACATACAGAATTGAAGCTAGGTCCAGATAGTCAAAAAGCCCAAAGTGGAATCCAAGTTATGTGGTTTTCCATAAGCAGCACAGTTGATATCCGTAGCAAACACAACACACATTCGTGGAGGGGCAAATCTTAGACAAGGTGCCACCATTTTTAAACCAATCTGTGCATGCCAAACTGTTCTGTTACCGATATAGACCAGTTTCTGATCACTTATACCAGTAAAAGTGTCATGTCTGTACCTGGTCTAACTGTACTGAGGAAATGCTTCTTTTACAAATGGGGTATTAGAGAAAGGGTCTATAGAAAAGACTGTATCCTTTAACATAATGGTAAACACATGTAGAAATTCAGGAATAAAGCAAGCCATGATCACAGGACTGGCTTTAGGAAGGATCTGAATATATACCCAGAAAGCAGTTTTCTTCACAAATAGCTCCCCAAGAAAACCAACATGTTACCAGTAATATTAGCTTTCTATTCTCAGAGGGTATTTAAGATAAGGAGCCCTTTTGTTCCACTTGTGTCCCGACAGGCTGACAGAGCTTTCTGTTTAATGTCTCGCTCTATGGGAATGCAGGTCCACAGAAGTCAAAGGAAAATACAGTTTGCATTGTTTACATAGGTAGAAAATGTTCCCTCTGTCCTCTCTCCCCTCCCCTACACCCCCAAAAATCTTTGTTCTTTGTTATGTGTTACTTAAGAAAAATATATATCTAATTGTTAGCTAATAGCCCTGGACACACTGGGAACTGAGTACATTTTATTTTTTCCACTGTTGGAGTACAAAAGGTCCTTACCAGGCCTGAACTGCACTGAAATAATGAAGCACATGTAGCAATGTGTCCTCTTTCTCTTTCGTCCTTCAGTAACTCTACAACTCTAAAAGAAGTGAGACTAGAGATTGGCTTAATATTTATTTTCTACAGATATTTAAGGATCCAAATGCTCCTCTCTTCCTTAGTTTCACATGCAGGGAATCTGAGTCCAAGTCCGGATTTGGATCTGAAGTTTTGGTTTTCCTCACTTTCAAAATGATTTAGATCTGGTTGTCTATGCCAGACCCTTCTCTATTAGCACAAACATGAAAAACAAGTATTTTAACTATTGTAGTAACAAGGACCATGCAAGCAAGAATACACTGATCTGTCATGTCAGATGCTAATTACCGCTTAGCATATATGCTCGTTGGCGGCCATAATGTAGCTTTGACTCTCCCCCATCACAGAGACGACCAACATTAACAGCAATTTCCTCTTCCATGGACATGTGCCAGTATGGTACTGTTTAAATGGAAGAACACAGCTAACAGTTAACCTAGCTAACCCACTGCCATGAGAGAATGGTTTCTTGCAGATATTCCCAAACGGTAGCCTGTCGTGCTTTCTGGAAACCTAAACTCATTATCCTTGGTTTCAGTTTCTTCTCAGTAAAAAGGCATGTAAATACTTGTGCCTTAAAGACAGCTAAAAATCACATGCTTTCCTAATATTACTTCCCCATAGAAGCAACTGCAATAGTTGTTATAAGGAACAATGAGGGACCACTCCATTCATTTGTGAGTTAGCCCATAAACATTCTCTCTCAAGACATTTATGGAAAAGTTTGAGACCCTCTGGTCCATTTATCTGATCTAGGAGCTACGAACCACAGGTCACAGCCTCAGCTCCCATAACCCAACTGAAATTAATAGATCTGTGATTATGGAGCTATGAAATTTTACACCAGCTAAGCATCTGACCCCTCCAGGGCTGTGCATTCATGATTAGCAAGTATCCAAATTTCACAGTCTATTTTTGGACACACAAAATCAATGTCCCTGTCCTTTTAAGCTTTTATATATATAATAAAGCTATTCTATAAAATCAAGATCGCCTTAGTCTGAAATCCGTTTTACAATTTGTTTGATTTCATGCAGTGGCAGTTGGCATTTGCCATCAGCAGGAGATGCACAATGATCTTATTGATGAACTCTGGATCCATTGTCTAGATTTGATTAACTGATTACTACATCACCCAGCTCTTGAATGCTGGCACTTAATTCTGTTTCTAAGGCGATGTATATTAAGATATGTTTTTCAAGGAAAGCAGGACACATTTGTATTAATTCCAATTTTTCAGGAAGCAAAAAGATAGGTCAGACTGTTCAGCTAATTAGTTGCAAATACCGATCTGTTCAGTGTCAGAGCTGACCTGTAACACTTCTCTGTTTAAATCACCAACCTTGTGTTTTCTTCCTTTCATGGTCATGCATCACTCACCAGCTTTTTTCCAAAGGACATTTCCCTTCGCCACTTGTTTATTTGCCTGTAACAAAGTGCATCCTGGTGGACACATTTGCTGATCCAGCCAGCAAGCACGTGAGCATCATACCATGGCAGATAGCCGTCAGGACTGAAGAGTGCTCGAGTTCCATTCTGTGAAGCTGGGAAGCCTAGAAATATCTGTGCAGTAGACTTGTATATTGAGCAACCAGGGCTAAAAAGTAAATCTATAGAAAGTGATATGGCTGACAGTTGTGTGTGGTAGGATTCAGTATTAACCTGAAGGAACTGAATATTTCAGTGGGAGTTTAAAGTGCTTTTTGTTTTCTGTTTGTCATCAAGAGACTGTCAAATGATCAACACATCCTTTATGTGTTAATCACATCAGCCAGTACCAAATTAACTCTATGGTTGAATTCTGCCATATATTAACACTAAATCACCTTGGTATATAAAAGCTTATCTACTTACCTACAAATAGAACTAGTGAGTAGTTATTCTGAAATAACTCCATGTGTGAACACCCCTATTCGTGGATGAGTTATTCCACTTTCATTTACACACCCTATGTTACTCTGAAAAAACGTCATGTGTAGGTAAACCCTATGTTTTGGTAAGTCTTGCACCGCAATTGACATAAGCTATGGTAAGTTATTCCTTGCTATAAATTTTAATTGTTTGGTAATGTGCATATAATGACTTGTATAATGGATTCATTACTCCTGATCAGGGCTTGAAGGTCCTACAATAATGGAAATATATAGCAAAACTAGCCTATAGTGCTACTGGGCCAAGAACCCTATGAACATAGGAGAATACAATGTTGTAGGAAAGAAAATTTACTAATCACTTCTTGTTTTGCAAGTCAATCTTTTATTACTACTTTAGTAAGGTGACTGCTATATTCATCTGAGGAGAAACCATACAACATGGCAGCATGGTAGGATTTCAGTCCAAAGTTCTCCTGTATAGCAAAGCAGTAATTTGTGCATGTTCAGAGGGCCCCAGAAGAGCTTAAAAGCAGTATTATTCTAAGCCTATTGGAAACCTTACTGGAGGCTGCAGAGTTTAACACATGCCAGGTGACAAAACTTCTCAGTATTTAAGAGTCACTCAGTCGTGCTAATTCTAATATTTTAAAGGCTCATGGTGTCAATAATGGCTTTAGGTAGCCTATGATTATTTGCAGTGCATTATCTGTTTTCCAATCAATTGCATTATCTGCTTTCCAATTAATAAGCAAGAATGCTTTCTCTGAATTTAAGTGAACTGAGGTGCTGAACTAACAGCTGTGCAGAATTAAGTTCTGTGTTTATCTACAAACCCAATACAGTAGACAGCTGCACTACAGACCACCTGGTATGGCCCCACCTACAACCAGTCTGGAAGGGGCACATCCAGAGGGAAGAGAATAACAGTCTACATTCAGTCCATGCACCTTCTTCAGAGAGCACCAATCCTGCAGTCAGCAGCCTATCTGGGTAACTCTGTGCCTTAGGGAGCTCTGGCATGAGGCAGCACCAGCTGCTACGTTGCTGACAGCCAAGGTGGCTATTTTTGTGTCCCCCAAGAAGCAGTGCCTGGGGCTGCTGCCTTAGTTGCCCCTTCTCAGTTATGCTACTGGCAGCAATTATGGGGGTTGTTATGATATGAACCTATCTAGATGGAAAAAAAAAGAGACAAAATTATTTTCATTGACCTGAAGGCCCATCTAAACATCTCTCCCAATGATAAGGTTGATTTCATAAAAGATATGACAAGGGAAGTCCTGCTTTTTGCATATTTCATGGACCATCACATCTACAACACTACAAGTATTCACATGGCAGTCACTACCAGAGACTAGCAGGGGGCAGGGCCCAGATGTGAAGAAGCCATCTGCAGTGGCAGCAGGGCGGGGAAGGGGGTGGCCTTGGCAAGAAGACAGATGTGAAGCTGGTGGCAGCATGGAGTCACCAGTACTAGGTGGGCCCTGCAGGAGGGGCCATGACCACTCTGCCCGGCTCCGTGTGGCCCATGGCAGTCACCCTGATCTGCGCCCCCCAGGGTCACTGGTCACTACTACAGGCTCTGGTCACTACTAATGTGGGCTGGGTTAGAGAAGGTGTTCCAGAGAATTTATAGTTCATGTACTAAACTATAAATGAAAACCTTTATGCACTCCCTTAACTAAAACTATGGCAATCCTGATTTTGCTTGGGTGATGCTAGCAACTGATACCATTCAGATTTGGTTGCTGTCATTTGAAACTGCAGTAAACCTCAGAATAAGAGAGCAAACAAACCTCTCTCCCTTATCTCCACGCTAGCTCTACCAAAGATTGTTCTCTGCAGGAGGCCATATAGTATAGAATATATTGTACTATAGCTATAGTAGGAAGCCATATAGCATCTCACAAGCCTTCTGCTTAAATCTCTCTTTTTTTCTTAGCAGAATACTAAGAAGCTATTTCTTTATCATTTGTAAGGAAAAATTAAAGACATGTGAAAGGTTTTTTCTCAGTGAATCTCAACCAGGGTGTCATGGCAGCCTAGGGTGTCATCAGATCTTTTGCAGGGTGCCAAGGTGTGTGAAGATATAAGTGAGGTATAGATATAAGTGAGGTATGAGGCAATAAGCAGATAAGCACAGTCTCAGCCTCATGCCTGCTTGGATGAGCCCCCATGCCCGCTTCCCAGTCCATCTGCAAGGAGGTAAGCACTATAATATAAATTAGTTTTTGAAATTGGGTACCACTCATTCCAGAAAAGTTTTGGAAGGGGCCTTGAGTCCAATGACCAATGCCCTGAGTCCAAAAAGGTTGAGAACCACTGCATTACTCCCTTAACATGGGCAGCGCCAGCCTCTTCCCAGTGGGGGGACTGAGGTGGGGTAGACAGAAAACAGGAGGGCAGGGGGAGGGGCTCTGCAGACAAAGGGAGGACACGGGCCCTGTGACTGGGCCAGGACTGCCACACCTCTGTGGGCTGCAAGCAGGAGAGGGGTGGCTACGGCAAATTTTGGAGTGGCTATAGCCCTCCCCCAAGCCCTCCCCTAGAGATGCTCCTGCTTCTTAAACTTTTTATTTTCTAGAAGCACAAAAGCCATGTTATGAACTGATGCCTTCCCAAATTAGCTAGTGCAACTCCCCCCAAAAAGCCAAAATGCTCTTCTATGATATGCTCAAGCCTCCCTCCCTTTTAACTACTGGATCTTTCCTTGATGTTCTTAAGTAATGGCAGGCAGTACTCAGTGATGGGGCAGCATTATTTGCTTATCCCAAGCATGTAAAGAAGTTTTATTTTTCACTATTCTTGGTCATACTCATCACCAAGTGTATCAAACATACTACTCCTTGGTCTCACAGGAAACATAGGGGAAGAATTTATCTGTGGAGCCCATAAAGGGTACTGAGTAGGCAAGTCTGCACCCTAAGGCAAAATTGGTGGCCAACCTGTGCCAAAAGTGCCACAAGTAACGTGGGCAGCTTGTGTGTGTGGCTTGCAGCAGACCAGAGAGAGGGATAAGCTACACAGCAGCAGATAGGGTGGGAAGTAGAAAGCAGAGCAGGAGATGGGGCAGGGAGCATAGAGTACAGATCAGAAATGAGAGCAGCAGACTGGGCAGAGGGAAGGGATCCAAGTGGCACTTGGAGTTTTCACTGGGAGTTAAAGATCAGAAATCCTAGATATTTTTAGGTAGGCTCTCCTGGAACTGAGTGTTTGTGGGGAAGAAGGTATATCAACTGCAATTTGACATCATATTACAAATCAAATACTTTCTGAAGGAATCAACTACATTC
The DNA here is from genome assembly GCF_001723915.1 of Gavialis gangeticus. Classification (NCBI taxonomy): domain Eukaryota; kingdom Metazoa; phylum Chordata; order Crocodylia; family Gavialidae; genus Gavialis; species Gavialis gangeticus. The sequence goes on along the minus strand of NW_017728992.1, from coordinate 54,884,181 downwards.
TGAAACAATGCCAGGCAGATAGAAAGTTACAGTAAGGATTAAGAGGAATTTAAGGGAAAAGTAGCTTCATTGAACATAGTGTCAGACTTCCATATAAATGACTTAATATAGATGTTTGACAAAAAACACAAATAAGATGAGGATCTCAGCTGAATTTTATACCTTTTAACAACTGTAAAAATATTTGATTTTATTCTAGCTCTTTCTGGGTTGATATATGTTGTGGATTGTAGCTGCATTTCATTTCAATATTATTACTCTTACTGGGCATTTGTATGAGGCTGTAAATATGGAGACTAAATGGACTAAAATGTTAAGTTTTACCTATGATCAACAGATCCTGATGCTCTGTAAATCTTAGAGTCTACATTTTTTAAAATCATTTTCAAATTCCCTTTGAACAATAAGATGCAAAAAAGGTGGGGGGAAGTTTAGCAGGGTCACTGACTCAGCAAAGGAGAGAACCCCCAAACTGAAAAGAAATGTTTATCATTAGATTCACAGCTGGATTGTAGCTGTTACAAAGGAAAGTTACTGTAAGACGTGGGCTTACATCTAACTTCTAGATTAAAATACTTTATGGCCTAGGCTGCCAACACCATTCACTGCATTTGTACAATCAAGTGCTGCACAAATGTGCTGGAAGATTTCCTAACATGTTCAGTACAGTACGAATACTCATCCAAGACTGGATTCAGTCCTTGGAATCAAGTGCATTTCATGAAGGCTTATTTTTAATCCTGTTGGCCAGTAACCTTTTTACTACATGTGTGCTGGTACGTTTGAGCTTCTGTATCATCATTTGCACATGGTATCAGAAAGGAAGAAATCCAACCATGTCTTTATTAAATGACATGTTTGTAAGATTTAGACTGGAAAGGAAATGTTCATCTTCTGTTCTATGACTGTCAGGAAAAGATCAATTGATTTAACCTGGTCATGACCCATCTATTATTTAAAGGAAGTAATTGGGCAGATAGTGTTACAGCCACTAATACTTTAACACAGGTGCAGTACCATCTGCTTCTGCTCTCTTTGACATGTGGATATTAAATAAAGTTTAAGTCCTTAGTTCCTGAATTTAGGCCTATTTTTTTTTAATATGAGTGAAAATAGCTGGCTGAGCTCTTATAATCTACAAAAGCAAATGTCAGACATTTTGGTAAAAAACAAAACAAAACATGGAAGAGGAGTTTCAGAAGGCCTTACATGAGCCTCTAATGCCAGTCAATTTAAGATTCAAATGAATCCATCCTACACCTTTTAATACCTCCAATATATGTTCTCAAACATAGCAATATTTTCTAAGTAGTTAACTCAAAAAACTTGCTGGCCTGGAATTGCTAACTAAAAAGGAATATTCAGTTTTGGGATGGACAGGATCTTGCTTAGACAACATTGCATATTTCATGCAGAACTGATTGGTACTGGCTGCACACGGGAGAAGCTGTTTTTTAATATCTGGACCTGAAAGCAAGATGGTTATTGGAAGTGCTTAAGAAAACCATGTTAAAGTACAGCTTAGCCTTTAAGCAAGGAAGAGCACCAATTAAACAGGAATCAGTTTGTCAGCCTTTTATTTTTATTAAACTAATTTCTCTTTCAAATCTGAGCTACTACAACCTTTAGTTTCAAAACTGGCTGTGTGCAAGCTTGCATAACAAATTCACATGCTTCTAAGTTACTATTTTGACAAAAGATACAATACCCAAACTACAGGCGTTTTCTGGCATTGAATAAAATGCCTCCTTACTTCTATTTTGTTTAATCATTTCAGTAATAAATCTTTCATTTGCTATTTGTTTGACATCCCTCTCAGACACCTGATACACATGCTGTACTCTATGCCTGGGAGCTTCTGCCAACAAAAACAGTACAACCAGCTCCTGCATGCAGAATTATCAGAAAAAAATGCATCTAGGCTTCATGGCAAGAGCCAGACTTTTTTTGTTGTTAAAAGTTTGCAAGAGGGAGTCATCTCCATTTTTTGACTGGAAGTTTCCATAGGAAATCTTTATGATGGGTACTGCTTGGATAACCTGTTTTCCTGTTCAAATAATTAGGAGGATAAATAGCTAACAGAGGTGCTCACAAGTCTGAAAAGATACCTGGCAAAGAATTATTGTTCTTTTAACCATCTATGTTCTGAAAACCTTTTTCATACAACTAAATCTAGTTTAAAGCTGAATTTGAATTCTTTGCTTTCAAGAAGGGAAAGAAGGTGGGAGAGAGTCTATACCATTGATTCAAAGTAACAGTTGAAATTAAATTGGGAGGTATCAGTTCTGACTTTTTGTAATGTGAATATGTATCTTTCCCCCTCCATCCCCTGCCCCATCTCTCTCTCTCTAAGGGTTGTCAGGCTCATGTTTTTTCCTTACAGTTTTCAGCTACTATACCAATGAGTACAATGTGCGTCTCAAGATCCTAAAAAGAATGATTTACTTTATATATATTTTTCTTAAGTTGGCCACTTGCAACTATTTTCTCCATGAGATAGTCAACATTACATTGCATTTTTAGCAGACATGCAATATAAGCTACAGACAAAAGCTCTTTTTTAACAAAGCAAAGGGATTCAGTCATTCTTTGAGAAACAAATAAAAACAGCATGCATATACTTGTGCCTATGTTTGAACAATGCTATGGGATTACTATTATTAATTACTTAGCTTTTGAGTCATCAGAAGTAAGGCAGCCTCAAATTTTACTGTTTTATTTACAGCATTGCCAAGCAAGATTTCAACCCTGTACTGCAAGGTACTACACTAATATGCAGTGAGGGACTATCTGTGCCTCAAAGGCCTTATAATCTAAGAGAAAAAGAATGGAATCAAAAGCCCAGAGAAACTGAGCTGGCCAAGGCCCAGCATGAAACAAGAAATGTAGCCCAGATCCCAGTCCAGTGCCAATGCACTAAGCAAATCTACCAGCTCTTTGGATTCTGGAAGTCTGATACAACAAACTGGAAATTTTGTGGCACCTTAATTTAAATTTAAAAAGAAAGTCTTTAGTGAATGCAATACTGTTATGAATAGTACAATTGGCACAGCAGCTCCTTTGTAACTTTCCTCTGTCCTACACAGTTAAAGAGTAGACTATTAGATCTACTCTCTCTTGAATGTTTTCAGTTTGAAGGTGTGAGGACATCTCAGATGCAGGGGCAGTCCCAGCAGATACTGCTAACCAAAGGAATCTGATCTGCGGCAGTTGGAGTGCAAGAATGGGTCTCTTTTGGACATGCACTTAAAGGGGATGACAGCACATGGTTTTGTTAAAGTTATCCATTCTATTTTCTTCCCGTTTCTAGTCCTTTTCTCCCTCCCCCCCACCAAATAACCCTGTCCCTTTGTGTTAGAATCAGAAAATACCACCTAAAGGCGCAGAAATGTATTTGATAAACTGGAACTTAAGTGATGTTTGCTCTCATTTAAATACCTCTGGAAACTCTACAGATCATTGTACCTCAGTCATCTCACTCTAAATATAGATGTGGAGAATGCTGATTAGCTCATTGGAGTGCCAAGCTATACCATCAGTTAAAATGCACTCCGTAATGTGAAGTTAAATTATATATGCCCAGTAGTGCCTTATGTTCCATGTGTTCTCTAAAACTGAGAGTTTAAATGCTCAAAACTTAAGTGTAAGAAAGAGAGATAGAGTTAAGATCTCTTTACATCCTTCTTTCAGGAAAGTCAATATTGCAGCAGCAGAATGAAATAAATGCACAGCACAAACATTAGATAAACCAAGAATTCCAGAAATACGGTCTATGTCCCATAAAAACCTTCTTCCCCACAATTTTAACTCAGCCCATTCAGTCCCTCTCTAAAACAGCTACTCAGGGTCATCCTAGTGCAGTCTTTCTGGCAACATCTGATCTCCTTGCATCAGAACTTGGCTGGGGGAGGGGGAGGGGGAGGGCATTGCATTGTGTAAGTCTAAATACTGGTTTGCAGGTGTGTATACACACACACACACACACACACACACACACACGTATGTTATTTTTATAAATACATATAACATACACACATACATATATACACACGTTTTTATACACATAGACACACACATATATGTATGTTTTTATACACATACATACACATATACATTCTCTCGCTCTCTCTCACACAAACACACGGGAGAAAGAACAATGAAAATGAGATGTTTCAGGGTGGTAAATACCAATAATTTTTATGTATGTGAATATAATGCTAAAAAAAAGCATAATCCAACAACCAACAGGCAAAGCTCGTGGTTTAGTTATGAGCTAGAAGCTGCTCAGTATAGGTGAGGAAGAGAGCAATGCACAGACCAAGGACACCATCTAGTGACTGCATTCCTGCTTTACAAGAGAACTACTCAGACTACTTGGCCAGTCACTCTCCTAGCAGAATAAATCATTCAGAAGTTTGTACTCCCAATGTTGTTGCTTATGCAAGGTGTACATGTTCCTTATATGGTAGTGGTCAATTCAGAATACACAGGCAGATGCAGCAAGGCAGCTCTTATGTTTGCTGGTATTGTAATGTCATGCAAATTATTTTATTATACAATTAAAGTTAAAGAATTTCTCCTTGAATATATGGCAAATTGATTTGCTATTGCACCTGTGAAACAAATCGGATGGAAATTGGGCCATATGCTTCAGATTCTGAGGATCATATTTTATGGAGGTAATACAAGTAGCTTCATTATTAATGTTAAGTTTTGCACTTGCATAGAAAGATTCATAGAATACTTTAGCACCCCAAATTAACAACTGGGACAATTAATAAGTTATAACTCATATGTGACTGGACAGGAATGGATTTGTTTCTGGGAGGCAAACCCCCCCTCCCCCCAAAACAAAACAAAAAACTGAACAGAGGAACAAGACCCTACCCTATCTTGGCTGTGTCCTTTTCCAGGCTAGTGGTGGTGGGGATTTTGTTTTGTTTTTTATTTGTCCTGGCTGCCATGGGTAATGTACATTATGTGTACTGGAAAGTCAACAAGAAGCTATTGCAATATTAAGAAGCCCAAGAAAAATGGAAGGACACCCATTTGGCTTCACAAGGAGCGTCCTTAGTACCTCAAAATCAAAGGGAATGCATACAGAAAATGAAAGGACAGGGACACCACTAAGGAAGCTTACCAAGAAGCAGCAAGAATTTGCAAAGATAAAATCAGGGACTTCCTCCCAGCGAAGAAAGTTAATGACAACAAGAAGGGGTAATATACGTAGACACAAAAAAAGGGACCAAGGAAGCTATGGGTCCACTGCAAAAAAGTCAAGACTTAAGACACAAAGAAGACAGAGCTACTCAATACTTGCTTCACTTTGGTTTTCCCACACATGCAACCCCTCTCCACCACCACCCCACAACTAGACAGCTAACCAAAATTATGTGGAAAAGGAAGGGGAATGGTTAATGGTCATGATAATGAAAAAGGCCATCAGAGAGCTTTTCACTGGTTCCCATGAATTCAAGTCAACAGAACATGATGAACTGCACCCCTGGGTGCTGAAGGAGTTGGCAAAAGGGATCTTAGACTTTGGCAATTATATTTACCAAGTCACGGAAGATGAGCAAGATGCCAGACATACCTAGAAGTTACTGGAGCAAATTATAAGGAAGTCTATTTGTAAGCATCTGGAGGAGGAAAGGCCGATCACAAGCAGCCAGCACAGACTTGCTAAGAAGAAATCAGGCAAAACACATTTGATCTCCTTTGACAAACTAGTTGGATGGATGAAGGGAATGCAGTGGATATAGCATACTAGACTCCTGTAAAGCTTTCAACTGAGTCCCCCATAAGTTACTTATACACAGTTGGAGAAATCTGGGCTAAAAATGTGGGGAGAAATGTGTGCTAAAGAGGGATAGCCAACTAGCTTGATAGTTGACTTAACAGCAATCAACATGCCCAGTTAAACCAATAATAAGATTAAATTAAACAATGCAAGGCCTAAGAGGAGATATAATAATAAGATACCTTAAATTAGATAAATCCAAATATACTGTATCATAGCTTTATCTTATACATGTTAGTAGTAGTGATTGATGTAATATATTAGATGTTGTTTTGCTAGAAGAGATATGAGTTTCTTAGATAATTAAAAAGAAAAAGAAGAAGTCATCTTGCCAGTGAAGAGCAGACACTAAGGTGAAGAGAAAGCAGGAGAGGGACAAGCAACATTCCTAAGGACATAACAATCCCTTCCACTGGCAGGCAGGAGGTAGAATAGGATATTTTTCCCTACCTACCCTCAAGGAAACCTCTGCACTTTCAGCCCCACATTCAGTAGATTTAGTGGTTCCTCTTCATACCCTGGTGTGCAGCCACAGTGCTGGCAACTAGGGGCATGCAAAACTTTGGTCTGTGATTCGATTCGGAGAAGATTCAGCCTGATTTGGAGGCCAAATCACCCAATCCAAATTGAATCGGGAGAAGAAAAAAAAAAACTCTAAATCAATTTGGAAAAGATTTGGAGATTCAAAGATTTGAAAGGCAGCCTTTCAGGGGAACAGAAACTGAGAAGAGGGAGGGGGAGCAGGGAGAGAAGACTGACATCTCTAGCTGGCCAGTGACTGTGAGCTTTCCCTGAGTCCCCTTCCAATCACAGTACTCTGGGGGAGGGATATAGAAACAGCACATAAGCCTCTGTCTGCACCTTTCTTTGCCTTTTGTGAGCTGTTTCTGACTGAGCAACAGCGTCTGAAAGGTAGTGGAATGGCTTGGCTTCCTACCTAGTCAGTCTCCTGCTAGTTTCTGTTCTTGGAAAGGATTAGATATAGCTTACTAACTAGAATCCCTCTAGGATCCCTATCCAATCCATTTCTTTCAATTTATATTTGTTCTTGTTCCCCCCCCCCGCCACACTTTTTAAAAAGAAAACTGTGTTTTCCCTAGCAGTGTCATCCATCACTGTGCAGGGCAGCACATATATTACACACACTCACACAGAAGAAGTCAGACAGGCATAGAAGAAGAAGAGATTATATATAGTTATTATTAGTTACATACAGACTAAACACAACACAGAAGAAGTCAGACAGTCATACATCAGAGAAGAAGAAGAGAGATTATTTTAGTTACACACACAACAGTAAACACAAACACAGAAGAAGTCAGACACAGTAATACATCAGACTTTCTCCTTACACCAGCCCTTGTCCTTAGCTGAGCGGCCAGGTGTCAGGCAGCTTATGCTGCTCATGGCTCCATCCTACCAAGTGCCCACATGCACCACCTGTGAGCAGGACGGTGGTGCTGTCCCTGTATGAGGCATGTACTTGAGGGAGGAGCTGCACAAGGCAGAGCCACAGGTAGCCTCGCACTTCACCTCTGACATCTGTAGCAGCTGAGGTGGAGATCGCGCCTACCTCCCCCTCACAGGGCACTGGTGCAATCAGTCAGGCCATCAGTAGGCTCTTCTTCGAGCCAAGGTGATGGATGAGTCCTACATAGCAAGGGAGATAATGGTGGCCATGAAATGCATGGTGCAGGGGTTGCTCATTGGGCAGGGTGAGCTCACCCATGGGTTGATGGTCACTGACAGTGGGGCCAGTATGGTCAAGACTGTCCATGGTGCCAATTTTGTTGGCATCTGCTGTGTGGCACACAAGTTGTACCTCATAGTCAGGGACACCTAGGAGTGGGACAGGACTGCTGGTGATGGCAGCATCACTACCACCCAGCTGATTTCAAAATGCAGGAAGGTGGCAGGCTACTTCCACCAGGCTATTGAGGGGGGCAAAATGCTGTGGGAGAAACAGGCAGAGCTGAGCATCCTGCAGCACAAAATTATGCAGGATGTGGAGACTCCATGGAAGTCCACATACCTGACGCTGGAAAGGCTGATGGAGCAACAGAAGGGGAGATTGGGATCAGTGGCCCCCTTAACAGAGCTGAGTGGAATACCATCTCCCAAATCTTGGTGGTCCTCAAGCCCTTCCTCAAGGCCACCGAGACCCTCAGTGCTGGTGATGCTCTCTTCAGCCAGGTGATCCCCATAGTGACCGAACTTGAGAACCAAATGGAGAAGTTCCCGGGGATCCATGTTCCTGGCTGGGACAAGCCACTTTCAGCAGAGATGCAGGCACTGGTGAAGCAGCTGAAGAAGGGCATCAAAAAATGGCTAGATCTGTTGCAGTCTAGTATAGTCCACATGCTGGCAGGCATATGTGACCTGAGGGTGAAGGGGAGCATGTGCACTGGCAGCACCAAAACCCATGATCACTGGATGGAGGTGCTGGTCAACAGAGTCAGAGAGGCAGAAGGACAGGCAAGGGGATGTGAAAGAGGAGGATTCACTTTCCTGTGCCAGCACTCCCAGCACCAGCTAGTCTCCTCCATGACAGTTGTTGCCAATGTGGCCAAGGGCATGGCTTCAATATTGGGGTTCAGATGCACCAGACCCCAGCCTCAGGCAGGTAGCACCAAGGCTTTGGTGGTTACCTATCTTGTCGAGGACATGGAGCCACTGGACTGCAATCCCTTGGCCTATTGGGCAGCCCACAGCCAGATGTGGCAGGACCTGGCCATGGTTGCTTGGAAACACCTGTCCTGTCCATCAACCAGTATTCCAAGCAAGAGGGTGTTCAGCATTGCTGGGGATGTTGTGACACCCCACCACACAGAGACTGGAGACAGTGTTTTTTTTATGAGAAATGTGCCCCCACAGGTAATTGGGTTTTCTTGTCTTCGATAGATTCTGGTGTGCAGTTTGTGGGGGTACTGGAGATATGTTGGCATTTTGAGCTAGGAAGTTAGCTTCTAGTGATGATGTTAGCAAGGTTTGGTGCCTGCTTGAATTTACATACCACTTTTCACAGCTGGGCCTGTGAACTCCCCTTCATCAGCCTCCTAGGTACAGAAACTCACAGACTCAATATAGACATTGGATTTATGACACACTACAACCTGCCAGACATCTGACTCCTTAGGTACCTCTCCACTTTTACCTGCTTCCCTCCTACCCAGCCTGTCTCTCTCCCCATGATGCCTCTATTTCCATTTTTACTGACTGGCTTTCTTGCCTGCATTGCATGCCAACCTCTGGCTTCTTTACTACTCCTTCCATCCAGGAAGAGCACAGTTGGTGTACTAAAAGACACTAGATTGATCCAAAGGACATTGTCTGCCAGTGCCATGTTCTTAGACCAAAACCTGTAGCACCTGTCCCTGGTCAGCTGACTGGAAAGAGGCAGGGCCCTGGGCACATCTAAGCCCCAGGGCTGGGGCTGGCAGAGAGAGTTCTCTGGCAGCTGCTGGAGAAGAAGCTCCTGCAGGAAAGGAAAGAAAGCCTTTAGTCTGTGACAGTTTGGCTGCCTGAGATGCTGCTGGTGCTACTGTGCTGTAGTGCTCTGTAGTGCTTACCTGTTCTTATTTAAAGTGGTGAACTGGACTGAGGCTGTAGGGGAGGAGAACTCATTGGGGCACACTACCATGTCATGTAGAGGCCCCAGCACCAGTGAAGGCGCACCTTAACACACACACACACACACACACACACACACACACACACACACACACACACACAGTGTCACCCATGTCATGAGTTTTGCTTGTCAGCAGCCTGAGATGCAGTTTCCCAGAAACCCCTGCATCTTTCTCCTTGAAGCTTGGCAGGCTTCATGCCTTCAGAAGGGACTACCATCCCTGCAATTTTTATCCCATATCAGCCAAAAAATGACAAACATATATATTTCAGTGATTCCCCATTATAGTCTATGGCCGAATCTCCAAATCAGTGCTAAATCTTCCGAATTGAATCACTGTCCTCCAAATGGGCTGAATCTGAATCAAATACTTCCCTATTCACACAGGCCTACTGGCAACCCACCGAATCTGCCTTCCAGTCCTCAGCAGCATTATTTTTATAACGACTTATAAGCGAGTTGCTTAGCCTACTGGCTTTGCAGGGGAATTTGTTGCCCGAGGAGCTCCTCAATCAGCCCCGTAAAGCACAATTCAGTATTTTAAATGAACAAACAAAACACCTTTGCTCCGTCCTGGACACTAGGGGGGAGCCCCTTTTGATCTGGCTCCAGTACAGCAGCCTGGCTCCTCCTTGCAGCAACCTGTTCCTTTCACAGCTTGCTTCCTCCTCCTTTTGCTTACTCTTATGGGAGTGTCTAAAGCTTTCAGTGGTACACTCCCTGATGACCCAAATGTCCCACAGATGGGATTTCTTAAAAAGGGACAGGGCCTGTATCCAAGCAGCACCACAATCTGCTTTCCTGAGGGCCCCCTTTTACATATGAGTTCAATGCAGCTTATGGGAAAGAAATGCACCCGTCAGGCCTGAGGACAGACTACCCTTGCCCAGTCAGAATCAACTGTGTCCCATAAAAGGGCCTAGACTAAATGTCATAGAGAACAATCCAGAAAACTAGGACCTCAACACAGACCTGATCAATCCAGGCCTCAATACCAATCACAACACCATGAAGGAGAATCCAGAGGTTCCTGGGAAAGAAGTAATGAGTATCTGAGGCCACTGATTCTACTTTACTTCAGCCCCTTATATGTCCATATCCCGGTAGAGTAGAAGACTTTCCAAGCAAGGGGCTCCATCCCTGCCAAAAACTTCCCAAACAGGGTTAGAGACTTTCCTAAGCATCTTTCCCCAAGAACTACTTTGCCTCTGGGCAGCTTTTTGTCTCTTCCTATACCATGTGCTGTGTAACCTTGCTCTTTTTGTTAGGATTCATATTTATGAACTCATTTCATTTTCTGTGGAACAGCTGGGATCTGCCTGCGAGAGACACGTTCCATACATTCATTGGTGATAATGGAGTATAAGGGCCGTGGCAAGATTGCAGGTTTCCAATGTCTGATTCATGCTAAACTGCTTTCTCTAAGACCCTGACATCTAGTTGAAGGAAATTTGTTGAGTTTGTTATGACTAAAATGCAAAGGAAGCCCCAGGAAAAATTGACACAAACAGAAATGTTTTCCTTTTTTCTTCATGCATTTTTTTTGTTTTAAATTTCAATGAAAAATTTATGTTTGAATTAAAATACACTTTTCTTTCGTCATGAAACTTTCAGCATGCAAATCTGTGGTAGGGCATAAAAACCTGAAAGTGAATTGTGGCTGAAAGAACGAAAGAGAAGGCAAAGAACAGAGAAATGGCAGATACGGTGAAAACCAAATTTGATTTTATGTAAGTCAGAAAGGGATCTTGGAGTCCTAGTGGACTCCAAGATGAATATGAGTCATCAATGTGACGAAGTCATCAGCAAAGCTAATCACACTTTATCATGCCTCAGCAGATGCATGGCAAACAGAACCAAGGAGGTGATACTTCCCCTCTATCAGGCACTGGTCAGACCGCAGTTGGAATAATGCATCCAGTTTTGGGTGCCACACTTTAAGAGGGATGTGGATAACCTGGAGAGGATCCAGAGAAGGGCCACTTGTATGGTTAAGGGCTTGCAGGCCAAGCCCTACGAGGAGAGACTAGGGCACCTGGACCTCTTCAGCCTCCGCAAGAGAAGGTTGAGAGGCGACCTTGTGGGTGCCTACAAATTCATCATGGGGGCGCAGAAGGGAATTGGTGAGCTTCTACTCACCAAGGCGCCCCTGGGGGTTACAAGAAATAATGGCCATAAGCTAGCAGAGAGCAGATTTAGACTGGACATTAGGAAGAACTTCTTCACAGTTAGAGTGGCCAAAATCTGGAATGGGCTCCCAAGGAAGGTGGTGCTCTCCCCTACCCTGGGGGTCTTCAAGAGGAGGTTAGATAGGCATCTGGCTAGGGTC
>NW_017728992.1:54847830-54867421 GCF_001723915.1 Gavialis gangeticus | reverse complement strand
CACACTTTCCTGCCTATGCAGGGGGTCGGACTCTATTATCTATTGAGGTCCCTTCCGACATTTCTATGAATCTATGAAAAGAATTTTACTTTTAAATCTATGTTATTTGTTACAATCCACTAACATTGTACAAGTATCTTTCAGACAGTTAAGTTTATACAGGCAGAAGGTAGGGCAGGGTGGCACCTAACTGCTTCAGAAATGCATGAGCTTTTGTAGCATTCTTTGGGTGCTATGAATGGATTTACAGAAAGAAAGGGTTTAAGTGTTATGGCATCACTTACGTTTAAAAAGTCCTTTTAACCACACCATGAACCATATTGTTTCCTGTGGTTATTTCTTTAGCATATGTGCTACTAAACGCTCACCTTGTTTTAGGAATCATGCTCCACTGCTATCTCTTCACATTTTGTTCACATCCTCCAACTCCAACAGTTCTGCAGGTGTACATGTTCAGTTCAGACTAATGAGTAGCAAGTAAAGGATTCATTTTCTCAGAACCTTCTCTCAACTGACTGTGGTTTCTGAGAAAGGGGATGCTGACATTGTTTGGCATCAAGATTTTAAATGTGTTTTTCAAACTTCAATATTATTTTAAGTTTGCTACATTCCAATAGTCCTATGATGCAGAATTATTTAAGCCAATATTCAAATAGTGCCTGAAAAGCTCTTAGAAAGTCTAAAATAGTTTTCTCAACTGAAGGAAAGTAGGAATTGGATGTCCAGAGTACAGGTGACGTTTACAATTTTCAGAGCCATGAAAAAAAAAGAAAAGAAGAAAAAAAAAAGCTAAAATGACTTTTAGGTAAAAAGACTCCTGACTATCAGTTCATGGTGGCACCTTGTTAGTTGTTTTATAGGGATGCTTTTTTCTTCCAATACATTTCACCAAATTACAAAAAAAAAAAAAGAAGGAAATGTGCTGCTGGACCTAAAAACACTCAGTGAACTAAATAGAAAATGAAGGAAGACCATGGCCGCGTCTACATGTGTTGATTTAAGGCGCATTAGCCATTTTTAGGCGCATTAAGGGTGTGGGTCTACACATGCATGCCCTTAATGTGCCTTAAAAAATGTCGATTCTAGGCTACTTGTGCCTAAATTTGATACCTGCAAAAGCAGGTATCAGATTTAGGTGCAAATAGTTAAATCACCTTAACACACATGTAGACACACTAAGGCACATTAACGCTGTGTATGTTGACTGACTTGGGACTAAGTCAGTCCACACATCGTGTTAATGCACCATAGTCCATGCACGTGTAGACGCATGCCTAAATTTTCTTAATGCACATTAAGCAAATGCACATTAAGTTTAGGAGAGTGTAAAAGCATGTGTAGACATGCCCTGCAAGAAGGAAAATCTTGTCAATCTGAAAATGATGAAAGAAAGACTTAAATACTTAAATTCAGAGACATGGTTTGAAAGCAGTTCTTCATCGAAGACCTGGAACAAACTTCAGCCTCAGAAGTACCACATGCAAAGCAAGGGAATGGAAAAGATCATTCCCATGACCATGGCTAGCATCCATTTGTTGAATGTCTGCTTTATGCTGCTCTTCTCCACTGAAATCTTGTTGTTGTACCCACTGTCAGTGCTCCAAGGCTTATTTCAAAGCCACCTAAGGTGTTCTCAAATTCCAAACATCCCAGAAATTTTCTCTGGCTCCAAACATCACAGATTGCCAAGATGACAATCAAGGAAATTCTCCAAGAGATCTTCACAATCTCTAGCAGAAATCTCTCACAAGCAGCCTAGAATGGGAGTTCCATCCTCACCTCCCAAACTTCACCAGCAAATAGAGATGCTGGAGGGCTGTTTGGGTTTCCAGATAGCGTGGAAGCAAGCCAGGAAATGATGACCTCCTGCTCATCAGGCTGAAACTCAACAGATATTTCCAGGGAATACACAAGTTCTTAGAAGAGAAGCAGTATAGCTTGTGTGCCTGGGATATCATCCCCAAAGACAACTCCCCAGACATTTTCTGCTTGTTGGCCAATTTGCAAAAAAACCTTTAAAACTATGTTGCAGTACCAACTTTTTTCATAGAGACTGCCTGAATTAGCATTAATGTAAATTATACAGGTGAAAAGAGAAAACATTTTATTTTATGGCTATTTGTTTCAAAGGGCTAATTTCTCTTTGTAGAATCTCTGGCTAAACTGATTTAGTTGCAGCTGAGTTTTTCTATAGGTGCATCAAGCCTTTCCTGTCCTCTGCTGGAATTGATCTGTAATTAAATGGATTAAGTACTGTTGTTACCATTGCTTTTAATACATATCACAAGAAGTTCTTCTCATAATTTAAGTCTCGGATGCTTTAGACACTTAAAATAGGAACAAACTTCCAGAAACCCAATAATATTGTGATACCTAAAGAAAGATATTTTCATATTCTTTTAAAACACGTGTTATGGTAGCGTTAGCGTTATGTTATAACCATGATGGTCCAGAAAGTATGCAAGAAATTATGTGAAAATTATATTTCAGGGTGATATCTTTTATAGGACCAGTTTGTTAAAGATAGACACGCTTGTCTAACTCTATCCCAGCTACACAGTTGGTCCAATAAAAGATAACATCCTAAGAAATCCTTGCCTCTCACATTTGAAATGCATGTACTTGCATTCCTTACTGTTTCAACCATTTTCCTTTTTTCATTTCAGCCCAAGGCTCTCACACCTACCAATGTTATAAAACAAGCTGAATGAAACTGCAGCTTGCACTTGAATCCCTTCCCTCCATTGACTCATCCAACAGTGACTTCTTACATTCCTTCTCTAAACCTTGAGTTATGCAATTATGAAGCTCCATTTGTACATCTTACATTGTGCATGAAATTGTCATTTTTTCCAAATACAAGGAAGAACATGCTGCTGAAAAGAGCCAGAAGACAATAATGTGTTTTGAAAGAATAGGTTTAGTCATTAGTTGCCCGTGGCATTATATGTACACTCTATGTAAAATGGTTTCCTACACTTTTCTGATAAAATATAATTTCTGAGCTGCAATATGCATCAATAACAGAAGCAGAATACTGCAAAGGGCACCTGGGAACAAGGGATGTGTTCCACAAAGATAATTTTCCTACAACGTCAGGTTGAAGAGAGAGACTTCCAGCATTCCCAAGAGAGTCTCATACCTACAGAGAAATGGAAAGGGAACACCAATATTGCAGTGAAAAGGAGCTTCAGACATCTTCTATGCTCTATTTATCCCTCTTTGAAATAGTAACTGAACAGAGTAAATCTAAACTTGTGATGTGAAATGTGGTAAAATCTAAGAAAAAACTGTCATTACTATTTGTTCTCTTCCTCCACTGGGGATATAATTTCAAATCATTGTGCTGGATTTTTATGGCTATTTGTACGTTAATCAATAATTGCTTAGCATTGATATATCTTACTGATTATTTCATCATAGATATGTCATTAATAGAAATATTACTTTTACATAAGGGAAAACTAGAGCAGGAATGATTTTCATTAAATGCACAGATAAAAATAACAAATAGATAAACCTTAGTGTTCTTCATTTGCACCATTGTTCAAAGAAGTACTTTAACACATAGTTAGGGGCATGGACAAACCCAGCACTTAGTCCAGTTTAAATGCAGGTTGAATTGCAAACAGACAGACATATGAGTCAGTGTAAACCTCCTGGAACAGTTGAAAAGTGTACTTGGAAAATAAGGTACTATTTTGAGCCAGTGCTCTATGAACAAGTTCAGTGTTACATACACCAAGCATTCTGTGACTAGGGTCTGGTCAGCCCTCCAGGCAAGTCACAGTGCATGGCTTCTCACCCCTAGCATGACCACAGCAGCTGACCGCTCTGGTCAGCAGCCAGAACTCTACCACTCCTGGACTTTTAAAGAACTTTCATAGAAAGCTGCCCAATTAACTTCAACTGCTGACAGCTGACCACAAGCCATGGCATACGAGACTGACTGTGGGTAGGTGGCCAGCTGGGTGGGTGCTTGGACCCCTGCTTCTGGATTCCCAGAGGCTGGGGGACCCGTGGCTGCCCAGTACTCACACTTTCTATTATCCACTTCTGGGATTCCAAAACTTACCTAGAAAGCCACTCAATTAACTTCTATTTGGTGACTGAGGTTTTTGTGTGCAGGCAAAGAGAAGGGAAGTAAATGTAAAGCTGGAGAGTCTCTGTTGGGAGAAGACAAGAGAGAAAGCCCACAGGCAGGCCAGTGCTTCAGAACCTGGCCCCAGTCTAATCCCCTGGAAGTGTGCCAGCCAAAGAAAGAGCACTAGTAGGAGAGAGATAAAATAACCCTTGGCTGTAGCACACTGTCAGGGTTACTGACCTCCTGAACACAAGGTCCTGAGCTGCAGACCCTGGTCCAGCTCATCTGTGACCCCCACTCCTTGCCAGCACCAATCCCTGCCCTTCCTACCCTGTGTTGCCTCCCCCCCACCCCAATTCCATGGGCAGTAATGACTACAAGAGACAGCTTAGGCCCTCTGCTGCAAGCCTGCTAGTATCAGACGATGAATTTGAGGCTTTTCTTCCCCCATACCTTTCCAGGCCAAGTTGCCATCTCAGCTCTGTGGCTCACATGACTTTTGTTTTCCCCCTGTCCACATAAGCAGAGCAGTGCTCAGTTCCCAAACCTGCCCAACTACTGGTAGGGCAGCATGGCACGAAGTGGTAGGGCCTGACCCTTTGTACTGGAAGCCAGGCTCTGCCTTCCTGGACATTGTTTCAAGCCATGAGGCTGGAGAATCTGTGATGTGCGAGGAGAGGAGAGCAAACTCTCAGGCATGCTGATACCTCAGAGCCAGGGCAAAGAATGAGTGCTAGGCTTATCCAGTCTCCCTCTTCTTGGGCATGTGATCTAATCACTAGACTGAATAGTATAATACATATACGGCCAAATGGGCAGGCACTATAGCTATAACCTCTGCTGCTCAGTTAGGCTATCTATACACATGCTCAGAGGTGGGAGTCAGGATTGGCCCACAATTTTTGGGTCCCCATGCAAGATATAGTTTTGGGGCCCCCTGATACGTTGGAAAATCAAAATTGTGGTTAACTGCGGTATAAAAAACACTGAAATAAAATAGTCAGGGCTGGGCTGTGCGCATGTGGGCTATGTTGCAGGGGCACAGGGTGGAAGCAGCACGTGCTGGGGGCACCTGGGGTCCCTCCCCAGGGCTGGGGCAGGAGCAGAGCTGGGAACTCCTCTCCCACTCAGCTGGGAAGGGGCTTCCTGCCTCCATCGAGCCCTTTAAACATGGTGCATTTGGCGGGGGGCGAGTGGGGCATGGCCCCTTGGCTGCAGGGGCCCTGCAACCACAGGTTCCACAGGATCCACAGGATAAGAAGGACCAGCCCTGATGGGGGTAGGCATTTTAATTAGAGTGGTTCCCAGGCAGCTACTCCAATTAAAACACCTCACCGTCATGTGTATTAAGCCCCTGCATGTTTAAAAATGGCTGCGGGATGCTTTATCTAAACCTCGTTCAACAAGGTTTAGTTAAATCACCCCAGAGCCATTTAAAAATATGCGGGGGCTTAATACACGATTAATCCAGTCTGCTCTAACACGTTCTAATTAGAACACCAGTGAGCACATGCATAGGCAACCTTTGGTACCTAACCTCAGGCAAGAACATGCTCTAGATCTTGAGTGGAGGCAAGTGTCTGCTTTGCAGCCCTGTTTCAAGTGCAGACACGCTAGAGAAGGGCATGACGGTCCTGCACTCAACATTTCCTGTTGTCTAACTCTAGGCAACTCCCTGCTCAGCATACAGGTGTTTGTCGGTTACCCTTTGGAAGTGATATATTAGGAGCTTAGGCATGTAACTGCCTGTTTCTGAATACTTTTGAGGCCTTTTTAAAATAAAAATAAATACTGAAACCTAAATTAGAAGTGCTTGAAGGGGCTAAGCTAGATATTAAGTACTGGCATCTATGAAGCAGTAAAAGATTGCACTTAGATGCTTTTGGAAGTTCTACCCCAACTTTAAATTCCTCTTTTTCTTCTAAGTCCCTTTAATTTCAACCTTATTTTTTTTGGCAGCCACTCTGAGATGCAACTGGGAAACTGCTACACTATCTAATAAAAAACATAGCAAAGTTGTTCTTTTATTACAGAAACCCTTTAGCTTTTCATGAATTAGCTACTCACAATGCAATTTGTAAAAGCAGCACACTCTCAAACCATTTCAAGAACCAAACTTAATGAAGTTCCATTATTTATCAGACTTGAGATTTATCACACATCCACAATGCTTAGACAAACAATTGTCTCTAAATATCATTCATGATTTAAACAGTTTTAATGAACTGAATAAAAACTACATTCACAACTTTACAAACACCCAGGAAAGATTTGTGTATTAACCAGCATCTCTCTCTAGTACTGAGAAAACATATTTGAACAATTAACAGGACAGTCATAAATGTCAGAAACCTGTTTATAGCAACATTGATGTAAACATTTCTTTTCCAGAGTATTAAGCCAAAAGTTGATTCATGGGAGAGCAACTGGAACAGAAACCACTTTATTTTGAAGTACGGTGACCACTTCCCCTGCTCCCAACCACAAATACTGTATTTACTTGCATATAAGGTGACCCCCCCCCGCCCCTTAATTAGATTCTATATCTGGGGAAGATATTAATGTTATAATTGTCTAGGTATAGAATCTAAATATTGGAGGGTTTTCTCGAGTCCCTGCTACAGCAGGTGGACCCCATGCCCTCTGTTCTGCCCACTGCTCCCCCTGCCCCTCACAGCCTCTGTCCCTCTCCCACTTCCCCAATCTGTGCTTTCCCCTGAAACTATCTTCAGTCTCTGCTCCTTCCCCCACTACTCCCCACTCCCTGACGCTTTCCCACAAGTTCTCCTCAATCTGCCTCTTCTTCCCCCCACCACTTGTGTCTCTGCCTCTTCCCCTTCCCTCCTTACTGTCAGAGGCTGCTTGGGCTGCTCTGTCCCAAAACATAGCACTGGAAGTTTAGCCCTCGCCTGCCCATACAGCAGTGTTAGCACTACCGATTGACCAGGCAGGGGAAAGGGTTTCCATGTGCTTCACAGAGTGTTCTCCATTTCATATATGAATATACGACATGCTGATTGGGGGAAAAGCCTTGTCTTATATTCCAGCAAATATTTTACAAGGACTTTTTATTTCCCAATTCATGCACAAATATCAGTATGTGTATAATACAGTGTTGACAATAAATTTTGCATGGGTCCATATGTAGTCATATAGAAATGTATATGTATACATGCATGCCCTTCACATCCACGACCCTAATTTGCTCAGTCACTCTAATATTAGAGTTGGCATACAGAAAACAAAAAAAGAATGAAAAACTAGCTCGAGCAGTTATATCAAGAGAATACTTGTAATTGTCACTATATTTCCATCTATAGTAAGGGTGCTTTTGCAGTTACAAGGGAGAAATGAGATGAATGCAGTGGATCAAGCTGTTCAAATGGGGCCTGGGGACCATGGGCCTCATGCAGCCTGCAAATGGTTAAATTTCAGCCCACACAGTTTGTCAGCATGGAGCTGCAGCACGGAGTTTGCTTCTGGAGCTGCAGCATTGGTTAAGCTCTGGAACCCAGGGGGTGAACATTGCCACCACGCACCCTGCTCCTCTTGACCACCACCGCATTGGGTTCTTTGGTTGTCACTGATGACTTATATTGGCAGCAGGGACAAAAGGACCAGGGAAAGGGAGGTAAGCGGTAGTGACATTCAGGCCCTAGATTCCAGGGCCAGCAGAGCCAACATAGCAGCTCCAGCAAACACCCCAAGGTGCCACCAGAGATGGGTCATCTGGCACATTGGAAGCCTCATGGTTCAGCCTTGGTCCGTGGGGCCACATGGGCTGAAAGTTCCTGCAATACACAAGGGATTATGTAGGAGGGTGCGGAAGAAGTTGTACCACTGTTCTGCAGCTGCCACCACTGTCCCTGGCTGCCCCAGAAGCCAAGGGAACCCCAAAGCTGCTCCTGCCATGCTCCAGCTGCAGGGAGAAGCTGTGCAGGGTACTAGGCTCTGCCAGGAACACTGGCAGTAGTGAAGTGGGCAGGTTTCCTCTTCTTGTACCTGCTCCCCACCATGACATGCACTAGCCAAAACAAGTACTGGTTAGAGGAACCCATCCCCTAGTGAGGCAGGTATTGTGTCCTGCTCTAACCACAGGCTGGAGGGAGCTGCAGTTTGGGGGGCACCAGGCTTGACTGGGAATAGTAGAGGTGGTGCACAACAAACTTCTCCTTCCAGCACCTGCTCCTGGCCAACAAGAAACACCAGGGCATGGGGTGGGAAAAAAAAGTGGGCAGGGAGCAGGAGAATCCTGTAGACTGGTGCTACTGTCCCAGTAGCCAAGTATGGTATCCTGTACCACTTCCCAAAGCCTCCAGCATAAGCAGGGCAGAAATGACTCTGAGACTTCCCATATGCCTAGGTCAGGCAGGGACAAAGCGATCCTGTGTGCGCACCTGAGCCTGCCCAGCTCCCTGGTGTCCTTCAGATGGCCTGGGGGCTCAAGCTATGCCTTGCCCCCATATCCTGCCACAGTCTGAGGGGCAGTGTGCCATACCCTCCTTAAGAAATCCTAGGTTTGCCCATGACAGTACAAGACCCCATGCTGAAGAAATAGGCATTGCTTTTCTGTCTGAACATCTGTACAGGCCAGTTTTTCCTCTTAGAACAATGAACCTGGGGTAGTTGTCATGGATTACTTGAATGTGTACACTGCCTGCATCTGAAGGCAATCTGTGATCCCATTTTACTGTTCACTGTAAAACAAACCAGCATGCTATTCCATAAGAGAAAAAAGGTACACAAGGGCATAGAACAGGTTACAGAAAGTTTATTAAAATACAGTTTTTAAACAAACTTTTAAATCAAACAAAACTCCACAATGATTAATATGCTTAGTTCATTTTCAATTACTGTACATAGATTGGTCATTACAAAATACTTTGTCCATTATATTACAGAGATGATATTGTATAAAGATCCCAGGAGCTTTAAGACTATACAGAGCAATACCAGTTATACAGCCATGCTTTAAAAAAAAAAAAAACCCAATAAAGTGATGCACTAAAAATCTACAGGGAAAAAAGTTACTTGCATCTAAGGAACTTGACCCTTTGAAAAAAAAAAAATGGACATGTATGTAGTTAAAAATGAAACTAAAAAGGAATGAACACCTGCATTACATTACCAACATCACAACTGCAATTACAGTACAGAAGGTTAAATGCAAAAAACTTACCATCAACACTGTATTATACACATACTAAAACTTGTGCCCAAATTGGGAAATAAAAAGTTCTCATAAAACTGAAGATCAACAGCAACAGTATTGACAGACGGTTAAGACATCAGCCATGAAGGTCCTGTCATCTTTGAAATTAGTTAAGTCATCACAAACAGCTATGACTTAAAATGAATAGTTTTCTACAATACAGTATTATCCTCTCCAGAATATGAGAATTTTTTGTACGCATTAAAATTGCCAAACTATCACTTACATTGCTATCTTGAAGCTTCAGAACAAAACTTGGTGAGATACTCAACTGATATAAATTTATGCCACTTGTGTTTGGCCCCACAATTTAGAAAACCTGGGTGGCAAATAGTGCCTGCAAAACGTTAAGTGAAAACTTTCTGGACCCACAATTTGATTTAATATATGCCAATGATGCACCTAAGGATGTGGACAAGACAAATTTAAAAAAAAAAATTCAAATGACAATGAATTATCTGTAGTTTTAATTTTACTACAGCTATACAAAGGTCAACCTAATAGTTACAGTCAAAGGTTTTTGGGGATTTTTTTGGTGCTCAAGTTGTCATCACTATACCCTGTGAAAACAGATTAGTGTTTGAAATAATTGAAAAAAAAAACCCAAACAAACAACCCCCCCCCCAAAACACAAAAACCAATCAAATTAAAGTTAAAATTGTCAACTAAAAAGAACAGTCAATACTTATGTATTCACTTGAACTTCTCCCTTTATTGAAAAAGCTGTTCAGAGGCTTAGCAGGGCAGTTCCATACCCTGGGCAGAAGCAGTAGGTCTGTTGCCCCAGCCACCCTACCTCAAGTTTTTTAAACCTAATTTGTACTTGGGCTAAAGATCATTCAAAAAAATGGTCCTAATATTCTAAGTGTTTGATGAAGGCATTTTTAAAATTCAGATAAGGCACTTCCAGATTCCTGGAAGCTGCTGCTGTTCATTAAGTTTGCCTTTCACATTAGTTCCCCTGATCTGCAAAATAAGCCTGAAGAGTAAGTGCTAACCATCCATTTTTATCACGAACAAGGAGTCTTGTTAACATTCACGCAATTTTATGTATTTAAATCTCACATATAAAACAAAGCATTTCTCTACTTGCCCATACTACTTTCAGCTGAATATACAGTATCATAGAATTGAAAGATGAGCCATTTGCAAGGGAAAAAGATTCTATTCCAGGAAGACAGTATTTGTCTGCATAAACTCATTATTTAATTAATTCCTAAGAGGGTCTACAGTATTTGGAGGTTACTCCAAAGAGCAAGTAAAATGGCACTGCAGGTTTGATGAGTCTCATTGGGCGCAGCTACGCTATGCGAGATGCTACGCTGCTGTAGCAATGCACTATGGCAACATAGCGTTGGCAGGCACAAACCTGCCACCACAGCTACACTGCCATAGCAGTGTGCTCCCTAGCTTTAGCACGTTACTACAGTGATATAGTGGCTAAAAATAATGCTGCAGTGCTGGCATGGCACAGCAGAAGCTGTTACTGCCCAACTGGAATAGAAGAATTGACTGTTTAGCACTAGGACCTAATGTTTGTGCTTTTATGGAAAGGGGTGTCAGTTATTTTGTTTGTTTGTTTGTTTTCAAACATTGCTAGAGCAAAGGTAGTTTCATGCAAGAAGAGAAACAATTCCAATCTTAAAATAAGGAGAGTTTAGTTAGAGGATGTCCATCAGTAACTATTTTTTAAAATGCCAGTTTGAGAAGATTCAAATTTGACAGTAACCTTAAAAGTAAAAACAAACAAAGAAAGCCCTTTACATCTATTTTCTTCTTTCCACTGTAATTTCGAGTATTCTAGGATGCTCTTTTTCAGACTGGGGTAGGAGGTCCTAGACAGAATGCATTTCCTCCCTACCATCTTACAAGCAAGGTTAAAGAAGAATATGGTGGTCAAAACACCAGTCCCAGAATTACAGGATGTAGAGAGACAGACTAAGGCCTCTGTGCTAAGGGACAATGTTACCAAAGCTCCTCCCCAGCCTTATCTACCTTTAACTTCTTTAGTCATTTGATGATTTGACAAAAACCAGAGAGAGAAGAAGTGTGTGGGCTTTTCAAATGTTCTATGATTATTACAATCAAGCAGTGAAACCAAGGCTCCTAAAAATATAGGACAACAAACAACTAGAAAAGATTTCTTGGTTAAATGCACTGAAATTTCATGTCAAAGTGACGTTATTCTAGAAATAATGCTATATACGTGAAGTAAAGGAAAAAACAGCAAGCCATTCATCTAAAAATCCAGCAGTTAAACCGCGTTACTGAACAACAACAAGAAGCAGAAATGGTGTGTAGAAGATAAATGGAGTTAGATCCTTACTTCCTAGAAAAACTGTGCCTCAATTAGGAGACTAGTTTTCTCTATTACAGTTTGAATGAGTATTCTGAATTGCTACTCTTCTCAGGAGCCTTGGTCTGAAATAAGGCTGCAAGTCTTAACTATAATGTCCCATGACTAATACACTCAATAATGGGTTCTCATCATTTCCCAGTTCCAAGTCAGCCCAGTAAACAGAATCTTTCAGTCTTCCCAAATCTGACACATTTTGGGATTCAAGAAATTTGTTTCATTTCAATTTTTCACCTGTCTGTAACCAGAACCTAGAATGTTATCACATCTCAAACGTGAAGTTTTCAAGTATCTTTCCGAATCACCCTGTTATAAAGTTAGGCATGTTATTTTAAGAGGACCATGTACAATGCCATGAAGCTAATGCATCAATGACACATTATGCTTTATTAAGATATGACAAAATGAAATGTCAAAATACACATGCATTAGAAGGCAGAACCATTTATGAATACAAGGACTAATTTTAAGTTTTGATCTTACCACAGTTATATACTAGATGGTACTACATACACTAAAAATAGACAAACAATTCAAATAAACCAGTTGATCATAGTAAAAAAAGACAAGTGCAAAACTGAGGGAGGGACACCATTTCCTCCAGATTAATATAAATACAACAAACATTAAAAATATTGGACAGCTATATTTCAGGTAAAGACAGGTGTATTAATAAAGACTTCTTTGGTCCATGTGCTCATATATGAAATCTGATTAAACTGTTACCTGTTGCTTTAAGTAATTATAACTACTATGACCAGCAACACAAAGATCATTAAATTGACAATGACGACAACAACAACAACTAAAAATAACAATTTGAAATATTTCCTTCATATATTACAGCTGTTCTACATATCTCTAGTCCTTCTTTTTCTTTTCATGCTGATACCCAGCAAATGTGGGTTTTGTTGTGATCATTATGTTTGTTAAGTGGCCATGTTCGCCAATCAGAAAAGTTATACAAAGTTATGCAACAGTTGTTAGGCAGACTATAGTTGCCTTTCTGCCATGAGTGTAAAAGACAGACAGCAGCTAGAACTTTCTACAAGGCAGGATCCAGCGTCAGTCAGTCAGTGCCACGGGCCTATCGAAAGGTGCCTCACACAATCACATCACCGCATGTCACACCCAAGCTATAAAAGGAGCCCCCGCCTGATCGTCAGGGTCCCTTCTGCATCCAATGGACTCGAAACAACTCATGGCATATTATTATGGACACGGCTTGGCCTTCGGAGTGGCTAACCGGAGGAGGACGCAGAGACCCGCCTGATCCCGGCGACCTGAAACCCCTGAGACAACTCACCAGCCAGATCCATCGGTCTCACGCACCATTAGGGCGCGCGAGGCGTGGTGAGTGAGTTTAAGCTGCTGCGTGGCTACGTTAACAGTTATCAGTAAAGATCACCAAGCCTGTTCACTGTCCTCCCACCTCCTCATGATGTGGTAAGACCAACCAAGAAAAGATCCTGTCACAGGTTTCTCATGGTTTAAGTTTTTGAAGCACCAATAAATAACTGAAATTATCATACCAATTAGCATATTCAGTAATGTGCCCTCATACACTGTGGGTGCATCTACATAAGGTGCTTACTGCAGTTGCCTAATTAGCTACGTAATAAAGCATCATGGGTGTCTACACGAGATGCTTTACTGTGCAGTAGAGCAAATTACTGTGTACACATACAAACCCTTGCTGCACTGTAATTTGCTCTACTCAATCAATTTGCTACCTGCAAATGCAAGTTGCGAATTAACTGCCAGGTAATTACTGCACAGTAAAGCATGTGTAGACGGTTGACCGAGAGCAAATTTGCTCCCTGTGGGAGCCCAGGCAGGGACAATGTCCCTCTAGCCCAGCAGCACAGAACTCCCCGTCCCCACTCTGTGATCATGGAGCAGGGGCAGGGAGTTTCCTATAGAAGGAAAAATTCGCGCCCCAGCCTAGAGCTGGTTGGGATCTGCCCCTAACTGGGATAGTCTGCCAGCCCCGAGGGGGACAATGCGTCTGCCTGGGTTCTGCCATCCGAGCCCACCTTAGCAGCAGGCAGCTCCCAGGGACAAGAAGCAAATCTTCCAGCCCCTGCCAGGAGACAGCTGTCTCCCTGCCAGCCCCTGGGCTAGTACCCAGCCCTGCACTGGCCCCCTGCAGGAGCTGGGGGGAGCAGGTGCAGATTGCTGCCAGGAACAGCAAATCTGCTCCCAAATGGGTACATGTAGCTGCCTGTTAAAGATGTGTTTACTCCAGAGTAAATTATGCTACAGTAAACCCATCCGGCAGCATTTGCATGTGTAGATGCACCCACCGTGTACATGAGCAGTATTAAATTAGTTTACTCTGGCCTAACTCCACCGTAGGATATTACTGCCTAACACAAGTACTATTCTACAGCAGAGTTATTTACTCTACTACAACGCAAAATGTAGACAGTGACCGGGGCTGGCTGGGGTATGAGGGTGCTACAGTGGGGGACTGCTTGCCACCTAGCTCCATAGTGTGGCACCCTTGTGTCCCAGCCAGCCCCTCCGTAGCACAGTGAGCTGGGGGAGCAGCTCTGGGCTGGCAGGCTGACCCAGCTCAGTGTGCTACGGTCCCAGGTGCACGTGCATATGCTACGCCTGGGAGCAATAAACATCTGTGTGAATTGCACCAGAGTTTATTGTGTTAACATCATGTGTAGACATGCCCTGTTAGTACCAAACCAATCCCTATCAATCTGTCCATATGGCGCAATGCAGGGCTATGCAGAAAAACCTGATCTAGCTCTGAACAACCTGCCTTGGGTAGGAAAGCCGTATTATCAGTGTTAAAAAGTATGGGCTAATCAGTCTTATTAAGAGGTATAGCAAGTTACTCAGGGCTAGCTCAGCAATTTTTACATGGCACTGCATCCCAATATGCAGACCTGTTGCTGGTCCCACTCATACAACAGATGCTTTCGTCTCAAAACACTCACTAGTGGTTAATTTTTGGTGATATCATACTATCCCAAGCAAATCTATCCTTTCTGGAGGTTTGTTTGGACTGATTGTGTCTATTAATTCTAGAAAACACTTCTCACCAAAGGTAATATCAAAACACCACCTACGCTTGTTACATGTTTACTATAGCCCCTTGTTCTTGATAATACACTAAGCTATTCAAATCCTGGAAGCAGTCCTTGGACTAGAACTTTAATGAGCAGAAGTGGTTTACATCTTTTGAATGCAAAAGGCACTTGAGACTGCTTTTACTTCTAATACTGCATTTTAATTCTAAAATGTTACAAGTTAAAAAGCTTGCAAACAAACTAGCCACCACCTTTGGAAATACCCTCTATGAAAACAGTTCAGACAATTTACCCCTCAAAGCAGATAATTCTATCCTGTCAATATCTGTTTAAATCAGTTGGACATTATATTGAATGATCTGACTGCCTACCATTCCTAGGCAATAATGCTATACAGAGCATAACTAGAACTCAGTACCCCACACCAGATTTTCAAAGACGACAATTCCAATTCAACATTTTTTTTAAAACCCAATACATGCTTGGGCTAAAGATCATTCAAAAACTGGTCCTAATATTGTGTTTGATGAGGACATTTTTGTTGTCCAGATAAGGAACTTTTATATTTAAGCCTTTTTCCCCCCCTACCCTAGCGATTCTACTGCTTTAACAATTACATTAGGTAAGCCAAACCATGAGTAACAGCAAAAATTGAAAAGACAAAGAGGGCAGCAAGACTTTTTAAAAATTCCTCCCCTTGAAAATGTAGGTGCAAGGCACATGAAGTTAAGAAAGATGATGCCTTTGGTTACTTTATTATCAAAGGTTTCATGTCTGTAAATCAGTTAACTGGGAGGAATTTAAAATTGCTTTCTACAGATGGAAAGAAGTCATTCATTTTGTTCTGGAAAATGTTTCCCATGCCCACTAAAATACCAGTTATAACAA
Source organism: Gavialis gangeticus (assembly GCF_001723915.1). NCBI lineage: Eukaryota > Metazoa > Chordata > Crocodylia > Gavialidae > Gavialis > Gavialis gangeticus. Next base: position 54,851,831 of record NW_017728992.1, on the reverse strand, counting down.
GGAAGTGTAAAGGCAAGAAAAAAATAACCAAGAGGAAAAATGGCTTAAGATTCTCACACAAATCTAAAAAGTCACATTGCCTTGCATGTTAAAATAGGCTCCAAAAGGAACAAAAACAACAAACGAAAAACACAACAAAAACCACAAAACCTCAACATTGCATTGCAAAGGTTTATGCAATTACTTTTTAAGCTTCTTCCCTCTTACATTTGGAAAGTCCTTAACTCGGTATTTCCCAAACAACTAAAACTTAATGGCTTTTTGTTTTGTTTTTTTTTAAAAAAAAACAACAATATTAATATCAAAGGCCTGCACACAGTCCTCAGCTTACGACGTTTCGAGTTACAACGTTTTGCACTTACAACGTTTCTAAATTGACACCCCGTTTCAAGTTTATGACGTCAGTTTCAACTTTCCAATGCTTGAACCAATGTGACACCATGCTCCCTGGAGAACATCTGTCCAAACTTCCTTGGACACTTCCTTTAAAAAAAAGCAGACAAGACTCCAGAAAAACCTGCAGCCAAGACTCCTGAGAAGACTCCAGCCAAGAGCCCTTCAAAAAGTCCAGCAAAGTCACCTCAGAGAAGTCCTTGCAAATCAATGATTGCTATTTACAAATATAAATACATTAATGTAGCTATATTACTCATCTATAATAGAGTACAAAAATCTGGGGTGTTTTTTGGTGAAAATAGGGTGTTGGGCCTTGGTTCTGGAACAAATCCCCCATTTATAACATTGTTTCTTATGAGAAAATTGGTTCCAAGTTACAATGTTTTGACTTAAGACATGGTTTTCAGGAACCAATTGTCATAAGTTCGAGGACTGCGTGTGCTTATAAAAAAAAGCAATGGTAAAGCAGAGTACATGGAAAATTAATGGCAAAAAACAGGTTTATTCAGTGTGCAGAAGGATGGCATTTTATGTGACATTTTACTAGTACTTCATTAGTGCTTCAGGTACTACTGTTTCAGGAGGGCTAAAAAATGTCTTGGGCATCCTGACAGCAGCAATTTGGGGGACATATTTTTGCTTCTTGCTCAATTGCATCAATATTCAATTGTTATAAAGTACCCAGCTGAAGCAGGGTATTAAGGATTCCCTCTTCATACACTCACTCTCTTTTTAAAAATAGGTTTTCACACATCTATTCAGTTCAAAACATTTCATGTGCAAGACAATTTACATGCACAACACCATTGTTCCTTTTAAACCAGAAATGTATACAGAACAAGTCTACTGAAAGCTGAGTTTCTGAAAGCACCAGATACTGAGTCATCTCAAGCAGAAATGGGGTAATAAATGTATTATAGCCCCACTTCTGATATTGATGATCCACTATTCACAATTATCCAACAAACTTATTATTTTTGTCCATCAGAATACAGGCATAAATTATGTACTGCAAGTTCTTTTTATCCCTTTCAACATTCTTTGCTATTTTCTCCTTGTCAGTTAATTTTGCCTTCCCCAGCTTAAATCAGGCCCATGTTTAAACATCAGATGTTGCGTGATGGAAGAATTTCAATATTTTAAAATCTCCTTTAATGAGATTTTTAATTACAACTAGTAACCTTTTTAGGATCACACTAGAAACAAAAACATCTTCTCTCAGATAAAGAGCTACCTGCTGTTTGAGAAGGCTTGATGAACACCTGTATTTTAGATCAAATAAGTGTACAAGTAAAAGGAATCATTTAAAGTTTGTTTTGTGTGCGTGTAAACAACAGATTGCCCACACACTGTACCGACTGATTTTTTTAATCTACTGAGATACGAACTACATAGAAATAAAACTATTAAATCTGACAGAATTGCTTCACAATCAAAAATCTTTTGCATAGAGTGTTAACCGTATTAATGCTGTTGACAAAGCTCCTGAAGTCCACAAGTCTCACCTAGCAGTGCTCATACGCAGGTTTAAAAATCAAGTAGTTACTTCACAAGCTGAATGGGGTAACATTCAGCACTCATTGGCATCCTCTTAAACCAAGCAAGCATCCTACTCATCGACTTGAATTCACATGGAATATGTTCACAGCCTTGTTTTGTCACTAGAATTTCAAACAGTCACTCTATCAGGAGTTAAAAAAAGAAAGTTTGGTACATATATATGTACCAATTCTTCAGAAGTGTGCCAGTATTTTATCACAACACTGTCAAGAATGATCTCATCACCAAATATTAACTTGATTGGCAGCTATTCAAGGTGCTTTACCCCTCAACTTTGTACACACTGATTGCACCTTGCCTGGTGACTGAGGCACAAAAGGTGCAGTGCAATAGTACAACAGTTTGGACAGCATAGGGCAGTCCTGTCCCACTGGGTGGAACCCCTAGGCATCTCACACAATCCCTTTTGCACTAATTCAAGTCCACCAGCTCCTGAAACCAGTTTTCACAGAAGTCTTAGAGTGTAGCAAGAATCCTTGAAAACGAGATAATCAATGTCAATACTGTCTGTCCGACTCCAAACACAAGCGCTTCCAAGGGAGCCATATTCTTCCCTGCTACTCTGTAAATTCCAGCTACTGCAGCACCTAAAGTCACAAGGAAAAAAAAAAACAAGGTTAAAGCCAAGATCTATTATTTCCAGAGGACTACCAAATCATTTCTCTAACATTGCAAATTTATGCCTAGTAAGTAAGTACAAAAAACTGAGGTCATCAAGAAAGTTTTTATGAACGGCACTGCATTAGTCTGAAACACTGAGAAATTCTCACTTTCAAAAACCCCCAAATACTCAACATATAGTGTTGCAAAACCCCTATAAGAATGTTAGAGTATAGGGGAGAAGGGTTCCTGGGTTTTTTTATTATTATTTTTTATTAACACTTTTGTCCATTCTGTGGTACTTTGAAGAGGTCTTGAAAAGTTGTCTAAATCTTTACCAGCCAAAGCACACAAAAAAACAGTTATCTACCTAGATTTTTTTCATAGTATGGCAAGACAGAACTATACTGGCAAATGTTAAACCTTAAGGATTCCATGAGAGCTATACAAAGTTATTAAAACAAAATAAAAAGCATTGCATCATGACCAAGGACAATATATGAAAAGGAATACCACTTGAATATTCAATATAGGGATGAATAATAAGGAATTATTCTGACTTGTCCTACTGTGTTTGGGTTTTTCCATCAAGAGTACCCTGGCCTTTTGATACTACATATAGACTGCATAACTCAAGCCAAAATACTTGGCTGCAGAGTAACAGTAGTGGCAATGGTAACTTCCCCACTATCTTTCAATGCCAGTGAAATTTGTCACACACATCTATGTTGCGTTATGCAAAGGAAGGTCATATAAGCAGAATGAAAGCCGTGATGTTTTATTCAAAGTGATTAACGTCATATTTGCACTGATCAGTAGGAAATAATGACCTCCATTGTTACATGAGAGATTAAGCTCTTAAAACAGGTACTTAATAATTTGGTGTATGTTGTCTCCACCTTCAGATATATCAGATCATCTTTTGCAATGAAACTCAGTCATGTTTACTACCGTTAGGTAACAGTCAGTGTAAAAATGTATTCAATTTAGTCTGCAAAGAGCAACTAATGTTTATTTGATGCCCCATAGTTTACATTATTTGGTACATATTATCCCATCTTATTGTACTGTACCACAGTATGTATGCCTTAAAAAAAAACAAGGACAACTAGTCTTTTTTCACTATTAGAAAAATGTAATCGGGGGGGGAGGGGAAGGGAGTTCATGGAACGGTACATACTTGATACAGAAATTTAAAATGTTACTTAAATCACAATTAAATACCTAAACCAAAAAAAACAAAAACAAAAACAAAAAAAAAGTCACAGGGGGGGAAAAAAAAAAACCCAGTAGAGAACCTGTTCAGGTTTCAGTAAGCAGCAAAAACATAGATATTATTTGAAGTTAAGGAAAACAGATTTAGTTTTAAAATGGAAAAAGTGTTACTAGCCCTTTGTCAGGTCAAGGCATCATAAACTAATCTGCCAAATGAATTGGAATAAAGC
>NW_017728992.1:54841044-54842830 GCF_001723915.1 Gavialis gangeticus | reverse complement strand
AAAAAAAAACCCAGTAGAGAACCTGTTCAGGTTTCAGTAAGCAGCAAAAACATAGATATTATTTGAAGTTAAGGAAAACAGATTTAGTTTTAAAATGGAAAAAGTGTTACTAGCCCTTTGTCAGGTCAAGGCATCATAAACTAATCTGCCAAATGAATTGGAATAAAGCAATTTTAGATGCAAGGAGGCATGTGCATCACAATAAACAGACCAAATTATAATTAATTTGCCACCTCCCAAAAAAACAGAAACCCCCCCCCCCAAGAGCTATAGAACACACTATTCTTTTAAAATCAGGGGTAGGTAACCTTTTTCCAGCTGCAGGCTAAAGTGACCCACCATGGGTCAGAGATAGGTAGATGCTAGGACCTTGCTACAGCCAGTATTCATCCCCATGGTGTCATGGGGTAAGCACCTGCAGCTGGCACCCTCCCAGCTACTAATGTCCCACATCTGCAAATGGGATATGGCCCATAGGCTAGGGTGCCAACAGCTGTTCTAAATGAAGAGGTGCTGCAGTTAAAATAAGAGTTTGTGGGTGTGTCTACATATTTGTGTAGAATATTTTGCTGTGACTTGCTAATGCACAGTAGAACTAATCTACTGCACATTTAGTGTCTCATGTAGATGCCTTCTGTGTGTAGGGTTTCATTAGTTCAAAAAGATTTTCTTACTCAGAAAAGGCTGTTTTGTGCCATCACCTGAAATCACTTGTTTTATGTTATTTCAGTCAGCAGTCTTGGACAATGTTGCTCTCAAATATTCTTGGACAATCTACTGCCTAAACCAGTAGTTCTCAACCTTTAAATTCATGGCACCTTCCCAGAAAATGCTTGTTCTTAACCTTTCACTCATTTTTTTACTGCAGAAAAAATAGTAGAGCAATATTGCTGCAAGAAAAACTCAAAAGATCACAACAGGTCAGAATATTTTTGACACTATGCATTCATTACTTTTTAAAATGTCTGAGGGTTTAATCTTGTGAATCACATGTAGGTGTTTGCACACCCAATGGTGCTAATATTCAGCTACATCCTTAAAAGGATCTCATGGCACCCCGGTTGACCGGCCTAAACTGAGAAAGGTTGTTTAAACAGAATCCTCCTCCTCTCCGCTGATATTTTAGTGAAAGAATATCCTTCTGCACTCATATTTAACAAATGATAGCATCCCTAAAAATGGTCTCAAGTTCTAGTGTCCTAACTTTGGAGAGACTGAAAAACTCTAGAAAGCTGAGAGATTCAGGGAAAACAACTACGGTTCCAAAACTGTCCAAGTTTTGTAGTTTGATTTTTTTTTTCCATTTATTTCACCAATTCTGGTCTGGTCAACTGTAAAACACCAAGTTAAAAAGCTTTCATTTTTTAAACTCAACACCATTCTGTGGGGCAGTGTAGCAGGGCACTGAACATGGACCCTGCTATGCTTGCCCTGCGAGGTGAACTCAACCAGGAAGCATGGCTACTGAGGGCTCCAGGACCAGGAAAAAAAACCCCACATACAAAAGAACACCAAAACTTACAGTCCAGCACCAAATGAGTTAAGCTGTATGTGTCACAGGCAGATGCAGCTAGGGCCAATTCCCAGGTCTAGAGAGTTCTGGTGTTCCTCAAAAAGAGGGGAAGAATCCCAGTTTAGGGATCCTTCTGGAAAGGGAGAAGCAAGGGGGAAATCACTACCTTGTGTATCATGCAGAAGCACGAACGAGAAGTGGAAAGCAGAGAGGAAAGACTGACTGCAGAAAGAGTGAGGGGCTGATACCGAGGCTGCTGCCAATTAGACACAT
>NW_017728992.1:54828304-54836044 GCF_001723915.1 Gavialis gangeticus | reverse complement strand
GGGAAATCACTACCTTGTGTATCATGCAGAAGCACGAACGAGAAGTGGAAAGCAGAGAGGAAAGACTGACTGCAGAAAGAGTGAGGGGCTGATACCGAGGCTGCTGCCAATTAGACACATCCCAGCCTGGCAAAGGAGAAGGCTCCACCTACCAAGAGGTAAAGTAATCCCAGTCTGCAATGAAGGTGAGCTCGTGCTGGGCTCCAAATTGATTCATGGAAACAGGACAAGGTGGAGGAATAAGTGACAAATTCATGGCAAGTCTGGACTGATTTATTTAAATTATATAAAAATTAGAAACTGTTTAGGGAAGAATATGGAATATAGTTATGGAGACCTAGTTAATTAAGAAGGACTTGACTGAACGGGTGTTGTGTTGCATTAATTAATGAGACTCTGTAAAACCTGAGTCAGACGATCAAGTCTATTGATAAGTGATTTAAGATAATTTAATCTAGAACTTAACTGAGCAAAGACTCACATTTTTACCTGTTTGAGACAAAGATTCGAAGAGACCAGCAAAGAAGGAAACCCCAGGTAAAACTTATGCGTTGAAACCTGTTGCCTAAAAGAACCAAGACAGTGAATGATGGGACAGGATGTAGGGGAGGAGGAGACCTGTAAATACACCTTGAGAACTCCCATCAGGTCAGCCCACTAACAAAACATCCACCTCCCCTGTTCAATATATATATATATATTAAAACATCTCAGCATGGTGGAGCACTGCTGCCACAGGCAGAAATACAGTGGGCAAAAGTTGTCAACAGAAAAGTTTAAATTCCTGATACAAGACCATTATGGCAAGATTAAAACAGATGCATGTGCTGATGTTCACCTGTTCTGTAATCAATTTCTTACTTTCTCTACAAGTATTACAAATTCTATTAGAAAACTTGTAAACTGTCAGAGTTTACAATACCGGGATTTCACAAATGCTCTTTATCCTGGCAATCCGGGAAGGTGAGCAAGTGAGAGAGAGGCTTACAGTTGCAATTAAGAGGTTTTCTCCACTCCATGACCATGCAATCTTCTGTAATTTACTACAGACTTTCATGTAACTTCCAAATCTCCAGGAGCATCTACATATTGCCCTACGGCAATGTTGCTATGGCACTGTGCTTTAGTACTTCCTTTTGGTACTACCAATTTGGAAATACTTCCTTTTGGAAGTACTAAAGCATAGCACTGTACAGGTAGTTATTGCACCACGCATGTGATGCACTGTTAGATTTCATTGCTACATCGCCATAGTGGCACACTATACTGGGGGAGCACGCCACTATGGGGATGTAGCTGCTGATAAATGGTAGACCCATGTGTTTGCCATAGCATACTATACGACAAATTAGTGCATTTCTACGTTGTCATAAGGTGATGTGTAGAGGCACCCTCCCAGGAGTGGCAAGTACAACAATACCTGCTAATAAAAATGTTCGACTAGATGCTATCTTGGATAGCATCCAACTCAGCCCTTAGCAATGATGCAATACAAGTCTGCAATCTCGACAGCTGAACCAGACCAACAAGAGTCTGTCTGGCAAGCCAAATGGAGAGGAAAGTACTTGGAGACTAATAACACAGTTCCTCCCCTATAGCCAACACCACTCACCACAGCAGAGGAACAGAGAGCAGCTACTCTAGTTCCAGAAAACATTGGAATAATACCCTCTCTTCGAGATCTCCTCAAACCTCTAATCTTTAGAAATCTTGTCGAGTTGTCTGCTTCTCTGAAAGTCCTATAATACTGCCTTTATCTTTACATAATGGGAAGACCAACTCAGCTGATACTCTCATAGAAAAAAATTACATGATTAAGGTAAAATTGTTCATGGAGGTTAGATAAGACCAGCATAGATAAGAAACACTGTTTAAAGAAAATAAAGATTCAAAAGAGTAAAAAACAAGACAGACTTACTAGTTATCATTGCTCCAGTTACAGAACCCAGAAATCCAATGCTGACCACAATGACAGAGATTAGTCTCCCCTGCCTATGCCTCTGCAGCATCACAAACATTAACACTGCTACAGCACCATGGACAAAGAGAGAAGAGAAGAGAGCCCACAGGAAAACCCAGTACCACATCTCTGAAAAGAAAGCAGTCAAAGGGTTAATGTTTCTGATGAGCTAATTTTTTAAAATGCAAGACATCTAGCAATACTGCAATATTCAAATAATAATAGGAAAAAGAAGTTTCAGGGTTTAGAAAAAATTGGCCTGGAAACAGTGGTATACACTTAAAACATTGGATTTACCTGGCATTCAACTTACAGGGAACAACCCCTAACAGTCCCAAAAATTTCAAAGAAGGGTACCTCTGAAACAAGTTACTCATTCCTTAAGTAGTTTCAGAACATGAATTTCACCATACTTCCTTGCCCAAACATTGCATTTACTACAATCCTATTCATTTATTACATGGGAAAAAAACAAAACAAACAAACACAATCAGCTTATCAGATATATTCAGTACTGACAAGGGTACTTAAAAAGGAGGCCTTTACAAAAAGTGAAAGGATAGGAAATAGTTAAATAGCAAAATGTAAACAACAAAAGTCAAGGATATCACCCTGTCTAACCAGAAAATGGAGTACTCTAACATACTAGCCCCAAAGAATCTCTCAAGAGATTGGCAAGTAATATTTTTTAAAAACCCAAGTTGCCAGTGACTTATATTCTTGCAATTTACTTGCAGTTTGTTGATACAAACGTATTTTGGAGGGACATGAGTTTAGAAGTTACTAGGCCAAAATGGTAATAGGGAAGTGTAATTCAGTAATCACTTCAACAGAAGTTTCCACAATAAGTGTTGCATATAAGCAGGTTTCCCTCTGAAATGCAAGACATACGCCGCTACTACTTTGAAAGTAAAGAAGCAGGAAGGATCAGTGAAGATGTGTGCCAATGCGAGACAGAACCAGAAGGGCCATTTAAAATAATTAATAGCACTCAGAAGAAAATGAGTGGGGCTACAACAGAAGAAGTGAGGAAAGGCATCTGATAAACTTAGTGGCCAGATTTACTTTCATCAGATATAAGAGAAAATCTTGCAGCCTTACGAAGATTTGAGTTCAGTCTCTAGGCTATTGTACTTTGTGTAACCTTCAGCAAGGTAAAATTTTGTGCTTCAATTTCACGTTGGTAGTAAGGGACTGTGGTTTCACCACCACCACCCTTCACATGGCTAACTTGTTAGGTACTCAGATACCCCAAAAAACTACAGTCATCCTTTAGCTTTCCCCTCATAACTTCTCAAACATAGCTAGATTTTTTTTAAAATCCATTAATTTTCACTGTGGTCTGTGAAAAGTAAAATAGTTAATAAAAGATTGCCAAAAAAAGCTAAACAAACACTAGACAATGGGGTGAACACAGTTTGAAAAACCAGTCCACTAAGACTTATTGAAATAGACTTCAAATAAACCCAGTACTTTTTTTTTTTAAACAATTGTTACAATCTTGTCACAGAACTCTGTACATATGGCAGAAGTCAGGGAACCTGTTGCATAATATAGGTCCAATATCCTGTAAAGCACACAGGTCTTAAGATCATTGTACATGGCCCTTGGTCTCTTTAAAAAGGAAGCTTTGAATAGATTAAAAGGTTTTCCTGTGTTACACACATTCAACTACAATGGGTTCAGTTGAGCATGTGCTATAGCAGGGGTGCTCAACCTCTGGCCTGCAGGCAAAATATGCCCTACAGAGCCATAAATATCCAGCCTGTGGCACTCCCTCTGGATCAGAAACTTTGACACCGGAGGACCAGTGGCAATAAATATGGCCATCCTCTCCCACTTCCAAATGCCCAAATCCTAAACACTGCACAGCAGGCTGGTGCTGGGCCACCCCTTTCCCCGCCTCCCTGGGGCCCAGTTGGAGCCAGGATGTACCCTGTCCCTCTCCATGTGACTGGATGGGGCCCTGTCAAGACTGCCCCATGCCCAATCAAGACTATCAGCTGGATCTGGCCTGCAGACAGCTTGGAGCACTGCCCATCCAGCCTGATGGACAAAAAAAAAAAAAAAAAAAAAAAAAAAAAAAAAAAAAAAAAAAAAAAAAAAAAAAAAAAAAAAAAAAAAAAAAAAACTTCGCCCAAAACCAGAACCTGGCCAGCCAGAACCAAGCTTGAGCTGCTGGCCCAGCTCCTTGCTGCAGAAGCACTGCTGCTGCAGCTCCCAAAAGCCCCCAAGACCCCAGGTAAGGCTGCTGGGGCCAGCACCCAGCCTCCCTTACCCCACCCAAGGCAACGTACCACATGTCAGAGCACGTGTAGCAGGGTGTGCTGCTGCTGCTACTTGTCCACGCAGAAATGTGTTTTTGCTTGTGGGGACGCACCCTCTGGGTTTATCTTGTGAATCATGTTGGCTCACTTAACAGTGCTAACGCTGTGTGGCACCCTTGAAGCATCACAAGGCATCCCAGGGTGCCACAGCACCCTGTTTGAGAACCACGGTTCCAAGGAATATTTACACCAGAACAGAATTATTTACACTGGCATAAGGCTGTATGGCATACATCCACACCACTTTTACCAGGAGTAAAGTAAAAATACTCCGAAGTATACATATGTAGCAAAACACTGCAGTGTTAGGCACGGTTGCCACAGCCAACAAGGGGTTCCCTCACTTTTATATAGGAAGCCCTAGGGATTAAAGGTCACAACCCAATGGGCCTTGGGGGAGGGACAAATACAGGTAAATAGACATTCACCATATAACAACATACACTTAAAAGGGCAAGTCACAGGTAGTGGTTAGTCCCACTGGAATACACACATTCAGCACATAAAGTTCTTTTCTCCCCACCTCCGGAAGTGTCCCCAAGAACCAGCCTTTAGTCCAGATTCACTCTGTACAGGTCTCCAAGTCGGGGGTCACATGCAATCAATTTGCAATTCATCATCTGTGCTGTGCAAAGGCTTCCCTCTCCTCCGTTCATTCTCAGCTCTACCTCTCTCCATCCAACCCCAGATGCCTGGCACAGCCCAGAACTGTGTTGTCACTTCCCTTTCCTACTTCCAAGATCTTTGGGATTTGCAGTCCAGAATCACAGCAGAATTGCTCATCACTTCCTTTTCCTTCTTCCAGAAGCCTCTGGGATTTGTAGTCCAGAATCACAGCCAGCAGGCCTCCCCAGTGGTGCTCCCCTTCTGTTACACATTCATCTCACATTTCCAATTCACTCAACACATTATATTACACATGTATTGTGCCTACCCTCTCAGGCTGACAAAGCTGCTGCATTATTTTGTATTCAGAAGATATTCTGACAATTATCAGAACTGCCAAGTTTTCTTTGAAATAGGTTTGGGTTCCAATATCTTTGTCAGAGAACTTCAGAGAAAAAGAAATGACGAAAATTAAACAGGGAGGAAGGAAGAAATGTTTTCCCCAAAATGCTATCCCTGTAAGTGAAGAATAAATTGTCCAGATGCTGTAATCCCAATTAGAGCTGTGTATTAACACTATGTAGTGCAGCCATCAGCAACACTTTTTAGGGATGGGCAGATACAGCCCAGCTTGGGTGCAGAGAAGACTGGATGCTAGGACCTGGCCACTGCTGCTTCTCCCCACTACCTCTTGTCCCTGCTGCCCAGCTGTATTTCAGCACAGGAAAGAGTCTAGCTATGGCATGGTGTGGGCAAAACCTCTGCCTCTAAGGCTCCAGCTCCACAGGCCAGATCCAGCCCACAGAGTATAGCTTACCAACCCCTGCTGCAGTGTATTACTAACATGCCAATAACACTGAAGAATAGAGGTGCAAGGGTTGATGCTGTTTATAAATTTTGGAAGAAAAACAATTAATTACTCTTTCAGCAACTGTTTCTTTAAGGCACATTATCCACACATTGCACTCTTGGTGTCCTTGCTTTTGGATTCTTCTGGTCTCTAGTTTCTCTTGTGAATGCACTTTTACTTTTGTGCCTTCAACTTCAAGGCATAATACCAACCATCTCACAATTTATTACCCATACAGAAGGACTCTGTAGTTACAGACAAAGAATGCAAATAATAGAACCTATATACTCAATGCATCACAAAGCAGCAGTTACTACAGATAAAACTCTCTTCGAGAGTTGTCCATACATACACACACAAAAGAAGTAGATGGCACATGCCCACAGAGTTTTGGAAAGGCAGCTTAAAGGAAAAAAGGGGTTGTCTTTTGCTGATAAGTGATAACAGAGTAGCAGCAGCTAGGGAGGAGAGTCTGCTCCCAAGCCTGCTGGATGGGCTCACAAACCAACCCCGCATGCAATGTCCAGGGCCACACACTGGCTGCAGGGCCACATGCTTGGTCAGACTGTGCACACCAAGTCTGGGACCACAAATTGGGTCTGAAGCCATATACAGGTTCAGAACTGATGCACCAGATCTGGAACCTCATGCTGGGTTAGACCCCGCATGCTAACTTCAGGCCCACATGCTGGGTCAAACCCTGACTGATGGTTCCAGGGCTCTGGAACTGTGCCTGATCAGTCTCCATGTGCCTGGTCTGGGGTCATGGGCTGGCTCTGGAGCCACGTACGGGGCTGGAACCCATATGCTGAGTCCAGGGCCGTATGTCCAGCTGGACTGTGGACCAGGCTGGTGCATGGGGTTGATCTGATGCACGAGACGGTATCATCTAACTGGGGGCTATCCAGGGGGCCAGAAACTTAGTGGCAGAATTAATTGACATGGCAATTTTTCTCACATGCTATTACATTCTCTATTTTTTACCTGCTAGTTTTAAGAAAGAAAATGCAAAATATATTTGAAAAAATATGGTGTGTGTGCATACATGTGTGCATTCTGCTCTTAACTAACGATCAGCCACCTAAATCATAAACAGTAAGTGTGCACATAGGGCTTGAAGTACAATATCTCTTCTACGGAGCCTTTTTGAGAAAGAAGCCCATATAGCTTAAACTACATACCTGGGGGTCTCTCGGGGCTCCCATGTACTCACTCACCCCTTTACCATCATCAGAGGTTCCTCCTCTTGGGCCATGGTGTATCTGATCAGGCTTCTATTTGTCCTTGTCTCCCTGTAAGACTCCTTCCTTCTCTGCTACAAAAACCAACCCCTTTACTTCTACCTTAAGGGTTTATATCCCAGTTAACCCCTCCTCCTCAATCAGCTGGTCGGGTTTCCTGCCTCCCTGGCCCAGGTGCTACCAATTTCCTGCCTTCCCTTCCTGGTTTTGTTTCTGTAGCCAGCTAGCTGCCCCTGCTCACCACTTGATGTTTTTTTCTGGCCATCAGTGTCTTGGCCCCACTAGCTGGGTTGTTGGTACTTCCCCCTCTGTAGAGAGCCAACCCTGTCCCTCAGGCTACTAGTCCTAAGGGGACCCTCCCTCACCTGGCCCTCTCCTCTCCATAACACAACTAAAGTTCCCTGTTATACAACACTGTGAACATAAAAGCCAATCTTTTCATCTAAGGATGAGGGTCTACAGGTGGCGTATGCTGTACACCTATGCTTAGCCCACTCAAGTATCCAAACAAGTTTGATTCTCAAACTCAAAGCCACATAGGTGACACACAAGGGGGACATGGGGGCGGCATGTGTCCCCCCTGAGTTTGGCCAACCAGAGTGCTGCCCCGCCTCCCCCCCATGTGGCCCCTACCTCCCCCTTCCTACCTGTAGAGAGTACTCCGATCCCCAGCAGAGGTGCTGTTCTGGAGAAAGGTAAGTCTGGGGCTCTTGGGAGGGTGGCCCAGAGAGGGGCAGGGTGAGGGTAGTGGTGTGT
>NW_017728992.1:54827632-54828041 GCF_001723915.1 Gavialis gangeticus | reverse complement strand
GCACTAGGCCATAGTGTGTGGGGCTGGGCCTTGAGACCAGTGATGAAGATGAAGAGCATGAAGAGAAGAAGGAAGGTCTCAACAGAGCTTCCCAGGGCACAAAGCTAAGTACACGTTCTTTATTTGGTTTGGCTTGTGGGATGTTCCTGAACATACCTGTGATTTTTTGTTTGTTTTCCCTGCAATTCCTAGGGAATTTGCCCACTGCCTATGATGAAAATGAAGGTCTTGACAGAGCTTCCCATGGCACAAAGCTAAATATATGCTCTTTATTTAGTTTGGCTTGAATTTGATTTATTAATGTGACTCTACAAGCATAGCCAGGACCCTGCGGTCCAGCTGCCTGAGGGGCCAGGGTTCCTGTTAGTGGACCAATGGCCCACCCCTAGCAGCAACAGCAAAGTAGTCA
>NW_017728992.1:54822348-54822632 GCF_001723915.1 Gavialis gangeticus | reverse complement strand
GCAGCAGCATATTGGGGGCGGGGGGCAGGGCACTGGGCTGCACTGTGTGGGGCCAGGCCCCAAAGAACTTTTGGGCCATGTGGGTCCGTGTGGGGCCAGGCCCATCTGGGCCATAGGCCATGGCATGTGGGGCCAGGTCCCTCTGACTCTGGAGGGAGTTTTTGGGCTGCACGGGCCAGCAGTGTGGGGGGGCCTGGTGGGGCCCAGGCTGCAGCCGTGCATGCGTGTGTGGGGGGGGGGGGGGCCCAGGGCCAAAGGGGGGGGGGGGGGGCTTTGGAACCGGG
>NW_017728992.1:54805879-54817348 GCF_001723915.1 Gavialis gangeticus | reverse complement strand
TCCCTGCAATTCCTAGGGAATTTGCCCACTGCCTATGATGAAAATGAAGGTCTTGACAGAGCTTCCCATGGCACAAAGCTAAATATATGCTCTTTATTTAGTTTGGCTTGAATTTGATTTATTAATGTGACTCTACAAGCATAGCCAGGACCCTGCGGTCCAGCTGCCTGAGGGGCCAGGGTTCCTGTTAGTGGACCAATGGCCCACCCCTAGCAGCAACAGCAAAGTAGTCAGGGAGAGCCAGGGGACCACCTGCGTTCACCTGACCCAACACACAAATCTTTGCCCCATACAGATAGGATGACTTATGTGAATGCTTTGATATTATGTTGTTACTCTATTTATTGTCACAAAAGTATAGGAGTGGATATGGGGCTTTTGACCTGCCCCAGGCCTGCTCAAAAATTGTACCCCCCAGACTCAGAAGACACCAGTCACCTATGCAAAGCCATAGGGTGGCTTTGAAGGTAATTCATGACTCTACATTTGTTTGGATATTTATAGCTGATTGACCGGGATCCGACAGTTGTCCGATTAAGTCGGCCGGTAGCATCACTAGTTTCATCGATGGTTTGACTACTTGCAAGAGGCACAATGAGGATGTCAATGCTTTGCCCCTGATGCTCTGTTTAGTAAATTTACTAGCCAGGCTCCGGGACAGTCCTACACTGCCAGTGCACTGAGACATATTCCACTCACCAATAGCTTGGCTCCCTTCAAGATGCCCAATATGATCCACCCTTTCAAAACCCTTTGACTTTTCCTTGCTTCCTCAATGGCACAAAGAATGGTCAACACAGGCACCAATCAATCACCACATCATCTCTGAACCTAGTCAGTCAAACAGAATTTAACTGGCTACACTGTTCTGAGGCACTTCTCAACTCTTTTGAACTGGACAGGGTCAGTGCAGACATGGCTGGTGAATTCAGACTGGTGTGGCAGTGGAGCATCCCAGGGGAATGGGGTGGGGGCAGGGTTTGCAGCCAGCTCTGCTGTGACAAGTGCCCTCATGGACAAGTTCAAACTATGTCCCACATCATTGACTCGTGTCCATTTACAATACTACTTGCTGGCCTTCAAGCTCTTCACACTGGCGATAACATCACCTTAAGATGGTTGAAACAATATGCTGAAACCACATACAAGAAATAAATGCATTTCTTTGAGTTCTTTTCCATACATATACCCCCAAAGAAGTTTTTACTTATGAGAAAGTTAGAAAAATAGTAATAGACTTGTATTGGAATACCTATTTCTTTATTTCCCCCTTACTCATTAAAACAAAGAAAGCTCCAGCTGTAAGAATTACTTATAATTCCCTTTGCTAAATTTCAAACAAGCGGTGACACTTTCCTGATTTACTACAGGCTAATTAACTCAGTAATTAACTTGCCTAGGACTCTTCTTCACTGGGTGCTGCCCTGGCAAAAAAGTCTGTTAGAGAAAGGTCTGTTACTTTTCAAGGAAAGCAGATGACAGAATGTAATATTATTTAAACAGTTCACCATTTCAATAGTTATGTTTGTATGTTCCCAGGCTTCCAAATCTTGATAAGCAGTCTTGATGCAAGTTCATTAATTGAGTCAAACAGCCTCTGACCCTCCCCTCTAGCACCACATCCGCTGCAATTTAGAGGACAAACAGCATAGAGCCACTAAAACCTACAGCTACATCAGTGGGAAAGCAGTGATGAAAAAGAATGAGACAATTCTCTCAAAAGCTGAGTACCAATACTGATCTCTCAGTTCTGCATAATTCATTCTTCATAGTACAGGAGACACATTTAGTATTCTCTCTTTGCCCCAATAGAAGCATCAGTAGCACTCCTATGAAGGAATGAAGATGTTTCTGTTAGGCTATAAACAGATGTTACAGTTGACCTAGCAAAAACCATCTGATCTCAGGACAAAGTTCAGCCATTCATGCCTGTTTCCCCAGGGCCATACCCTAAAAACAGTTCACTGGATAAAAAGTGCTACATTTGTCCTGGGAGGTCACAAAGCACATGAGAAAAGTTGCTTTGAGACTCCACCCTCAAATCAATGACAGAACAGCAACAGTGCATTCAACTGCTCACTAAACCCTAATTAAAAGGGCTATGTACAGGAGGGCTATGTTCCTACACACCAATCTTGGGACATTTCTGTTTTGGGACCAACACAGGCATAACAAGTCATCAGGGACAAATGCAAGGTACATTTCTAGCCTTAGAAATATGAGAAAACGTTTGCCCATAACTACCCTACTGCAATGTCTAACTCTGTGATTCCCAAAGGGTGTGCCATGGTGCACACTAGTGTACCACTAGAGTGGCGGAAGCATAAGGCCTGATGGGGTGTCCAAACTGGCCAGCCAGGCATGTCCCTAGTTTTAATACAGAAAACAGGTGCACCCCAGGTATCCAGGCTGTGCTCTAAGGGAATCTCCACTTCCCCTATTGCTGCCAACGGCAATGAAAAAGTGGGTGATTGGTGCTCCCCCCACAGCTTGGAGGGCTGGGAGGGGAGCCCCTGAGGTTGGGCTTGGCTCCACCTTCCTCTGTATGACCAGGCTCAGGCAACTGTGCCAGGCCTGGCTATTGGGGTGCTGAAGGGATGGGCTGGGATAGAAAAATGGGGCACACACTCCACCCAGGTCTAGCCTGACCCCCCATGCGGGTAGCGGGCATAGAGTTGTGCAGAGCCACTGCTGTATGGCTGGTACGAGGCCAGCGGGGCCATTTCTATCACCCACCAGGCACTGCAATAGTGGTGATGGAACCTCCTCTCCATTGCCCCAGCTCGCGGCATCACCTGTAGTGGGGCATGGCGGGGAGGCATCTGTGATGTGCACACGTCTGGAGCAACAGCCATCCTGCCCCTCTATGTGCATGCATGAGCAGCCAGTGTACAGTCAGCTGCCTTCGGGCAAGGGGAAAGAATGGGCTGCTAACCCCACCCCTTGTGGGAAGAGGAAGGCACGTGAGTCAGTGCAAGCTCATTAGAGATGTGCCTCTAGGATGGGAGGTGGGGAAGGGGTGATGGCTCCCTGGTCTCTTGGAGCATGGCGCCTCTGGTGGTGCTGCCATTGGGGAGCTGTTGCTGTGATGGTGAGGAGAGGCAAAGGCCAAGTCGGAACAAAGTTTCCCACATCCCTGTGCCCATGTACCAGCCTCTTCCAGTGTCTACCCACCCACCACACTCACATCCCCTGTGCCATTCTGAAATCCCGCCTGCACCCTTTCTGCAGCCAGCCACTGCTGCCTCAGTGAGGCCCCCATGCCTACACATGCTGGGAATCCCTATGCTGCAGGTCCGCTGGTCGTATCATGGCTGTATGCAGCCGTGTAGGGAGGCAGTTGGGCACCCATGGCCCTTTTTTCACCCTGTCCTGAAGTCAGCACCTGGGGCAGTTACCCCTCTGGCTCCCCCCCCGGCTATGCCATTCACCACGCCCATACTCCAGTGCTCATGCCTGCCTTTACACTAACAGCAAGAGCAAAACCTAACTGATTTGAGTTGCAAGGGATCCCTCAACACTGGGGAGCAGCTCTTCATAGTCCTGGGCCTTCAATGGGGGCAGCTGATCAGTTTCTTTAAAAATGAATGAGGTAAAAGTTAAAACATGGGTGAAAGGTTGTCAGCTTGTTCAGGAGCTGAGCAGGCATCACCCACATGCCACCCTTTAAATAAAGCATGACTAATTGTGCTATGCAAGCAATTGCTGGTTTATTTATTTATTTTGACTGTACTTTATATCTACCATTAGCTTCTGCACTCATTCAAAATCACAGAAATAGGCAGTACACATTGAAAACTCACAAAAGCGGACTTGTCCCCTAGGCTACATTAAAAGAATCAAAAGAACATCACATTTGAGAGCTCTGTGTGGCTGTAATAATATCCATATTAACTCAAATCTGTTGTCTCCAGCTGCTCCCTTCCCCAAAAGCCTGGAAATAACAGGTGAGCTTTGTAACTTTAAAGAGGAAAGAACGGCAGAACTTACAGCCATGATAACACTTGCCTAGACTGCCAATTTAATGCAAAAGCTGGTACCGTAATGCTATGGCTGCCAAAGTGTTGACAGTGAGCACTGCTTTCAAGATGCGATTACATTGGTACCAGTGAGGACTGACTTTTAATAATTATGGTGCAACTGCAGTACTATTAGAGTTGGATACTTTTCCATCCCCTTGTATATTTTCCTTTTTTGTCAGTACTTCCTGTTCCATTTCACTAGAAGGTTGTATGCAGCGTGTAGAAACTTCATGGGTGGTATTTAAATAAACCAAATCTCTAGCCATAGAAGTGAACAGACTAGAATGTACAACTCCCCCAGGCGTTACATATTGTACACCATCCAAATAAGAATATAACACAACAGATACCATACTGGGTCAGACCACAGGTCCATCAAGTCCAGTATTTTGTATCTTACAGTGCTAGAACAGAGGCTCAGGGGAAGTGCATTTATGTAGGACTTATCCAGACTGACCTGTTCACTGCCTCTTCCAGGGGACAGATCTAAGAAGTTCCAATTTGGAGCCTGCATCCATAACTATAATGCTAATACCTAGTACTGTGCAGAATTTTGGGATTACTATACAATTGAAGGACATTCTTGTTTTCTTTCATCTCCTAACTGAAAGTGAAGCATTTCATTTCTCATCATGGGCACTGAGATCGAAGTCATCAGGGATTATTTTTTTATCTACAATATTCTATCCTGTGCAGATAGATGTGTTTATCTTCTTTATGTATGGAAAGACTGGCAGAGAAAAGCTAAAAGATGACCATTTTTAAGATTGCCCTTCTGACTGGGGGCTATATAAAGAAGAAAAAAAAAAGAGGAGTGATATATTTCAAATCTCCACCAATAAAATAATTTCCTTCGGTGGAAGTCTCCCAAATGAATCATAGAATTAAAGGGCTTAAGGAACCTCAGGATCAGCTCTGTCTAAGCCTTTCCAGAAAAGATTTTCCAACTTGTTCTTAGAAATTCTAAGGAAGGAGATTCTACCCCCTTTCTGCATACTCCGTTTCCTTACTTTACCATCCTCAAATTAGAAAGTTCTTCCTGTTATCCAACTTAACTTTCCCTTGTTGCAATCTAAGACTGTTAATTCTTATCCTGTCCTCTGTGGTCACAGAGTATAGTGTTTTGGTGAAGAGACAAACAGTTTGCAGGCAGTTTTGCTGGTCAGTTCCCAGGTCATTTTCTGCGGCCCCACCCCTCTCCATCTCCCACTTCCCTTTGAGGGGAGAGCCTTTCACCTTGGTGTGAGGAACCAGGGAAAAAGGAACCATTTGAGGCTAAGAAGCAGTAAACAGGCCAACTTCCAGGTGAGTTTGCTAGAGAAGGTGTGCTTGAAAAAAGGGCAGCAAAGAGAGAAGAGGCAGATTGAGAGACCCAGGGACATAGCTAGAGGACAGTTGCAATGCCAGAGCCATTGCCACTGCTTGCACCTGTAAGGTTTTTGTCCAGGCAGAAAAACAAACCACTGAGGGTTCCACCCAGGTCCAGGTTTGGTGCTGTAGGGACTATGGCTGGCAGCTGACAACCAGGCTGGGGAATGCCTGCAGTGTGAGTGGTGCCCCCTGGTGGTGTCTTTCCAGGAACAGGCCAGAGAGCTACAGGAGGTGGTGGTGAGGCTCCAAAGCATCCTCCGCCATGAGGAGTTTATTGATTCGATGCTGGAGGAGAGCTCTGGGACTGTGGAGAAAAAACTGCCAGAGGCAGCACTACAGAAGGGAGAGGACATGAACTCCCACGAAGCTGGAAGCTTGTGACTCCTGGCAACAAGCAGAAATCTTTGTCTCCACCTGCAGCAGTTCATTTGGAGAACAGACAAGGAGCCCTAGCAGCAGAGGGCAAGGAGCATGTTCCACTGGTGGAGGAGGACAGGCAGGCCTCCCCAAGGTGGGAAGGATCAAGACAACCACCACCAAGAAGCAGTGATTAGTGGTGGTGGTTGCAGACTCCATTCTGCAGGGGGTGGAGGGCTCCATCTGCCAACCTCACCTGTTCTCTTGGAAAGTCTGCTGCTTGCCCAGAGCCTGGATCCAAGATGTCATGGAGGGATTACTGAGACTCATCCAGCCCTCTGACTACTACCCCATACTGCTCAATCATGTTAGCACTAATGATACTGCTAGGGGAGACCCATGGCAGGTCAAAAGTGACTACAGGGCTCTAGGTGCAAGGGCAAAGGGAATGGAGCTCAGGCGGTGTTCTCTTTGATCCTTCTGGTGAAGGCAAAGGGCCTAGGCAGGAGTGGGTGCATCCTGCAGATCAATGCATGGATGCACAGGTGGTATTGCCAGCAAGGCTTTGGCTTTGACCACGGGATGATGTTCCAAGACAAATGGATTACTGGGAAGAGATGGGAACTACCTGATCAAGAGAGAGGGAAACAATTCTTTGCAGACAGGCTCACTAACCTAGTGAGGAGGGTTTTCAACTAGGTTTGCCATTGGATGGAGACCAAAGCCATGAGGTAAGTGGGGAAGTAGGTGACCTGGAAGAAGAGTAAGCAGGAGAGGGTAGCAAGGGAAGTGTTCTCATTCTTCCTCAGAAATCAGGGCAATCAACTAGTTACCTCAGGTGCCTGTATATGAATGCAAGGAGCCTTAGAAACAAGCAGGAAGAATTGGACATCCTTGCACAGTCACAGAGCTATGATGAGATTGGAATAAACAGATACTTGGTGGAAGCTCTCATGACGGGAGCACTACAATGCTAAGGAAGGCTAAGACGGGACCTGGTAGCAGCTTACTGCTACACTAGGAGAGTACATCAAGGGCTCAGTGAGCAACTGTTCACCAGGGCACCCGAGGGGAAAACCAGGAGTAATAGCCACAAACTCCTGGAAGACCGATTCAGGCTTAACATTAGGAAAAACTTCACAGTCAGGGTGTCCAGACTGTGGAGTAAGCTCCCTCCAGAGGTGGTGTAATCACCTACCCTGGAAATCTTCAAGAGGAGACTTCATCCCTTTCCAGGTGAAGTGGAGGCCATCCTTTCCCAACAGTCTGCTACCTCTCTTACTGAAGTGTGGAGTGTGGTCAAAGAGGCCAAACCCCTTGCAATAGCACAGAGTAACCATGGTAGGTTGATTCTGGCCGGGATGCAAGTAAGAAGATCCCTTAAGTCATCCGGCCCTCCAAGCACCATCCCATGCTACTCGTCCACATAGGCACAAATGATATGGCTTGGAGCAATCCCAGCTAGGTCATGCATGACTACAGGGCTCTGGGGGCTCAGGTAGTTCACCCTCCCCCCCACCCGATCCTCCCGGTCATGGGTCACAGGCCCCAGAGGGAAAGGTGTATCAATGAGGTGAACACTCTGCACTTCAGTAAGAGAGGTAGTGGACTGTTGGGAAGGGATGGCCACCACCTCACCTGGAAAGCGAAGAAGGTCTTCTCAGCCAGAATGGCTGACCTACTTGACAGGGCTTTAAAACTAAGATTGCTCGGGTACAGGCGGTCAATAAACTGTTCTAGCCCAGGTCATGCCAATCACAGCAGCATCAGCTCGGGTAGCCCAAGGGAACCCACTCTGACAACAGCCTAAGGAAAAGGTCACATCCATAACACAAGGAAGCCTATGGCTCAACTGCCTGTACACAAATGCCAGGAGCTTGGGAAACAAGCAAAAGGAACTTGCATTTCTCTTCTGCAATAGATTATGACCTCACAGGGATCACAGAGAAACTGAACTCAGACCGTTGGAATCAAGGACAACAAAAAGTACTTCTTCAGATATGTGGGTAGTTGGAAAAAGAACAAAGGCAACATTGGAGAAAAATCAGGCAGCTGACGTCAGACTCCCAAGGAAAGGCTAATCTCCTAAACAAATACTTTGTGTCAGTTTTCCACCTGCCCAAGGGGGTCACACTGTCAGACAGAACACAAAACTTCCAAGGAATGGGAGATGGGCCCATAATTTATGCAGATCAAGTGAAGGAACACCTCAAAAGACTAGATGTCCATAAGTCCACGGGCCCAGATGGAATGCACCTGAGAGTCATGCAGGAGCTGGTAGACATCGTGGCATGCCCCATGGCAAAGATATTTGAGAACTCATGGCACTTAGGTGAGGTGCCAGAAGCCTGGAAAAAAAGCCAACATGGTCCCAAATTTCAAAAACAGAAGGAAGGAAGATCCAGGGAACTACAGGCCAATCAGCTCAACTTCCATCCCTGGAAAGATCCTGGAGAAAAATCATCAAGGGATCCATAAGCAACAAGCGAACGGAAGGCAACCTTCTAAATGCCAGCCAACATGGCTTTGTTGAACATGGGGCCGAGGGTGCTGAGAGAGTTAGCTGTTGAACATGAGGGAGCTCATGCTGAACATGAGACTGAGGGTGCTGAGGGTGCTGAGGGAGTTAGCTGATGTGACTGCAGGGCCACTGGCCATCATCTTCAAAAACTCATGGCTATCAGGACAGGTCCCAGATGATTGGAAAAGAGCATATTTAAAAAAGGAAAAAAGGAGGATCTAGGGAACTACAGACCAGTTGACCTCACCTCAGTCCCTGGAAGAATCATGGAACAGATCCTCAAAGAATCTATTTCTAAGCACTTGGAGGAGAAGGTGATTAAGAGGGGTCAGCATGGATCCACCCAAGTCAAGTCATGCCCGCACATCCTGATTGCCTTCTATGATGAGATGGCTGGCTCTGTGGATATGGGGAGACCAGTGGAAGTGGCATATCTTGAGTTTAGCAACGCTTTTGATGCAGTCTCCCACAAGATTCTCACAGGCAAGCTAAGGAAGGACTTGGGATTACACTGGACAATAAGCTTAATGATCCAACAGCGTGCCCTTGTGGCCAAGAAGGCTAACAGCATACTGGGCTGCATTCATAGGACTGTTGCCAGCAGGGCAAAGGAAATGATTATTCCTCTCTATTCACCATTGGTGAAACCACATCCAGAGTACTGTGATCAGTTTTCCCATTCCTTCCCCGCCGCCAACTACAGAAAGGATGTGGACAAATTGGAGAGAGTCCAGAGGAAGGCAACAAAAATGGAGAGGGGGCTGGGGCACACGACTTCTGAGGAGAGGCTGAGGGAACTGGCCTTACTTAGTCTAGACAATAGAAGACTGAGAGGAGATTTAATAGCAGCCTTTAATTACCTGAAGGGGGGTTTGAAAACGGATGGAGCTACATTGTTCTCAGTGGTGGCAGATGACAGAACAAGGAGCAGTGGTCTAAAGTTGCAGCAAGGGCAGTTTAGGTTAGGTATTAGGAAACACTGTCTCACTGGGAGGGTAGTAAAACACTGGAACAGGTTACACAGAGAGGCTGTGGAATCTCCATCCTTGGAGGTTTTTAAGACCTGGCTAGACAAAGCCTTGGCTGGGATGATCTAGTTGGGGATGGTCCTGCTTTGAGCAGGGGGTTGGACTAGATGTGACCTCCTGTGGTTCCTTCCATCCCTAATTTTTCTATGATACTATGCTTTTATCACCATCCTCTTTGTAACTACCTTCCATGTATTTGACGACTGTTATTAAGTTCCCCCTCCTTCTCTTCTCCAGTCTTAATAACCCCAGTTCTTCCAACCTTTTCTTGTAAATCATGTTTCCTAGACCTCTAATAATTTTCCACTGAATTCTTCCTATTTTTTTCTACTTCTTTATTGAAATGTGCTTCCCAAAACTGGACAGAATACTCCTGGTGAGACCTCACCAGTGCTGAATAGAGTAGAAGATTCACTTCCCCTGACTTGCATACAGTCATAGCATAAGAGAAGTGCTGCCTACATCACTCCCCTTACGATATGGTTTATGCTATGACACACACCAGTATGCTATTGGCTTTTTTGCAACAAGAGTGCACCACTGGGTCAACGTGCTGTTCATTATAAACCCTAGCTCCTTTTCTGTAGTATTATAGCCAAATGAGTCATACCACAATTTGTATTTATGCATTTTAATGCTCCATCCTAGATGGACTTTTGCAGTTGTCTTCATTGTATTTCATTCAATTACTTTCAAACTATTTCTACAATTTATCCAAGGTCATTTTGAATCCTCATCCTCCAGAGTGCCTGCAACTCCATCCGACTTGCATATTTGCAAAGTGTGCACTCAATCCCATTTTCCAAATCATTTATGTTGATATTAACTAGCAGTAGACCCAGGACAGACCCTTGGGGAATCCTACTCAATACTTCCCCCTGTGTGGACACTGAGCCATGACAACTACTTTTTGAGCATGATTGCCCAACCAGTTATGTGCCCATGTAAGGAAATAATTTAGATTAAAATACCAAACTTACTAATAAGAATGTTATGGGAAACAGAATTGAAAGCCTTGCTAAAGTCAAGGTATATCATGTCCACTGTTCTCCCCTATGCAAAGGCCATTACTTTTCATAGAAGGAAATCAGGCTTGACTTGCTATTTTGGTGGTGTTTGCATGTATTTACGAGCTCTGCTAGACTTGTAGAACACTTGCACTTGACAGGACAGACATCAGGATGAAGTGGGAGCAGAGCAGACTGAGACAGGCAGCTTTGTAAAATGGGTGGCAAGAAAAGAACTAAGTGCTGGCAGGTGGAAGAGGGAGACTAGTACTGGCTGGGCAGGAAGACTAGTACAGGGAGACCAAAAGTGGTTTGAAATGGGTCTGAAAAGTGGAGACCTTGGGAGTGGACAAAGAACTGGGAAGAAAGGAAAACTGGGAGAGGAGGACTGGGGATGGAGAAAAGGAAAGGCAGGTTGTCTGATAGTTCCCATGGGGAGACAGCCTGGCTGGGACAAGACTGGCACTGAGATGGGGATGCAGTGGGGTGCAATGGTGCAACTGGGACAAAGAACCAAGGGGAGGTGAGAGCAAGAGAAAAAAGAGAAAGCGAGCACAGAAAAAGAGATGGAGGGGGGAAAGAGAAGGAAAAAGAGACATTCTCTTGTCTTGGATTCGAGTACAAGGCAGCAGGCAGCTGTTGGAGCTCTTACTCCAGCTCTGGCTCTAGTCCTGACCCAAGATCAGGGTTGGAATTGGAGCTCCAGCTACTGGCCTGCACCCTGCTACCTCTGCCCCTCTTGTCTGCCCCTCCCTGCAGTTTCCCCCTGCCACCACCCTCCCCACTGTCTCCCTGCTGCTTAGCCTACAGCTCTGGTTCTGGTTCCAGCAAGGCTTCAACCCCACACCAGCCCAGGACACAAAGCATACAGTTGTTCTTGTCCCAGCCTGGCCCAGTAGCAGCAGAAGCAGCACTTCTAGGTCAGGCTTGGGTCCCGGGGTTCAGCTGAAGCTGCTGCCATTGCAAAAGCTGCTGTGTGGCCGGACAGGGGCCAGAGCAACTATGCACTCTGTGCCTTGGGCTAAAGTGTGGCCAAAGCCCTGCTGAAGCCAGAAGGTGGCTGGGCAAGTGAACAGGGGGTGGCAGGGGGCAAAAGAGGCTGCAGTAGGGCAGGCACCACAGGGTGGGGCCCTCTGCAGCATGCAGGCACAGGGGACAGGAAG
>NW_017728992.1:54804713-54805668 GCF_001723915.1 Gavialis gangeticus | reverse complement strand
CAAGGGGGGTGGGAGGGGGGAAGAAAAGTGGGGGTGGAAAGGGGCAGGGGGCAAGACACTTGATTCCCCCACTACCTGCCTCTCCATTACCTCCTCCCCCACCCCCTACCTGCTGCTCCTCTACTGCCTTCCCCACCACCTGCCTTCCCACCTGCTCCCCTACTGCCTTCCCACTGCCTGTCCCTCCATCACCTGCCCCCTGTCACTGCTTTTCCTGTTGCAGTGGTTGGGGGGATGAATTTAAGATGACCCTCCAATAATTTTATTCTATACATGAAAAATAACAAATTTACAAAATTTTCCACATGTAGAATCTAATTATTGAGGAGACATCTTAAATTTAGAGTTGCCTTGGATTCAGGTAAATATGGTATGTTACACCATAATGTATTAGTCAAGTATAAAACTGTAGCCACAGCAGCTGCTGAGGCTGTACTGCAGACCAACACCTATGTTAGATCTCATGTCTCATCTTTAGCTGCATGCTTGTCACCTGCACAGGAGCCAGTGGTTTTGTATGTACAAAATAGAGTTGTTCAAGAATTAAAATTTCCATGTCCCCTTTCCAAATTGTTTTTCTGCTTCAAAAATGAAATTTTTCTTGGAAGAGAAAATTTTCCATAAAATTCACTCCCAGAAAAATAATAGTAGATTATTCTTGCCCAGCTCCCTGCCTGGCTGGCTTCCATCAAAAGTTTTTACCAGTTCTTGGAAGACATAGATTTCATAGACATTAGGGCTGGAAGGGACCTTGGAAGATCATCAAGGCCAGTCCCCCACCCGAAGGGCAGGAAATCAGCTGGGGTCATAGGATCCCAGCAAGATAAGAATCCAATGTACTCTTGAAGGTGTTCAATGTAGGTGCTTGAACCACCTCCGATGGCAGGCTGTTCCAGACCTTGGGGGCTCGGACAGTAAAGAAATTCTTCCTTATGTCCAGCCTGAAACGGTCTTG
>NW_017728992.1:54777855-54803758 GCF_001723915.1 Gavialis gangeticus | reverse complement strand
GTGTTGCTGACTGGCTTGCCAGCTTTATGGCGGATGGTGAAGGTGATCAGCTCATGGTCACTGGCACCCAGCTTCCCATCGATCACTAGGTTGCCGATTAGGTCATCCCCAGTAGCCAGTACCAGGTTGAGCAGCGCTTCACCTTTCATTGGCCCACAGACTTCTTGAGTCAGGTAGAGGTCATCCACGCATGATAGGAAGCTGTGTGACCGCTTGGATTTTGCTGAATGATCATCCCACGAGATGTCTGGGTAACTGAAGTCACCCGTGACAGCCATGATCCTGGAGTATGTTCCCGGGCAAACTCCTGGTCAAGCTCTTGACTTTGGGTGGGAGGTCTGTAGTAGACTCCCACCGTTGTGTCCCCTGTGCCGTGTTCCCCACAGACTTTAACCTAGAGGGTCTCCAGTCATCCACCCTGGTCACCAACATCAGCTTGCAGGGATGTGTAGCTTTTCTTGACATAGAGAGCTATACCCCCACCCCTTTTATCTACTCGATCTCTCCTGTACAGGGTAGAGCCATTTATACCCATGGTCCAGTCATGGGTGGAGTCCCACAAGGTTTCTGTTATCCCTATGATGTCATAATTATTTGCATTGAGCAGGAGGACAAGTTCCTCCTGTTTATTCCCCAAGCTCCTGGCATTTGTGTATAGGCAGGCAAGTGTCCCTTTGGGGGCTCTTGCCTTGCCCACAGATTGTACCAGGGCTGGGGCAGGGGTGGGCTCCCTTAAGTGCCTTGGCCTGCTGGCTTTGCAAGGGTTGCTCAATGGGCCAGCAGTGGCGGTAGTCCCCCTGTCCCCCAGCGGGCTTAGTTGAAAGCCCGGTGGAGCAGGTCAGCCTGTCTGGCTGAGAAGAGCCTTCTCCCCAGGGGAAAGAGGTGGAGGCCATCTCTTCCCAGCAGCTCGCTGCCTCTCTCACCAAAGAGTGGGCTGTGGTCATGGAAGCCAAACCTTTCCCAATGACACTAGTGCCACAGTCTTTGGTTCACTACCTGGATCCTCCATTCCCTCCTCAGCCCATACCCTGAGACTGGGAGGATCGAGGAGAACACCACCTGTGCCCCCAGATTTCAATTCCATCAAATCACCATTTTCTTATGGAAAACCGTTCCATGGAAATGTTTGCAAGGTGTACTAGCATGAAATGACTATCACCCACTGAAAGCCAAACATCTCAATAAAACTCATCCAGATTGTTGTGCACACTGTCATCATGGCAAGTACTTAACTCTGCCTGTGTCAGAAGTAAAAACAGCAGAGGTGTCCTGTCACTGTACCCAATTGCTTCCAGGGATGGGGAACGAAGCACAGTGTTCAAATACACACACAAGGGAACTTTATTGATCATCATGGCAAGAAATAATCCCATGGTTTTGTAACCCCTGATATCCATAGGCTCAGAGGGAGAGTTCACGAAAAAGCTGGTTCTCTATTCCATAGAAACTTTTTTTTTTAATTTGATTTGACTTCAGATAAGACTAAAGCAAACATTTTGAAAACTGCAACATGGAACTTACAAGAAAATGCTGCTTGGAAAGCAGCCAAGTTTGTAGTATGTTTCTGATCTGTGGCAGGTGCTGAATGAGGTTAATATTGTCTTATTTTCTCAACTGCTAGGAGCAGCTGTAGAATTGTCAGAAGCAGACAATTTCCCAGAGCAGCTGGAGGAGCTCTTAGGATTCGTATCTCCTGGGCATGTCTATCATACAGACTTCCAAAGAGCAACAAATCCTAGGAGCCTGCCCCAGAAATTCCAAGCAGGACGCCTGAAAAACTCTTAAAGGCTTTGGCTCCATCTCTTGTTTGTTAGTTCCCTGGGGTGAAGTCAAGCCCCAGTTTGAGCTTTCATGCTCCCTAGTGAGCCCATGCCATAGCAGGGAAGTTTCTGGAAAAAATCTTTTCTACCTCGCAAAACAAGGTGGGTATTTTATTTGGGGAGGGGATGGTATGCAAGAAAATATGGTATTTCATATGTACATTAATGACCTTAGTACAAAAAGTAGGAATGCATTAATAATGAAGTCTGCACATGAGACCAAGCTGGGAGCACTGTCAGTAGAGAGAGAGAGAGAGAGAGAGAGAGACTGGGATATTATACAGGAAGCATTAAGTGACCTTGAGGAATGGAGTAAATGGAATAAAGCTCAATAGAGCAGAGATGAACAGCAGGGACTTGTGCTACAAACTGGGAGCTTCTATAGACGGTAGTAGGCCCTAAGCTGCTTAATGGTCATATAGTGTTTGCTTGCATTTGCTTGACCAGTTTGGTCAAGAAAAGATGAGGTAAAGGAAATGAGCAGGCAAGAAAATCCCACAGGCCGGAAGAACTCAGAAGGCAGGTTAAACAGGGTGGTCTGTACCCTTAAAGAAGGGGCAGCCAGTCCTGTTAAGGACATTCAGCTATAAGCCTTCTGATAAGCTGGGAGTGTCCCACTGGGGCTTTCTTCTCTAAGAGAGGGGAGAAAGAAGACTGTGAAGGGGAAGTTTAAGAGGAGCAAGCAAGTGGTGGCTGCAGCTTTCTGCTAAAAGAGGAGCCCAGACTGCTGTGGTGGGAGCCAGAGGGCCCCTTTCTTGAATGCCTGGAATGGGGCAGGAGGGTTTGGTTTTGTTGATTTATTCTTTTATTTGTTTGTTACTAATGGACTATGTCACCTATGACGACTGGCTGAGATGCTTATAATGGAATACAGATGCCAGCCAAAGCTGGCAGATGAGGAAATGCAGATATAGTAAGATAAAGGCAGTTTAAAAGAATCTGGCTCAGGGCAACTTAAAATTCATGTAGTGGTTAGATTAGGTTCAGGGTAACACACAGCTTAAACAGGCGATTAACATAGACATTTCAACTTGACAACAAGCAAGGTATCCTCAAATATTATTTCTTATTAACATTAATGGTAAAATAATCTCTTAGGCATATTTATACATTTTTCTAGCCTTATTTAGCAATCTTTTGAAGTTGGGCCAGGTAACAGAGTATAAAAATCCAGGTTCACCCTAGAATCTTTGTTCTTCAGCTTTGAACTCTGGTTCTTCCTGAATTTCCCATTTGCAAATGAACCAAGATCTTTGAAACTTAGTTTTTAAACCTAGGTAAGAAGTCCTTTTTCCTAAGAGGTTGCTCCCCTCTTAAAGGTCGTTAAGACTTTAGGACTTAATACATTTTAAACTAATCTTTCTATCAATCTGTTATTGATGAACATTATTTTTAAATCAGGGGTTTGATATGCCTTACTTGTATTGTCTTATCATTCATATACTACCTGTATTTCAATATTGAAATTGCTATTAAGATGTATCTAAACTCCTCTTAAGTATTTGATTTTCATGGGAAAGGCTCCTTGAGCCCTTCTTGATCCCCAGAACACTTCTGAGAGTTAAACACCTGACAATTAGAAATGACAAAAGGGGAGCATATATCACATGGTTACTGTGAGCTGCCATTAAGATGTGTCCATGGAAAAGGCAAGTGAAATTCCAGTATATCAGGATGATTACTGTTAGAAGAGATAGGGAAGCATAAGTACTATTATATAAGGTTGTATGGAACTCTTTTACCATTCTGGTTAAAGAAAGGTGAATTCATACTGGAACAGGAATGGGGCGAGTCTACATAGAGGTTCAGGAAGAATGATTTGAAATGAAACTAAGAAAGCTCAGTTTGTTTAGTCTTTCTAAATGGAGGGCTGAGATTGCTATAAATGTACTCAGAGTAAACAAAGAAGGAGAAATGTTACTTAGGCTAAAAGGACATTGGGACCAGACCCAATGGGTATAAACTAGACAAGAATACATTCAGCATGGAAATTTGAAGGTAGTTTCTAACAAACAGCTGAGTGAGTTTCTAGTACTGTCTCCCAAGAATAGTACTAGAGGGAATAAAAATAAATCTAGCTTGTTTTAAGATGGTGTTTGATCAATTTATGAAGGGGATTTCTGGGGATGGCTGCCTGGAATAGCAGGAAATGATATTTGGCAATTCAGGAGCTCCCTTTTGCTCCTTTATTTGATGGCTTTCAGCTTTTTCAGTGAAATAATACTAAAATAACTGCAAACATATCTTTATGAAGGCCAAACATTCTCAATTAACTCAAGTCCTTGTCTCACTCTAACTTTAATGGGCAAAACCAGCCCAGTTAAAAGTTGTGTGCTCTGTGGGAAGATATACAGAAGTATGTTTGTGCAGTGCCCTCTGGTGACCACTGTCAGGAATTTTCCTGAAAATATGTTCCAGCAAGGAAAGTTCCACTTGAAACTGCAGATTAAAAGAACCCAAGTGTAAAAGTACAAATGGAGACACTTTAAGCAGCAAATGGAGGCAAATCTAACAAATAAGAACTATCAAGCTATCAAAATGCTGACGTGAGTTGTATTTGTTATTAGGTCTGGGCAAATACTTCAAAACATTATGTAGATTTTTTGGAACCAATTCACTTTTACTGTGTTTGCATCACACTTGTGTTCACTTTCCACAGCCATTTTAATCAACCACATTACTGAGCTGAATAGTTGGTCAAACACTGAAGATTGCAGAATGTTCACATTAAGCGGACTTCAGATTGGAATTGCAAATATTTGAATTGGGAATTTGATTTTAAGAGATACTCTCATCAGAGCCCCAATAGATGTTATTTAAGAACATAAGAAGTGCCATACTGGGTCAGACCAATAGTCCATCTAGCCGAGAGTTCTGCTTCTGACAGTAGCAGAAGTGGATGCTATGGAGGGAGAGCACTAAACCAGATATCTCTAGAGTGATCTATCCCCTATTTGAGATCCTCCCTGGCCTCCACCATTGTTGGTTTAGAGATGCCAGAGGAAACATCTCCAGTCATTCTGTCCAATAGCCATTAATAGATCTGTCATCCATAAATTTATCCAGTTCCTTTTTTACCCTGGCTATGCTATCTGCTTTCATCACTTCCTGTGGTCATAAATTCTAATAAGGTAACTATGCATTGCATAAAAAACAAACAAACAAACCACTAAAAATGTGCAGCTATAAGTTCAAAGCCCCTTGGCTGGAGGATGACCAAGCTGACAAATAGACATGCTCTCCAATCAAGTGTGGGGGTGATAGGAGTTGATCCTTGGCTCCCCCTGCCCCAGGGGAGCCTCAGAAGGACTTACTGACAGGCTTACCTGTAGGGCTGTGCGAAATTTTGCTGGCTGTTTTGTTTTGACATTGTTTTGACTAGTTTTGAGGTCAAAATGAAGTGAAGGGCTTCGAAACAGCCTCAAAACTAAACGAGGGCAGTTGAAATGTTTCAAAAGTTTCAAAACGTTTCGAGTTTTGAAGCTCAAGCTGGGCTTGCCCACAAGGAAACAAAGTAAGGGGAGAAAGGGGAAAGAGTGGGGAAAAGAGGGAGGAAGGACTGCTCTCATATTGACTGTGTAGGTGGCCAGTGACAGTGATCCTTCCCTGACATTCCTTCCAATCCCAGTGCTCTGGGGGAGGGATGGAAAAACAGCATAAAAGGCAGCATTATTTGAACTGCCTGCTTTCTGCCTTGGGGTCTGACAGTTACTGAGCCATCTTCCAGCAGCTCAGGAGCATTAGACAATGAAGGATACTACTACCACCACTGATTTGATTTCCTACTTGCTAGCCTACTAAGTGTAATTCCAGAATACCTTTTTCTGTCTTCTAGACCCTTTTATTTTGTTATTATATTCATTGATTTATCCTTTTCAATTTTATAATTATATTGGATATTACGCTATAGAATTTATATAGGAACACTGATACATTTATATATTTTTATAAAAACAAGACACTATGAAACATACCATGAAGCATGGTAGAAAAAAGCAGCTGACAAGCCAAACCTTCAGGGAGGGGTGGAAGAGGGGGGTAGAGGGAGAGGTGCCAGTTCCTCCCCCCCAAACTGAGATGCAGCCTCTTTCCTACAACTAGCAGGGATGAGGCTTCCACAAGCAGCCAGGAAAGGGGAGCAGTGCCAGTGTCTGAGGCTGCATCTCCCCAAGAGCATCAGCCATAACCCTCACCACCACCATGACAACAAGCAGCAGCACCAGCATGACAGTCTCCTCCACCCCCATTTCACTTCCCATGCTGAGCCTTCCAGTGCCAGAGGAAGAGCTGGAGCTGGATCTGAGTGTCATAGCGAGGGAAATTCTGGAAAA
The DNA here is from genome assembly GCF_001723915.1 of Gavialis gangeticus. Taxonomy (NCBI): domain Eukaryota; kingdom Metazoa; phylum Chordata; order Crocodylia; family Gavialidae; genus Gavialis; species Gavialis gangeticus. Next base: position 54,797,607 of record NW_017728992.1, on the reverse strand, counting down.
ATAGGGGAATCATCTGAGTTTGTGCTCCACACCCCTCAAGTTTCCCCTACAGTTAGGTCTCCTTCCCCAGAAGGCACTTCAGAGGAGGCTGAGGTAGAGGTTGCAGAGGCAAGCGGTTTAGCCGAGTCAGCTCCTCTGTTGCTGTGCCTGCTGAGAAGGGAGAAATTGCAGCACCCACACATGCACCCGCACCCCATAAGTGGGCAGGTAGTGTGGTCTGGAATCATTTTGATCTGGCAGATGATCCCACATACACTATCTGCCTGCACTGCCAAGCCCAAACCAGTTGGGGCAATGGAACAAAAACATATGAGCACTACAGGGATGCTGTTGCATCTCCACAGGCACCATCCCCTTGCCTTTGCTCCTTCTCAGCCTGGCACCAGTGGGAGCATGCCCAAAGGGAAGTCCCCCCTCTTGCTCCAAAGCCCCTGTTCCCCCAAAGCAGAGGCATGCCACCCTGGAACAGTGGAGGAAAGGTAGATAGAAAGCAGGGCGTGTTGCAAGGGCAAGCAAGATCACCCAGAGCACTGGGGACATGCTTGCTGTAGATGGCCAGCCCTTCTCCTTAGTTAAGCGGCCAGAATTCAGGCAGTTCGTGGCACTCGTGGCCCCATCCTACCAAGTGCCTGCATGTACCACCTTCAGTAGGACGGTGGTGCCCTCTCTGTATGAGACACACAGGGTGTACTTGAGGGAGGAGCTGTGCAAGATAGGTCTGCAGGTGGCCTTACGCTTCACCTTGGACATCTGGAGCAACCAGGGTGGAGATCACGTCTACCACTCCCTGACAGGGCACTGATGCGACCAGTCATGCCATTGCTGAGCTCTCCTTCAAGCTGAGGTGATGGATGAGTCCCACATGGCAACAGAGATCATGGGGGCCATGAACCACTTGGTGAAGGGGTGGCTCGTTGGGCAAGGCGAGCTCACCCCAGGGGTCATGGTCACCGACAATGGAGCCAATATGGTCAATGTGGTCGGTGATGCCAAATTTGTTGGCATCTGCTGTGTGGCACACAAGTTCCACCTCATTGTCAGGGACAACTTGGAGGGGGACATGGCTACTGGTAACAGCACCAGCAAGCTCATTTCCAAATGCAGGAAGGTGGCAGGCTACTTCCACCGGAGCATCAAGGGGGGCAAGATGCTGTGGGACAAAATAAGCAGAGTTGAACATCCTGCAGCACAAAATTATGCAGGATGTGGAGACTTGGTGGAACTCCACATACCTGATAGGCTGGTAGAGCAACAGAAGCCCATCCATGAGATGGCCTTGCTCGGGGAGATTGGGATCAGTGGCCACCTTAACAGAGCCGAGTGGGATACCATCTCCCAGATCTTGGTGCTGTCCTCCTTATCCAGGCGATCCCTGTAGTGAGGGAATTTCAGAACCAAATGGAGAGCTTCCAGGGGATCAATGTTCCTAGCTGGAGCAAGCTGCTGTCACCAGATGTGCAGGTACTGGTGAAGCAGCTGAAGGAGGGCATCAGGAAATGGCTTGATCCTATGTGGTCCAGTACAGTTCACCTGTGTGACCCGAGGGTGAAGGGCAGCATATGCAGCAACCAAACCCTGAGTCAGTGGACGGAGGTGCTGGTGAAGAGAGTCAGGGAGGCAGAATGGCGTAGGCAGGGAGACATGAAAGAAAGGGATCCACTGTCCCATGCCATTACCAGTAGCCCTGTCCCCCTCCAAGGCACCCACCGGCCACAACAGGTGCTGCCAATGTGGGCCAGAGGCATGGTTTCCATGATGGGGTTCAGAGGCACCAAACCACACCATCGGGCAGATAGCACTCAGGCCTCGGTGGCTGCCTATCTCACCGAGGTTGAGGAGCCGCTGCTGTGCGACCCCTTGGCCTACTGGGCAAGCTGCAGCCAGATGTGGCTGGATGTAGCCACAGTTGCCTAGTGTTCCAAGCGAGTGGCTGTTCAGCATTGCTGGTGATGTAGTGACACCCCCATGCACCTCCTTGGATCCTGGTTTGGTGGAGCAGCTGGTGTTCCTGAAGGTGAACCTCCCGCTGCTGGGGTTACCCAAGCTCCAGGTGCAGACGGAGTGAATGCCCCCCTCCTCACTCCATCCGCACCTATTTCTGGTTTTTTGGGGGTTTTGTTTTTTTTTTAAATCAGTTAAATGCCCTGCTCTCAGAGCTGGAGGGAGCATGTGGGATGCAACAGCGCAGGTAAAAAAGTGCAGAGGTACCTGGGGAGTCAGATGTCCAGCAGGCTGTAGTGTGTGTCAGAATTCCACTGTCTATATTGTCTACATGAGTTCCTGTACCTATGAGGTAGATGAAGTGCATTCATAGGCTCATCTGTGAAAGGTGGTTTGTAAATTCAAACAAGCACTGAACCTCACTAACCTCATCACCAGAAGCCAACTTCCTACAGCCCAAAACACACTGAATGGATCCAGGCCATGGCATGACGAGACATGTAAAACCTGCCAACAATATCTTCAGTATGGAGGTATCTTCACAATACAATACATATCTCCATCAGGGCACCAAGTGCCCTGATGGTAAATACGTGGAGACACCAAGCAACAACTGCGCACCACAATGATAGATTTTTGGTGTGTGCTCAAAGATAACATCAGAACACCACTTGTCTCCAATCTCTAAGGCCTGATCCTCAAAGGATCTATTCCTTTCATCCTTGCCAAGATATATTTCTGTAACTATTTAGTTGGTTTGCAAAAAGATACCAGATCAGATTGAACCAAAGGAAAGGACCTTGACTGCTAGTGCCATGTCCTTAGACCAACACCCCTAGCACGTGACCAGAAGGACACAGGGCCCTGGGCACATCTCAGCCCCAGGGCTGGTGCTGCCAGGGAGTTTTCTTTTGCAGGTGCTGGAGAAGCAGCTCCTGCAGGAGAGGAAAGAAAAACTCTGTCAGTTTGGCTGCCTGAGATGCTGCTGGTGCTACTGTGCTAGTATTCACTAAGTTATTTTATTACCTGTTGTCATTTAAAGTGGTGGACTGGGCTGAAGCTGTAGGGGAAAAGGCCTCATGGGGGCACACTCTCGTGTCATGTAGAGGCACCAGCATCAGTGAGGGTGCACCTTAACACCCACAAAGTATCACTCATGTCACGAGTTTTGCTTGTCAACAGCCTGAGGTGAAGTTTCCCAGAAACCACTGTATCTATCTCCTTGAAAGCTGGCAGGCTTCATGGCCTCAGCAGGGGCTATCATGCCTGCAAATTTCATCTGAATTAGGCAAGAAATTACCAAGTTATAGGCAGTTTCATGCTTCCCCATTATAGCCTATAGGTGAAACATCTTCAATGAAACGAAATGAAACAGTGGTTTCTAAACTAAATGAAACACTGTGCCATTGAAACAGAAGTCACAATGAAACAGTGCCATTTGACACAGCCCTGCTTACCTGATCAGCTGTTGCTCCCATTAACTCTTATTTAATGATCAACTATCTGTAGCAAAAAAAGAACACTGAGTGAATGAACTGAAATATGCTTGAATAAATATCTGTCATTTTCTAATTACAAACTTTTTGGACTCATTGTAAGTGTGTGATATGACAGCTCAACAATTGCTTCCTACACAAAAGGTTCACCTAGTTGTGCTAAATTACATATTACAGCTCAGTCCTGCCTTCAGGTGTGCAGACAGTTCCTGCATCCAAGAGAGCTAGTCTTTACTCCAAGAAATAGGATGCCTTTCCCCTCCAAATTTCTATGCCAATTTCCCTGTGTGTAAAATTACCCACTTTTCAGAAGCTGGTTTAACGCTTATGAATGCAAAGCACTACCAGGAGTCAGCTATCATTAATTATTGCTTTATTTAAAGAGTGAAATTCATTTGAAGAGTTGAGAAAGGGGATCAATCTAATTTTTTAACAATGTTTAGAAGATATCAAAAAGGTCCTTCCACTCAAGAAGAAACTGAGATACAGCAGCATGAGTTGTTTAGTGACCACATTGTTTCTTCAGTTTCTGAAAGCAGTAGTAAGTAAAGCTGACTGGGAAAGCTTTGACACAATTATTTTCCCCATCAGAAAACACTGTTCTGTTAAATAAACATAATTCCAGGAAAAGATTGAACAAAATATTCATGGGAGGGGGGAATAGATACAAGCAAACAAATCAGCAATGTCAAAATGTCCTGGTTTTATATTTTTAGAACAAATTTTATTTTTACTTTTAATAGGCTTTTCATTTCAAATTTTTTTCAATTCTGCATTTTATAATACAAGTCAAAACTAACACTGCATTTTGACCAAATCTGAAACAACAACCATTAGAATTTCTTCCAAAGAATTTCAGAAGGTTCATGTTTTATACTGATTCAAAAATCCTACTTGAAATGGCACTGAGTTGCCAAACAGCTATGCAGATTGACATGTACAGCAGAATCTACCAGAAAAATACCCAGATCTCAAACCAGAGGTTGTAATATCTGCAATACATGCACCAGATAGAATACTTAACCCATTTAATTACCGTATATACTTGAGTACATACAAGAAGTTTCTCCCCACCCCCAATCAGCATAAGGAAAAAAGCCTCTCGTCTTGTATTTGCATACATGGAATCCTAAATAAATACACTGTCTATCATTTAACTGCTACCAAATGCAGCAAGTGCTTATTAACAGAAAACAACTATGAGGTTGCTTGGTGTTGCCTGCATCTAATCATGACTGTAAAACACATGGCCTGTATTAGGCAAACATGCTGATAGGAACCGTGTGTGTGTCCCTTAACAGATGCAGTTGCTCCTCGAGGAAAGACCTGGCACAGGGCTTGGAGGCTGGCACCAGGAGAGCCAGAGCTAGCCTTGACACCTTTCCCTTGGTGCCAAAAATGCTACATTTGATTTGCTGATGGGAACCTACCACAAAGACAGGTTAGTGCAGCTCATGTGAATAAAATGTACAGTAGTGCCCATTGAACACAATTCCCCTCACTGACTCTTTTTAAAGTCACGGTGAGCCACTACCTTGAAAACATTTTGACCTCCTCTTCATTCACACAGCTCAGCTGCACCTTCCTCCCCTCCCCCAATTTCCAATAATTCTTCTTTCTTCACTAGACTTAAATGTCTTGCAAACATCACCAAGCAGGCCACAACAGTTTACCCAGAATCCCTCTGTCACCCTGGCTCAGCCTGTCACATACGATTAGTGTGGCTCTGACCTCCATAAGGTGGAGCCAGACCATGTTGCCCTGTGTTTCATCTGCATATATATATTATTGAAGGATCCCAGGCCTCATGACTAGGGACCTACTTAATTCATGATTTCATGGGAACTGTGAAATTGGGCATTGTCTGTGAAAATTAAAGAACAAAACAAAACAACTTACTAAAAACAAAATGCTGGCACCCAGTGGAAGCCAGCAGTCCTCATGGCCACTGTGGCCTGGCCTTGCAGCCCACTGGGAAGCAGCAGGAGAGGGGAGCTGCTGGCCTGAAGGGCAGCAGCCAAGACGGCAGCTGCATCCTCCCCCATGCCTCACTGCTGATGGGCTGAGAGGGCTCCCCTCTGTGCAGCCCTGCCTCTCTCCATCAGTCAGTGGCAAGGGGCAGGGCCACACCATGGATAGCTTTCTTGACCAATCAGGAGCAATGGGCAGAGCCACCAGGGCCCCTCAGCCAATCAGCAGTGAGTGGTGGGTTTGCTGTGAAAAGGTCATGAAACTAGTTCTGCACACCACAAGCAGCCTGTGAAAATCCCTTTCACTTATTGCGACTTAGGTAGATCCCTACTCCTGACAAGGACACCCAGTTCCAGTCATGAGTTGGGGGTTAAATAGCACATGGATCCTTGGTGGGGAGTTGGTATCCGGAGTACAGGTAGATACTGAGCAGTGCTAAGCCGTGGGGTCACCATGGCTGGAAATACTATCAACTCTGCTGGGGCCTGGCCCAATGAACTATGTGATAAATCATGAGCATTTTGGTGTTGGCCACATCTGGAGTACTGTGTTCAGTTTTGGGCCCCTCACTACAGAAAGGATGTAGACAAATTGGATGGAGTCTACCGGAGGGCAACTAAAATATTGAGGGGGCTGAGACAGATGACTTCTGAGGAGAAGCCGAGGGAACCGGGTTTATTTAGTCTAGAGAAGAGAAGACTGAGGGGAAGTTTAATAGCAGCCTTCAGGTACCTGAAGGTGGGTTCAAAAGAGGATGGAGCTAGACTGTTCTCAGTGGTGGCGGATGACAGAACAAGGAGCAATGGTCTCAAGTTGCAGCAAGGGAAGTTTAGGTTAGATATTAGGAAGAACATTCTCATTAGAAGGATAGTAAAACACTAGAACAGGTTACCCAGAGAGGAGGTGGAAGCTCCATCTTCGGAGGTTTAAGACTTGGCTAGACAAAGCTTTTGCTGGGATGATCCAGTTGGGTATGGTCCTTCTTTGAGCAGGGAGTTGGACTAGATGTGACCTCCTGAGGTCCCTTCCAACCTTAATTTTCTATGATTCTAATACCATGCATAATTTGTACTATATATAAAGTAGGTACATAAAAGTGCTGCTTAAAAGTGAGTTTATGGAGTACCTGCGTTAAAACCTGCAGTAAAAATGCATCAATTCCAGATGAAGTCAGTCTGTGAGCATTATATACCTGTAGTAACTTGTATGTTTATGTGGAGGTAGGTTTTTTCAAGTTTGCTCTTCATTTCCATATGCTCAAGGAGAAAAGGATCTGACAGTAAGAAAGGGGGTGGAGGGCCTGCAGAGAGAAGTTGGGTGGGGGGACAAAGGCCAAAGGGGTTACCGGACCCTCCCCCCACCCCAAGATTTATTTTCCCTACTGCAGCTGTGGGAGGGGCACACATTCCACGTAAGCTAATTAGCTTCTATACCTGGCCAATTATACATATTTATAAATTTTCCATATGTAGATTCTAATTATTGGGGGGTTGTCCTATATTTAGGATCATCTTATAGTCAAATAAATACAGTAACATTAGACACTATACTTAACTTGTAACTTAAATTATAATACAAGTGTGTGTGGCTGGCCTAGCCTATATGGGTATGTACTACAAATGTGTGTCTCTATTCTACTTTGTCTTCTCTTCTTCCCAAATACAACATAATCTGGCAACTTTAGTTCCCACTCTAGATTTCCTAACATCATAACAGGGGGCATCAGTTCCCTTTGAACATCCTTTTGTCCTATAGTCAAGTAGCTTGGCAAAATACATAAATATAGTTCATGGCTGAATATCCCATTATCATCTGCAAGAAAACTGGGTAGAGGTCATAGATTTATATCCCTTTGGGTGTTGTTGGCTCAGTTGCTACGTGTATCGTTACATGTAGAGCAATTATTAGTCATACAGTTAAATATTCTCATATCCCAGCTAAGTCATTTTAACTTTTCAAATGCTGAAACCATCCCAGCCCCTCAGTCTTGATTCCAAATTAAGATGGAATTCAGGAAAGGAAGTTAAGCAATATCCTATACTAAATATGGCAACAGTTCCCAGCCTGGCAGCAGTGTCACAAGTTGCAAAAAATGCACCAAAACAACATGAAATACCTGCCAAACCTGTAAAACTATTTTAGCAGGTGGGAAGTGGTATATATATCAGAGGATTGTTTCTTATATGCCAGTAGATGGAGCTCTTGATTATTAATCATCTCCATACACACACACAAATAAATACTGGTTTCAAATAGAACTTGATAACTATTACTACTGCTACTCATTAGTTAAGTTTCTCGTAAGTAGTGTCATTTTCTTCCATCTCAGCTATGATGCTTTAAACAGGGATGGTCCCATCTTAAAGTAAGGCCTAAACTAAGTGACCTATGATTCTACGATTTTTTTTGCACCGGGCAATTTCAAGTATTACTTATCTTTAACATTGCACATACGTGCTCCAGTTAGAATTTCTTGCTATTGTATTACATCTTCTTAAAGCTTTTAAAAATCTATATAAAGAGGGTCAGATTGTCTATCTATACATTACAACGCCCATGTTCTCCAGCAGAAGAATCAAAAGAATGCAAGAACAAGCCTTCTGTGTGCAGCAAACTGCTTTCACAATATCATCTGCTTTGAATGAATGAGGAGGCATTTGGATGCCGATTCAGGGGAAGTGTCTGATTAACTTTAGGCATGTACTGAAGCCTCACTGACATTAATAGCACTTAAGCCTAGTCTTAAAGGTTAGTTTAAAGAAAAAGAGCTCTCTGAGTTGGAGTCTAGCAGGATAGTTCTACCATTCAGAAAAGTCAAACATGAACAAGAACCATCACTCACCCCTGGCATGGTTTATGAACAAAAGAAAAAGTTCTTATGTTACCCTCCCAACTTGCTATGTGCCCAGTCCTAATCTAGTCACTGTGTTGGTTTCATCTAAGATACATTTAATTTGATTTTCTTGCTCTTTGATACTGCTAAGCAATCTTTTCTGTGTTCTAAAATATTTATGTTAGTGTCATACCTTGGAAACTAGAAACTAGTTTATCAACAGCAGTCTCCACTTTGTTCTAACTGCACACAGAAATTTGACTAAATATTCCCCACAAATACATAATGGGTTTGGGAAAAGGAATTTACATTTTTGGAATTTTCCAATTTGTAATAATTTGCTGAATTAAGGATGATTGTCTACAGTCAACATGATGGAGAAATGCCAAGAGAACAAAAATTACCAATCTCCTGCTCCTTCATTTTCTTTCCCTTCAATGTACCCACAGTTTTACCCTGCTATTTTTTAATACTTCAAGGTTTTATTACAATGCTTTCACAATACAACAAGGTTTTCAGTTTCTGTTTTCAAAAGAATGCACCAGACATCAGTCAGTGTCAACAAAATGATACATGATAGTCAAGTGGGATTTCTCATATGTTTAGGTCATTAGCTAACGAGACACTGTCAAGCTATTTTTTTGGTTTCTAAATGTCCTTTTTTAAAATTCCTGATGGCAGATAGCCCTTGGGAGTTTGAAATTATTTCTTCATTAAACTATTTTCCCCTTTATCCTTCATACACACATTCTATTCCTAAATATACATATATTTCTGCCTTGTGTCTTAAGTTATAGACAGTGGAGCATTTCCACAGGAAAGCATCTCTGTTTAGGAAAGCACTGAAGTATGAGCATTACTTTAAACATATATGTAATTTCCACAATTGTTAGTGAACCTTAAGCATGTGTTTAATTAACAGCATAGCACATGTTCAGGCCCTTTTGAATAGGCACCGATTTATGCAGATCTTTAAAATTCTTTCCCAAACAAAGGGTATAGTTAATAGCTCCCTTTATTACACAAAGTCCCATTCCCTAAGGCTCTCTCACATTCCCCTTGTGCATCCTGCCTATTGTCAAAGCTCAGTGACTGCTATACCTGGCTCAATGGTAGACGACACTTGAACATCACAGTTGAAGAAGCTGTGTGTGTTGCCTCCTCAGTACTGCTGAACAAGTACAGGTTACTGTACTTTCAAAATGGCTGATGTTATTTTGCTATTTCTCCAATTTGTTGTCTTCACCCTTTCTGCAGGGCTTTGCATAAAGCCCTAGCTGGAACAACAAACACATTTGCTCTGAATTCATGATATTTTCTTTGTATTTGAAAAGTAACTCTTAAGCTGATGGTCTTAAAATTTCTTTAAAATTGGGACTATTGGTATTTCCATCCTTAATTTTCTGACTGCTTTCCACAGACTCACTTGTATTACAAGTCCTTTCTGCCACTGGTGAACAATTTCTCCTTCTAGGGTCACGGTCCAATTTTATCTTGTTGTAGGCCATTGCTCATCACTTCCCCAATATGTTTGTAATGCTAATAGAAATAACCTGTAGTTACCCATTTTACCTGGACTGTATACCATTTCAGATTACATGCTTCCAGGGGCAATGCATAGCGGGTGCACAGGCATCCCCTGAGAGTGCCAGTGCACCCCGTCAGGCCACGCTCCCTGTTTAGCTGGCAGGCAGGAGGGTAGGCATAAGCACCAGTGCCCCCCCTGCGAGCGCAGGAAGGGGAGCAGGGCAGCGAGCAAAAGCTTCTGCAAGTGGCTGTGCGACTTTTGGAAGTGGTGCGGACACTTTTACAGTGAGTGAGATCGGCCGCGGGAGGAACCGCCCCACCGGTCAGCAGGATCGGCTGCTGGGGGACCCACCCCCCAGCTGCTAGTAGTGTCGGGAGGGGGCATGTGCCCCCCCGACTCAGGAGGCACCAGACACCCATGCATGCTTCTATGCCATTTCATTCAGTAGTTTTAAAAAATATGAAACCTAATTGTGTTGTTGACATCTCTTCTTTATCCTTGTTTTATTTCACCCCTTCTAAATCCATGATTTTCTGTGACTCGTGTTTTGATTTTAAAGTACTGATAAGGTAAAACCTTTTGGCGCCACAGGGAATGTTTTTGACTGATCTCAGGCTGTCGTAAGGTTTCCAATGGAATGCCTGACATTTTAAAACTGCTTTAACATGTCTCTGAATTCCTCTCATTCTTCTCATTTCCTTTCTTCCTCCAGTATGATATAATCTGTTCTTTTTGTCTCAAGAAATTTAGGTTGAAATTATGGAGCAATTTAGGTAGGCACTGCCCTACTTCTAGAAAGCCTAGTTATCTGGCATGTTTACATTACTGATCTGAATTACAGATGGGCTTGATAGGAGTAGCTAAGACTTACTGTTGCCTGCAGATAGGAGTGGAGGGAAATTATGGAAGGATTCTCACAAATACTGTAAATTGATAGGATAATTAGCTGTAATGGAAGAGGAGCTGATTTATCTTTTAATCAAGCTCTTTTGTCTGATAAAACCCAATATGAAAGAGGATGGGATTTTTAAAATCTGAGTAATTTAGGAACACAGTTATTTACGGAGTTGTTGACAAATGGTCTTTGTACTGATTTAACAATGGGCTTGTTTACTTGAGAAAGTTAAACAAATCAATACACCTAAATCTGAGCAAAAGCCTGGGTGGATACACTGATTTCTGTATCAAAGTAGGGTATTACATTTTAGTCAAATTAATTTGTTACTGACTTAAGACAAACCAAAATAATCCACTCTGACATTGAAAAAAAATTTGCCCTCCTGTTGCACTATTTTAACTATATTAGGTAAATTTACAGCTTCATTACACTAATACCACCTTTCCAGGAAGTCAGCGCCCTAAGTCAGTCTAGGTAAGAGGTACAACCCCATTATTATGGAAACAATTGTAAAGGTGTTTATACTGGTAGTATGTATTAGTTTCATAAATTAGCAGTGCATGGTACCTTGATGCCAACAGCACTATTAACCATCTGAATAGTTTTAAATGACTGAAACTTGAAGATAAAACACAACTGTAAATAGAACATAAAAGCAATGTGAAAGCTGTTTAGATTAGTCCTGTGATATTTTTCAAAGTCCCAGGCAAACAAATGATCACAGGTCCATGTACAAACTTTTCAAAATCTGACAGAATTCATAGATATATTTAAAGAATAATATTCTTTTAAAACATGAAATTGGGAATCAGGAGACTAGGAATCTATCTCCAGATTTACCTGTGTGAATGGGCAGATCACAGAGGGCCAGATCCTGATTTCCATCATTACAGCTCACATTATCTTACTTTGAGTAGCACTCTTGTTTTCAGCGACTCTTCAGGACATGCACAAATAACTTAGCTCAGAGTAAAAAAGGGGAGCAAGTCTTTGCAGCTTATCAGCTGCTCTGTGCATGCTCCTACCCAATGATAAATGTAAGCTAAACCATGATCGCTTAGCCCTCAGTGAGAAGTATAAATTATTGTAGCTTGGTTTCCACTTACCACAGAATGAGGGCATTCACACAAATGGTTACAAACAGCAGTCACATAGTACAGCTCTACCCCTCCCTCCCTGCTTTTACTGCAGAGTTATTCATGTATCCGGATCATGCAGACATGCCCATAGCTCAGTCCAAGGACAAATCCATACCGCTTCCAAGGTTCTCCTGAGCATCCTACTGAGGAACACACTCTGCTCACCAGCATCAAACATGGAAATGAGGTCTTTAAGCTACTCTGGGGACCCCCTCTCCCCTGACTGCAGTGGAGCTATTTTAGGCATGCCTGAGAGCAGGGCCTATGTAACCACAGGCAGCAACAAAGGCTCCCCCCACCCCCATGTAACCACTTTTGACATACTAGTTACATGGGGGGAGAGGGGGGAGCCTGCAGAGCCCTGCGGTATAAAACCCAAGCAAGGCGTGGGCTGGGGAAGGGCTCCCTATCTCCTCCACTGCTGCAGTAGGGAGTACCTCCTCCCACAGCTGGTCACCCACCCACCGGACCCACAGCCTCACTCCTGCCTGTCAGTGGGCTGGGAGTCATAGAAAATAAGGGTTGGAAAGGACCTCAGGAGGTCACATCTAGTCCAACCCCCTGCTCAGAGCAGGACCATCCCCAGCTAGATCATCCCAACCAAGGCTTTGTCTACACAGACCTTAAAAACCTCCAAGGATGGAGAGTTCACAACCTCTCCGGGTAACCTGTTTCAGTGCTTTACTACCCTCCTAGTGAGAAAATTCTTTCTAATATCCAACCTAAACTCTCCTTGCTGCAACTTGAGACCATTGCTCTTTGTTCTATAATCTGCCACCACTGAGAACACCTTAGCTCCATTCTCTTTTGCACCCCCTTCAGGCAGATGAAGGCTGCTATCAAATCCCCTCTCAGTCTTCTCTTCTCTACACTAAATACACCCAGTTCCCACAGCCTCTCCTCATAAAAGTCATGTGCCTCTGTCCCCTCACCATTTTTGCTGCCCTCCACTGGGATCTCTCCAATTTGTCCAAAATCTTCTGTAGTGGGAGACCCAAAACTGGGCACAGTACTCCAGATTTGCCTCACAAGTGCTGAATAGAGGGGAATAATCACTTCCTTTGACCTGCTGGCAACACTCCTACCAATGTGGCTCAGTATGTGGTTAGCCTTCCTGGCAACAAGGGCACACTGTTGGCTCATTCAGCTTATTGTCCACTGTAACCCCCAGGTCCTTTTCTGCAAAGCTGCTGCCCAGCCAGTCAGCCCCCAGCCTGTACTGGTGTATGGGATTGTTCAAGGACAAGACTTTGCACTTGTTCTTGATGAACCTCATAAGATTTATTTTGGCCCAATCCTCCAATTTGTCTAGGCCACTTTGAATCCTAGCTCTACCTTTCAGCATATCTACTACTCCCTTCAGCTTGGTGTCATTTGCAAGCTTGCTGAGGATGCACTCTATGCCATCTTCCAGGTCATTGATGAAGACATTGAACAAAACTGGCCCCAGGACTGACCTCTGGAGCACTCCACTTGATACCAGCAGCCAAGTAGACATTGAGCCATTGATCATTACGCTCTGCGCCTGATACTCTATCCATTTTTCTATCCACCTTACAGTCCATTCATCCATGCCATACTATCTTAGCTTGCCTGCAAGAATGTTGTTGGAGACTGTATCAGAAGCCTTGCTAAGAAAAAGAGAAAAAAAAATCAAGGTATACCACATTCAGTGGTCTCCCCACATCCACAGAGCCAGTCATCTCATCATAGAAGGCAATCAGGATGGTTAGGCATGACTCGCCCCTGGTAAATCCATGCTGACTGTTCCTAATGACCTTTTCCTCCAAGTGCTTAGAAATGGATTCCTTGAGAATCCGTTCCATGATTTTTCCAGGGACTGAGGTGAGGCCGACTGGTCTGTAGTTCCCTGGATCCCCTTTTCCCCTTCCTTAAAGATGTTTGCCCTCTTCCTGTCATCTGGGACCTCTCCTGATAGGCAAGAGTTTCCAGTGATGGCCAGCTGCTCTGCAATCACATCTGCTAACTCCCTCAGCACCCCCAGGTACATGCCATCCAGCCCCATGGACTGGATGTCCAGGTTTTATAAATAGTCCCTGACCTGTTCTTTCACCACTGTTTGCTGCCCTCCTCCTTCCTAAACTGTGCTGCCAAGTGCAGTAATCTGGGAGTTGACCTGGCCTGTGAAGACCCAGGTGAAAAAGGCATTGAGTACTTCAGCCTTTTCTGCATCCTCTCACTAGGTTGCCTTCCCCATTCAGTAAGGAACCCACAATTTCCCTCATCTTCCTCTTGTTACTGATGTACCTGTAGAAACCCTTCTTGTTATCTTTTGCATCCCTTGCTAGCTACAACTCCAACTGCGCTTTGCCCTTCCTGTCTTCATCCCTGTAAGCCCAAGCAACACTCTTATACTCCTCCCTAGTTGTTTGTCCAAGTTTCCACTTCTTGTAAGCCTCCTTTTTTGATTTATTTTACTGAAGAGTTCTTTGCTAAGCCAAGCTGGTTTGGGCCAGTTCAGCCAGTTCTCCTGGACTCCTTTCCCCCTCAGACTGGCTTCCCAGGGGATCCTGCCTGTTAGTTCCCTGAGCAAGTTGAAGTCTGCTTTTCTGAAGTCCTGGGTCCTGCTCTCCTTCCTTCCTTTCCTCAGGATCCTGAACTCAAATCATCTTGTGGTCACTACTGCCCAAGTTGCCATCTACTAGTATATTCCTCACCAGTTCTCCTGTTTGTGAGCAGCAGGTCAAGAAGAGCATGGCTTCTAGTTGGCTACTCCAGCACTTGCAGGAAGGAGTTGTCCCCAGCACTCTCCAAGAACTTGCTGGATTGCCTGCGCACTGCTGTACTGCCCTCCCAGTGGATGTCAGAGTGATTGAAGTCCCCCATGAGAACCAGGGCCTGTTATTGGGAAACTTCCAGTACCTGTTTGAAGAAAGCCTCATTCACCACTTCCCCCTGGTCTGGTGGTCTATAGCAGACACTACCCACCACAACATCATCCGTGTTGCTCTCTCCTCCGATCCTAACCCAGAGACCCTCAACAGGCCCATCTCCAGTTTCATACTGAAGCTCTGAGGAATCACATGGGTCTTTTACATAAAGTGCAAATCATCCTCTTCCTCTTCTCCCCTGTCTGTCCTTCCTGAACAGTTTGTACCCATCCATGACAGTGCTCTAGTCATGCAAAATATCCCACTAAAGTCTCTATTATTGCAATCACATCAGAGTGCCATGACTGTGCAAGGACTTCCAATTCTTCCTGCTGCTTTTTGAGGCTCCGTGCATTCGTGTGCAGGAACCCGAGATAATTAGTTGATTGCCCTGATTACTCAGGAAGAAGAATGAGAACACCTCCCCTGTTGCCCCCTCCTTCTTGCTTTTCCTACAGGTCACCCACTTCTCCACTTACCTCATAGCTTTGGTCCATTCCCTGGCAAACCTAGTTTAAAGCCCTCCTCACTAGGGTAGCGAGTCTGTCTGCGAAGAAGCTCCTTCTTCTCTTCATCAGGTGGATCCCGTCTCTTTCCAGCAATCCTTATTCTTGGAACATCACCCCATAGTCAAAGAAGCCAACGCCTTGCTGGTGACACCACCTGCGCAGCCAGGCATTGGTCTGCATAATGCACCCATTCCTGCCTGGGCCCTTTCCCTTGATCAGAAGGACAGAAGAGAATACCACCCTAGTCCCCGTCCCCATCCCCTTTGCCCTTGCATGCAAAGCCCTGTAGACTTTTGATCTGTTCTCTGGCAGTACCATTGGTGCCCACATGGATGAGCAGCATGGGGTAGTAGTCAGAGGGCCGGATGAGTCTTGGTAATCTTTCTGTGAGATCTTGGGCTCTGGGCAAGCAGCAGACTTCCTGAGACAACAGGTCATGTGGGCAAGTGAATCCCCCCATGCCCTGCAGAATGGAGTATCCAACCACCACCACCACACATCACTTCTTGTTGGTGGCAGTTGTCTCAATCCTTCCCACCTTGGGGAGGCCTGGCCTGTCCTCCTCCACCAGTGGAACATGCTCCTTTCCCTCTGCTGCTAGGGCTCCTTGTCTATTCTCCAGACAAACTGCTGCAGATGGAGACAAAGATTTCTGCTTGTTGCCAGAGGTCACAAGCTTCCAGCTTCCTGGGAATCCATGTCCTTGCCTTTCTATAGTGCGGCCTCAGTAGTTCTTCCTCTACAGTCCCGGAGCTCTCCTCCAGCATCAAAATCAATGAACTCTTCATGGCATATGATACTTTGGAGCCTCACCAGGTCCTCCTGTAGCTCTCTTGCCTGTTTCCTGAGAGATACCACCAGGAGGCACCACTCACATCACAGGCACTCCCTGACCGTCACTGGAAGGAACCTGCAAGCCACAGCACCAAACCTGGACCTGGGTGGAAGCCCTGATGGTGAGAAGTCCTGCCTGGAAGAAGCCTCATACATGCAAGCAGAGGCAATGGTTCTGACATTGCAATGCCCTCCAGGTATTTACCTGGGTCTCTTAATCTGTCTTCTTGCTTTTACTGCCCTTCTTCCAAGCACACTTTCCCTAGTGAACTCACCAGGAAGCTGGCCTGTTTATTGCTTTTTGGCCCCAAATGGTTCCTTTTCTCCTGCTTCCTCACACCAAACTGAAAGGCTGTACCCTCAAATGTGGGGGAGGGGAGGGGCAACAAACTGGCCCGCAAACTGACCAGCAAAACTGCATGCAAACTGCTTGCCTTGTTTGCTGTCCCTATTCTCTGGCTCCCTGGTAACTTGCGGAATCACCTTTTATATCATCTACAAGTCCACACTCTTAGCACTAATCTGGTTAGGAGATGCACAAAATGGAGCTTATTTTTCACTGCCAGGACCCCTTTCAAGAGCCCTGATTAAATAAGACTAGAGTTTGGTTTCACCCTTCCTGACTGGACCTGTGTTTGCATATTCTGCGTGTGTTTACATTGTGTGAATATAACAAGAGAAAATTAATGATGATTTTGACCTCAGCCTACAGCATTGCAATAGCCTGATTCCAGCAATGATGACTTGCATGTAGTCCAGTGCAAAGTAGTTTGTACTGTAACTATTTTAGGATTTTTTCCTCACTGTATAATCTGCTTTGACCCTGTCCTAGTAAGAATCTAGTGACTTGGTAATGTTCACCCTGCACACCCTCTTTCTTGCATCCTGTTCATTCAGTCAGGAAGTTGAAACAATACTGTGTCATTAAGGTGAGTAATCCCCAGGAGATGAACAGACCTAATAAATATACATGGTGAACACAATTTACAGACAAGCCACAAGCTGAAATACATTGTCTTAAAGCATTTGTTGAATAACTCTGAATAAACTTATTTTTGTAAAGAAACAACCCTCCAAGGATAATAAAAAGACTGAAACTTATTCAATAAATTCTCTTACAAATACATTCTACTTCTGTATCTAATGTCATAACTAAACTGTTTGCTGGTGATCAGATATCTGGAGTCTTATCCCCAAATAATCTTTGAAGTTTAAGTAACAGGACGGCTTTTGAGCAGGCATTGCAGGCTGGAAAACAGGTAGCTAAAGCTGGAGGTCCCAGACCTGTCTAATGCAAGGGAAGAACTGAAGGAGAGTGTCCAAGGAATACATAACTGGACTCCCCTAGGTTTTCATTACTTGGTTTTAAAGTCCCAAGAACAGATCAAATTTCATTTACTTAAACTACAAAGAGAAAGTGTCTCACCACTTATCCCTTGTCAAAGTGAGCCCAGAGAAGGGAACTACTTGACAGTTTGGTCCCTTAATATGTGTTCCTCTGTTCACTTCCTGTCTTGAAAAAAAAAAACTTGATGGATTTGTAACACAAAGCAGTGGTTCACATTTGCTCAGACTTGCTACCCTTGAGGGGAAAGAACTTCAATACAGTGGAACATTAGAGGATGAGATTCTTTCTATGCAGTGATAAATTGAAAGAAGTACAGTAATAATAATCTAAAGTGATCCTTTGGCCATTGAAATTTTAGTTGTAGTGAAAAATAAATATAGATTCACTAAGTATATAATGTGATAAAACATTACAGAAGTAGTATGACTGGCAGAGATAATACCACTTTGTTACCAACATAAAATCGACTGACAAGGCATTGAAGTCAGTTTAGGTTTTGCCAGCATAAGCCCCAGCACAGAGCAGCCTAGGCAGAATGTCTGTCTGGAGAGGAAACTACAGAGACGAGAAGTTGCTACAAACTTTCTTATCCAGAAGTACCAAAGAAAGCCAATGCAGTTCAATAACTGGTTTTAGCTGAACATTTCAGGTCAGCCAGGTTGCAATGCTTTAGCACCACCTCTTAACAGCCTTCTCTGCCAGGACTTCTGTGAAGCACTGCCCGTAACTTAAAGTCATCCATTCTTTATTTGCCCAAATCCATCCCCTCTTCAAAACTGCTCAACAGATCGACTTGATCACTGTATGGTTCAGCCTGACTAGCATACACTTAAAGACCCCCTGCCCCCTCTCCCCTTCCCATGCCCCGAGTGAAGCCCTTTCTTTCCCTCAGCTGTATTGAGCATGTTTGTGCCACCTTCCCTAAATCTGGCCCTAGATGCTAAGGGATAATTTTCCTCAAACCATGCAAATTCTCAAAAGGCATATTAAAAAAACAACCAAAAAACAAAAAACCAAACAAACAAAAACCCCCCCACAAAAACAAAAGAAAAGAAAGACACATAATGAAATGTTCATATCCCTGTGTTTTGGTTAAAAGAAAGCTAGACATGATTTGGTGAATATTTTATGCTATTCCTATAGTTCTCTAGATGTGGCAGATTTGATTACAGTTTTCCTTGTACATATTAGTTCTGCTCACTGAATGTTATTTACAGCACCTGCTACTTTCACTATTATTTTGATTATGCAGTTGGATATATTCACAAGGGTTGGTAAAAAACCCCAAAACAACCAACCAACCAAACAAACAAAAAAACCCAACCCAGTGCAAATCCAGAACCGTGTACCATTCCTTTCCCATACTCCGTTAGGATTTTACTATTGGATGGTACAGGCTGGTCTGGACCCAGCTGAACTTCACCCACTGTGTAAAACCAACCTCAATGTACTCTATTTATAATAATGACCAAAAAAGTCATCTTCTAAAAGCTAATCTCTAGATGTTCCCATCTTTCATGTTCTTGTGCTTTATAAGAACGAATATTTTTTAAAGGAAGTCTTACATCTAAGGCAAATTTGTTAAAAGTCCTCTCACCAGCCCAGCAACCCACAGTTCTAGCATGGGTAAGGCACATAATTTTTTATAGCTGATCACACACAAGGGTGGGGCACGGCTACTAGGGCTGTGCAAAGCTTTGGTCGCTGATTCGATTCGGAGGAGATTCAGCTTCATTCGGCGGCCACATCTCCGAATCCCAATCGAATCAGGAGATTCATTAATCTCTCCAAGTTGAATCTGAAGCCTCTGATTTGATTCGATTCGGAAAGATTCAACAATTCGGACATAGACACAGCTTTATATGGGTTTTTTTTACATACCTTGAGGTACCAGGCACAGCTCGTGAATACTGAGCTGGTGGTGGTGGGGCAGATGGAGCGTCCCATGGGAGCACAGGGGGCAGGGGGAACAGGTGTCCCCTGAATACTTGGTGGACCTAGAAGTGGACTGAAAGTATTTCTGGTCCACTTCCAGGTCCGCTGCCAAGCACGTGGGGGGGCCCCCCACACTCCTGTGGGACACCCCATCTGCCCCACCATCTCAGCATTCACAAACCGTGCTTGGTACCTCAAAGTATGTAGAAAAAACTAAACATATAAAGCTGTGTCTATGGCCGAATTGCTGATTCTCCAAATCAGAACTGAATCTTCAGATTCAGCCAAATTGAATCACTGTCCCCCAAATCGAATACTGCCTGCTTCGCATGCCCCTAATGGCTACCAACACATCTGGCTGCCTTTGACTTTGGTGGATAGAGACGGCTTTTGTTAACAGTGAATGGCAGGAGGCGGGGGGGGGGGGGG
>NW_017728992.1:54755986-54772855 GCF_001723915.1 Gavialis gangeticus | reverse complement strand
GGCAAGCAGGGGCACCAGCCCTGGGTGCTGACTGGGGAGGTGGGTATAAAAAGGAGCAGCTGCTGCCAAACTAGTGCTGCCGTTGGCAATGGCAACCTAGGAAACAGAACTGCCCAGCTATGCCTCTGGCTGTTAGCTAACAAGAAGAGAGAT
The DNA here is from genome assembly GCF_001723915.1 of Gavialis gangeticus. Lineage (NCBI taxonomy): Eukaryota > Metazoa > Chordata > Crocodylia > Gavialidae > Gavialis > Gavialis gangeticus. The sequence continues at coordinate 54,772,702 of NW_017728992.1, read as the reverse complement.
TGTGCAAACAGATGAGTAGGCAGCTGCCATTTGCATGGGCAATTAATAATTCTGTATGTAAAATTGTTCTATTTGCACCTGCAAACATTGTAATCACTTACGCATATCTGCATTGACTAAGGGAGTCTTTTAGTCAAAGCATGAAGTTAATACATTGATAGCTTAGGAATCAGGCTTGAAGTCATCTGTTCATCCACACAGGTAGAGTACAAGGAACTAACTTCCTTGTCAGCCTTAGAAATGATCTTGAAGGACTTCTCAACAGGTACATAGTTGAACATTTGTTACCAGTAGCAAAGAACCCTGCAAATGCACTCTGTTTACTACTTACCAGTATTTGTTCAGCTACAGTTTGAGAAGCTTTTGTACTTCTGCTTCTAAGGAAGCTTGTATGTGTATGTGTATATACACATAAATCAAAATCTCCACAGAAATGATCTCTTTACCTCCCAGTCTCCTTTCCACAATGCTGTTCCAAAAAGACAGTGGGCTGTAAGTTGCTTTAATCATGCTAGCCCTGTTAAATCTGTTAAAGCTCAGACAAACATGATGTCAACTCCAGACACAGCAGGGCACTTGCAGGAGATTAAATTTCTTTAAATTACAAAAACACTCCCTTTACAAGAAGCACCAGACCTTTAAAGTCCATGTTTTAAAATCCAGGTCAACCTTAATTTTTTTCACTCTTTATTTAGAACAACCGTGTTAGCTTGGTTGACCTTATAGTGCAGTACAAATGTCTGACGTAGTTATTGCTGCCTGGACATTAAGTCTCCTTTAATGAAAGCCTCTCCTGACATTTCAATCTTGGCCAGTGTTAAAAGTTATGAGGCTTTTCAAATGTCTGTATGCAGAATTTTATGGGAGATGACAATAATCATCATACTTATTGGAATTTCATTTACAAATGCATAAATATATTCTTCTTCATGCTCTTTTTCAACAGACGCACAGATCGGTATGGTCTCAGATACTAATGGTATGACCTAGAAAAGCATTTGCTACTTATGTCCAGACTTGGTGAAAACAAAATATTGGATAGACCTTGAAAGGACTACGAGGACAGATCCTCAAATGGCAATAAAAATATCATAGTTTTAAATTTAAGGACCTGCTATCCACGATAGGGAAGTCTGTTCTTCTTAGCTAAGCTCCAGGTTACTTTGATGTTTGGTCTAATGGATTTTCAGGAAGTTACCATGATCTTTGTTCAGCCTAATCTTCATGTTTGTTTCAGCAATACTCATATCCATACAAGATCAGTTATTTCTTGTGGGTTGCAGTCTGGATGTACTGCACACTAAAATGAAAGAGAAATCTTTGTTCTTGAAGGTATTAGGGCCAGGTCCTGCCAGTTTTAGGAACAAATTCCACTGGTTCCATTCACATTGGGCGCATCAACATGAGATGCTTAACTCGAGATTAGAGCAAGTTACTGCAAAGTAAGCATCACTGTCTACACATTCGGATGCTTCCTGTGCAGTAATTTGCTCTAATTGAGTAAATTTGCTACCTGTAAATACAAACAGCAAATTTACTTGCGAGTAATTATTGTGCAGTACAGCACGTGTAGATGACTGGCTGGGAGCAAATGTGCTCCTGGGCAGCTGTGCAGCAAGGGGCAGCAGATTGCTTCCTACTCCTGGGAGATGCCTGCTATCTGGTTGGGCTCCACCACCAGAGCCAGCGTGGGGACAATGTCCCCCTGTCCTGCATCAGGAAGCTCCCAGCCCCCGCTCCATGATCAGGGTTGTGGGGCTGGTGCTGGGAGATTCTAAAAATTGAATTACTCTAGAGTAAACCCACCCCAAAGCATTTTCACATGTAGATGTGCCCATTGTATAGTAAAGTTCCTCTGAAGTACTTCAAGATGGAGATTTGTAGCTTGTCAGCTGCTCTACCCAGTAACTGGGACACAGCTGATACACTGCAAATCCTTACTTATTTACCTCACAGGAATTGGTTAGTGTCCATGCCTTGGACTGGCAAAAACTGATCACTGAATTTGCAAGGGTGGGTTTTTATTTCTACATCATTGCTCCCTAAGGTGCTTTAAGGCAACATAATAATATACCTACAACCTTTCAAACACCTTGGTAGAAAAGCATGTTCTTGTTTCCATTCTGCAGGACATTGGTCAGTAGTGATGATCTCTCTCTTCCTTTAAACAGCTGGAAAAATAGTTTTTGCAGAGAATCATATGCTTTTGGTGAGAACATTAAGCTTACCCAAGCAATGTCTGTAGAAGAGTCTAGTCATGTTCAAAGTCCGTCTCCCTAAGCTTGTTTGTAAATAAAATGCTGTCACATCACTCCAAAAGGTAAAATTCAGCCTTCTGTAAAGGGCCCGTTACAGGGCTATGTACCATTTAAATCTCATGCAAGTCCTTGGAACAAGGACTTAAAAGGGCAAATAAGTCATGCACAAACTTTACATGTGGCTCTCTGAATTTCACCTTATTTGAAAATTGCTTAGAGAAAAATGAGTTCCCAAAGCGGGCCCCAGCTAATGCATCCATTGTGGGGGTTGCTACTTTGGGGACTTCACTCACAACAGGTTGAGGCTTTTTTCAACAGGCTTATGATCATATCGAAGGTTTCTGGTTAGCTTAAAAAATAACTTCCCCTAAAAATGCTCTTTGGTCAGGTGTCAAATGCATAGCAAATAAGCAGTTCTCTGACAGAACTGCACTGACCTGGCTACTGATGACAAAGTATCCCTAGTCTACAGCTGGGCAGTACCAGCTGGGCATTAATTATACTGGGCAGTACCTCTGTTTACCTATAACTGCTGATGGATTTGATAGTGTCTTCAATTTGTATTCCAAAGCTGTTCATGATCTCTATGTCTCAGACTAGACCACTGACTGTGGTGCCATATCTGTTTCAACCCATTTTCCTTTGACTCTCTCTCTATTCCAAACATGTGCAAACAGAAGATTGGAAAAAACCTGTCAATTTTAGAGGACAGAAGCAAGTGCAAAAAAGTTTATATTTTGCCATATGAGTCCTGTATTATTATTCATAGAGCAAAAGTGCTATGGTCACTTCTGCCAGGGTGGGTTTTGGTTAAAGAAGTAATTTTGGTTTGCATTTTGATACAATCACTCAAGAAATCAAGGGGATTTACTTTACAGGGACCTCTTAGTAAAGTGATAAATAAAACCTAGTTATAAGTGTAAACACGTTTCTAGCATAACAGCCCATTGTAAATGCTGTTGAAGAAACGGTGCCTTTCACTGATTAGCAAGCTACTAATGGTAATGTCATTAAAATGCAGGTGCTTGAAAATGGTGTTTTTTCATGGATTTTAGTGTTGTTTGGTTCACAAAGCAGTATGTTAGCTGAGTTAGTTAACTAAGATTAAGTTCATTGGGAAAGTCCAGTGTGATCTGATTACACAGGTTGGTAATACCTGAACCTATGGATATTTCTAGCACTGGCAAGTACTGCTTTCCAAGGATGCTCATTTCTTCCCTGTAAATTAACTTTGAGGTCTGACTGCTCTCTATCATTTGCTGTGTCCTACGGAGCCCAAGGACATAATGAAGAATGTGCACTCTAAGGAAAAATAAAAGTAAATAGATGTATACAGTGCCTTTCATCCCAAAGGATCTTGGACCATTAAAGAGCAACACTGAACTGCTATACAAAACATGTTGGTGAGAATTTCTCTCTGGAAGGAATATGCTTTGGAGCAATTGAGATATTTACATATTCACTACTGTAGACCTCTGCAAGGAGATACAGTCCACCCTACTTAACCTGATGCCTATCTACTCAGCTGGTCCCAGGATAACCCCTTGCCAATCAGCATAAGGAATCCACAGGTAGTGAAAATAGTTTTGCCTTTTTTGGATGGACATTGCAGATTGTAAAACAGACAGCTAAAGCTGGAGGTCCCAGACCTGTTTATTGTAAGAGAAGACCTGAAGGAAATAGCATCCAAGGAATACATATAACTGGACTCCCCTAGGCTTTCATTACTCAGGTCTTAAAATGTCAACAACAGATCGCATTTCATTTGCTTAAAATATAAAGAGAAAATGTCTTGCCACTTATCTCTTGTCAGACTGAACACAGAGCAGTGTTAGTCTGTGTTCATGTCTGCCTGTCCACCTTATAGCTGAAAAAAACAAAAAACAAAAAAAACTTGATGGATTTTCAATATAAAGCAGTGGTCCACATTTTCTCAGAATTGCTCCCTTTTAGGGGAAAGAACTCTGGAACAAGGGACTCTTAGATGAACTTGCTTTTAAACCTCTTAAATACTTCCTCTGGTGCAGTGTGCTCTCAGCTTCCATTCAATTTAATGGGAATTGATGGAGCTTACAATCTGGGAAGGTTTTGTCCTTTGTAAAGGTCCAAAGAGAATGAATGGATATGGTGAGGCCTCGTCGTGAGAGGGGAACTTAGGATGATGGATCCCAACAGGCAATTTTTGCACTTCTTTGAAAAGTATGGTATGAAGACCAGAACTGCCCTCTGTTTGCTTCACAAACCAATTCTCCCCATATTAAAACTTGATTATAACCAGAAATTGAAACTTCAAACCATCTCAAAGCATTTCCTAACTCCAACCTCTAGGAGGCGCACTCAAGTCTTAATGATGGTGCATTTCTTGTCCCATCACAAGCTGCCAGTCAATGTGATTATAGACCTGGCAGGGGCTGCAGAGCATCTTTCAGCCATAGGCTAATGTGTGAAAAACACAGCAACTGCTAGTTGATGGGTGTCAGGGAGTGTTAACAGAAGAAATAGGCACCATGTAGTTAGGCAATAATTATTCTTGCCCACCTGGAATGGTGAGATATTGAGTACATGGATGAAGTATTTCTTTTTTCTGTCTCAAGGAGATGGAAATCTTTGGAATCAAAGGAGGAGTCTGAGCTCCAATTCCAGTAAAATCCTCATACAGCTGCTGGTGTTTAACACCACCACCTAAGTTGCACCACTGGAGCAGGCTACAGTGGTGGCCCCTTGTCTCCAAGTTAAGACTGATCCTTTGATCTAAAGGAAGTGTCAGTTCTTTGCCCTGTCAGCAGCCACTCTTTGTGATGGATTACAGCTGCTGCTCTTTCTGTACTAACCAAAAAGTGTTACTTACACACCTCATATCATTTTTTTCTTCTGGTTTTGTCCTATTCAGAAAGCACCAGATGATATAAATTTTGCCCCCACTGATACTTATTTTAAAATCAAAGCAACACTGTTGACTTCAAGTATTTGCTCCATTGTAAGGTAGATCAAGATGGGGGTGAGGGGAAGGGGGAAATGGTTGGACTGGATTCTATACACACATCATTTTTGCCTGGTACAATTCCTTTGATGAACATAGAGTTACTCCCAATTTAAGTTGGTGAGAGCGAGCATGTCTATATGGGACACTGACTGCTCAGTAGCCTGATACTACTGCACAGTAATGTTGTGCGGCAAAAACTGTGCCGAGACGCTACTGCACCGTAGTGTCACTTATTTAAAAGGCATTTGCTGGTGCTACTGTGCAGTAACTCTGGTTACTGAGCATTTATTTAGTACTTGCTAATACAAGTACTAAATAAAATGTGCAGTAACCACCGTGCAACAGAGTCTCGGGGAGATGTGCCCAGTGGAGAATGAAGTCTAGTTTGTTAGAGCTATGCTAGTCACAGGTAAATAGTGAGAAGATTTTTAATGCATCCCAGTATGCTATTAGCACTGTTGACTACAGCATCACACTAGCAGCTCATGTTAATCCTGTGATCAACCATAACCCCAAGGTCCCTTTCAGCCATCGCACTGGCCAGGACATCTCCTCCTAACCTATATTCATGTCACTGGTTACTTCTCACCTGGTGAAGCATTCTGCATTTATCCTTATTGAACTGCAGCCAGTTCTTCTCCACCCACCTTTTGAGTTTGTCCAGGTCAGCTTGCATCCTATCCCCTAGTGTGACCACTTTTCCCTATAACTTAGTATCATCGACAAACTTGGCCAGCATACTTTCCACATTCTCATCAAAATTATTGATAAAGATGTTGAACAGCACAGGGCCCTGCGGGACACTGGCCACCTCGCTCCAAGATGATACAGACACATCCACAAACGGTCTCTGGGTTTGACCCCTTAGTCCAGTGTTTCCCAACCTTTTGGTTCCGGCAGCACCCGGGCCTCTCCCATCCCACATCACACCGGCTGAATGTGAAGGGGGGATGGGGAATGGCATGGCCATGGACCCTGTTCTACTGACTTCCTTTTCCATCACCAGATCAGTTGATAAATTAAACCTAAATCAAGTTGAACTCATGAAGCAGCATTTCAAATGCACTCAGTGCCAGTCTTATTGCTGGATGGGAAAGACAGTACTAACCATTTTAGCCTGACTTCTTCTTGATCCTAAAGAGTACAGCCTATATGTCCCTGACTTGAGTGATTTTGCAATATTTACTCTGAGTCGCATTGAAATAAAATAGAGGTTGAACTAAAGTTAATAGGACCACACATGAGAAAAAGGGCTAGTCAAGTGAGTGATGATGATACAGTGCTTTTTTTTTTTAATATCTCTGACATCACTATTGTTATTCATTAATCATCAGCAGGGTATTTGACTATTCTACACACATAAAAACTTAATTCTATAATTCATGTTCACTCCAAGTAAGGCCTTAGTTCGAGGCAGTGTTCATTACATCAATTCTTTATGGGGTCCAAAAGGTCGTGCTCTCAGAGCAAGGTTCTGCACAGATGAATAAAAATGCTAGACTCACATCTAAAGGCAGACTGCTGTCAAGAAGTCTCATCTAAACATACAGGTAACATTTTCTTAGGACAATTATCCTTTATTGAACCAACTGTGTTAACCAGCATTTTTGTAACTGGACTACTCTACTAACTGGAATTTCTGGCTGGCTGGACCCCCCCACCCCACTTCACATCTGGCCAAAAACCCCTGCCCCAGGTAACTGGAATTTCTAGAAAACCAGAACCCCTCTTCCCCCACTCATGCTGGATAATAAAGCTTTTACTGTATGTAGCTGGGATAAAGTTACACGTGCTTTCAACTACAAGACATTATTCCTCAGGTCTCTCAAAGATATCATCTTAAGAAATCTTTGTCTCATTGCAGCTACATCACTCTAACACTAAATCCATAGCTGAAATCAGACAGGGAAAGATTCATCTGAGTTGTCTGCTGTAGGTAAGATCTTAATGGTTTCAACTGGTTTTAAATTGTACCTCCCTCCCTGGGTAAAATAGTTGAATATTTTAAGCTGCAGCTTTCCATTAATTTTCAGTTGCTTCATGAAGGTACAGGCTTTGCTAATCTTTTGCTAAATAAAACCTAGTGAACTAGGTCATGTTTAAAGTTAGCATCACATTCGTCAGACAGGGCTATTGACACCTGCCACCTGTTACATGAGAGTTGCAAAACAACCTTCTAATTGCAGTAACTATAAACCCTTGTGAGGATGGTGGGGAAAGGATGGGGGTGGGGAGGGTAGACATTAAACCATCCTACATCTGTTATTTCTATTATGAGTGGCATCAGTCAGCACTTTAAGAGAAAAGAAACCAAGGAGGTAGTCTCTTCAAGGCCATCAAACTATTAAAAGAACTTCAAACTACAGTGGGTGGCTTAAGTGAACATTTCTCCTCAGAGACAACCCTTGTTCCCTACTCTTCCTGTGGTGTGTGCCTTCAAAGGAAAAGTAAGTAAATAAATCAAAGACAAATCACAACTATGCAATGTTGTGCACAGGGCAGTTTAACTCCCAAATGAGTTCATTTGTAAAAACTTAGGCTGATTAGAGACTGACAAGGGAAATGGCATTGCAAACAGGAAACTTAGTTGAAGGCTGTCTTGCAATATATTGTTTTCTTTGGAGAAAGAAAAAGGTAGTAGAGCCCTTTATCTCTGTTTATGGACCTTAAACATTGGCTCCCTGTCTGTGCTTTGCAGAAGTACAAGAAGCTGCAACTAGTAATATAATTTGTGTGTGTGAGAAGGGCAACAGTCCTGGGTACTGATTTAGCAGGGAACCCACGTTGTGGGGGCTGCTGCAGCCAATGTGTGGGGAGCCTGTGCCCACTGCAGCTACAACAGCCTGATCCCACAGCAGTAACAGAAGCAGAAGCAGCTGCTATTTTTTTTTAATAAAAACTAACAACAAAGGGGTGGGAGTAGGCATGTTTGGTTTCAAAGCATTATTTCCAAATGAAAAACCACAAATCATTTCATTTAGTAAGTGTCAAAAAGAAACGTTCTGTTTTTCCCTTCCTCCACTTTTCCAAATATGGTGACTTGTTTTGCTTAAATCTAAAAGTGCATTTCCCAAACAAACTATTCAAGACAAAATAAATTGCCCAGCATCACTTCAAGGTTCTAGTCCTGGCTCTGCCACTGATCTAGTCACTTAGCATTAGTCCTCTTGACTGAGGCAGGGCAGGCCACCAAACAGTAAGTCCTGCCCACACACACATACCTGAGACAAAGAGCCTCAGTGCAGCACCAGGGTGCATATTCAAGTCCACTCTGAACTGCTTAAACCCACTCCCAAGCTTACAAGGCTATTTAACTTACAGACCCAAGCATGTGCAAGTAGGAGGACCCTTCAACAGAAGCCTCCAGAGTCCCCTGCCCCAACAAACCTTGAGTTGGGGGGGCGGGGAAGGTCCTTCACTACAGTCCTTTAGAGACTCCAAGTCATCCAAAGTATATAAAGCCTTACTGAAAAATGTCCCGCTTACAGCCTCATCTCTTATACCAATGAAAGCAGTTCAGGAACCTCCAATGACTAGAACTGTGGCAACAAGCACTCTTATGGCAGTGTTTATACTGCTTCCACAGCACGACTGAGAAGCATACCTATCAAATTTACACCCCTCTGCATGTACCAAACCCAGAAATCAACTGGCAAAAGCCAACTTGGTGGCATCCCACCATGCTCTTGAATTATTTTCTCCAGCCTGCTACAGAAAGGGAGGGTAGGAGCTCATGGAGAGCCAGAACTGGGTTGAGCTCATGTGGAGCCAAAGCAGGAGGGTGAGATCTGTGCTTCTCAGAGATACCCCCAGGAGCACCACAGAAGCTACATAAACAGTCCATTTCCCCATCTGTAAGACCTCTCTCAGAGTGATACTGTGAAGGAGAGGTGGGATGTGAGCAAACATTCTTCACAGTGGGGTTGTGCAGATTAATCTGTTTGCAGCAGTAAAAGTATTATTTGTGATCTCTGCTAACATCATGTGGGTACTAAGGCTTTGTGTTGGCTTTTAGAGATTTAGAAGTGAAAAAAAAAGTTCTGTGGCTTTCTAATTTAAACTTAAGTGTTCAGGGGCTTCAGTCCAGTGCATGGCTCCTGTTCAAACATTAATCTTTGCCTGTGAATTTGTGCACACAAGTGTCAGAATTTACACATATAAGAAGCTCTGTGTCGATGTGCACTTGGGCATTAGGTCTCTTAATGTGCCAAGTCATTTCCTAAGATCACTTTCATCAATCTGACTCTTGATTTTAAGAGCTGCCAGAAAAGCTTCTCAATATTGTCAGGGTTGACTATAACACAATATTTAAGATAAATGACTTCCAAAATCCTCTGCAACCTGACTACTATAAGATTACTTACAATTTTACATGTAGTAGGAAAGCATGTATTTCTGAGGTGTTTAAAATAAAAAGGGTAGCATTCAAAAGCTTGCAGCTACTGAAGTTAGAGAAGTTATTCAAAAGTTTCCATAACTTCTAAGGACGGGTCTATTTTACCCATAATGGGAAAAACAGCAATTCAGAGACTCCTATAATCCTATAATCACTTTGCCATATTCCTACTGCTGCACCACCTCTTTTGTACTAGTGAAACTTTTGTATAGGAGCCACTGATGGCCATAACCAACCATAGCCATGGCTCAAGAGGAGGTGCTGGTCTTTTAGCTAGTACATCGCAGACCATGATGGGTTTTATTTTTTTTTCCCCATAGGTGAAAAATCAAACACCTTAAAATCAACTCAAAATAGGCAGCTAGTGTAGATCACAGAGCATGAGTCTCAGATGCTCATGAAATGACACAGAACTTGTTGCACACTCTGCAGAATCCTAAAGCAACTGCTGTTTCCACCTGGATTCAGGTTATATAGCTCCCTTCTTAGTGTATTGTGCTAGTCCTGAGGTGACAAAGGCAGAGTTGCTAGGTCTGCATCCATAAAAACATGGATACCACACAGGCACTGTTAACAGAACCACAGTTTTGCTTCAGTAATACTGCATCTCAGATAGAAGTCATAGATGCAGACAGTATTTTAAAAACATGACATGCAAATTAATTGTATTGAACATGTACCCACCCATGTGCTTTCAACCTAGAAAGTGTGTGTGCATATGCACATGAACATACACAGACACATGCACAGGTTTATGAAAAAGGAACCTATTACAGGATGACGTAGCTAGGTGACTCTGGGGTTCAATCCGCAGCTGGTCCTGCATTCCCCCCCACCACCTTTTTTTTCCCTTTCCTGCCACACCTTGTTGTTCAAAAAATAAATTAGAGAGGTTGCCTTATCCCAAAAGGGAAAAAAAAGAGAGGAGAGGGGCAATAGGAGTTACCATCTCTGTCAGTCTTATCCTACTTATGTCTCTATTATTAATGGGTGAAGTCTGACCCCTTTTCTGGATCTCAGTCTCTGGCCACAGGGTCTCACCTTTGTTCCTGGCCATTACTCCCTCTCTGCCCAGTTCTCCCATTTCAGTTACCCCATGATCCCAAACACAGAGCCTTTGGTTCAACTAGCCAACAGGTTAACTTCCTGGGCTATGCCTGTGGGTCCCCTGCCTCTGTCACCCTGCTCGAGCCTAGGACTCAGAGCATGTATGTTATACTCTCCTTGGGAGCATATAACATGACACTACGTCGCTGTAGCAATGCGCTATGGCAATGTAGCATCAATGGGCAAAAACCATGATGCTGCAGCTATGTTGCCATAGTGACGTGCTCCCTCAGTATAGCACATCCCTATGGTGATGTAGCAGCTAAGCGTAACTGCACCCTGCAGATGGTGCAGTATGGACTGTTATTGTGCCATCATTTAATACTTCCAAAAGGAAGTACTAAATGACAGCGCAGTAGCAATGGCGCTGTAGGGATATGTGTAGACGCACCCCTTTGGGCTCACAAACCTTCCTGGGCCACTCGACAGAGTGCAGCTCTTCAGCACTCTTGCCATGTGGCCTCCTCCTCTCCCCTTATAGCTGCACTTGGTCTACTAGATATTATCAAAAAAAGTGAACAGAAATTTTTTCTCCCCAACAGATCATGAATAAAGCCTAGAACAAAATACAAAACTTCGCCCAGTTAAGCTCAGAAGAGAAAATAAACAAACCCATCCATATACAGCAACTGAAATCCTTCATTTTCAGGTCTACTCACTACTTGTTCATGGTAACTGCTTTCCTCTCACTGGGATATCTCCTCTCTCTCACAAGATCCGTCAATCCTGGATCCCAGATTGGGCTTCTCCTTCACCCAGTTCCTGTTGTCTTGTCTAAGACCCTTTTTCTATCTGCTGGCCCTTTTCCTTTGCCGGTCACCTGACCCTGACCCAACAGGCTAGCACAGGAATCTCCCAACAGATGCTTGCGGTCTCTAATAGAGATGGGTCCACAGCTTGATACCAGCTGCTTCTTTTTACATGTCTTCTCTGGCTTGTCACTCCTTTTGGTTCTGAAGGTCCTAATCTTAAAGGGACTTCACCACTCAGGTCTGTGTCTCAATCTTTTCTCAGCAACAGGGGTATGACCCCCTGTTACACACCCTTCCCTCTGCTACTACAAGCCCAGGCACCACTGCAGTCTGTAGCAGGTTCCTTCCATAGCCCTGTTACAAGAAACCACAGAAAGGGGAAGAATGGTTTCATAACAGTGAGAGATAAAGGGGGTTGGCAATGGCTCCATAACTTGCATTGATCAATACATCTTACTGGAGGCAGAGGTGACCTGATGTTGCATATTTTAAGACAGATTGCCTGTACACCTCGTTCCAGTCTCAAGATAGTTAGTCTGTAAGGTGCATCTCCACCCTAAGTCAGAGAAAGCACAGGTTTTCATGAGTTTTAGCTCTCTTCATCAGATGCTATGGAAGGACATGCACAGAGCAGACTATCAAATAGAGAGAGTGATTTGAATACAAAAGACAGGGGTGGAGCGGTGGGCGGAAAGGGGTAGTGCTGGGAGAGGCAAACAAGTGATACATCCATGGGGACAAAGGGGTCACAAAAACAAATCCAGGAAATAGAACAAGGATCCGTAGTCCCTATTTAGACCATACTTAACACAATCCAGTCTGTGGATCATTTCCTATTCCACAGTTCTTAAACTGGTGGGAGACAGCCTGTTTGGGAGGTGTGCCACAAACCAGCCATTGATCCTGCCTGTGTACCCCTCTGATTCCTTTCCCTTACCTGATCTTCTGCCCAGCTTTCTAATTCCTGCCTGTGTTCCCTGCCCAAGCTGCTGCTCTGCTTTCTGTTTCTTGCTTTGTGGTCTCTGCCTAATGTGATATTCTGCTTTTTGTTCTCTGCCCTACCTGCCATTTTGCTGCCCCATTTTCCTGTCCTCTCGCCAGTTGATTCATAGCACACAGAGCCTGCCCATGCCACTTTTGGCATTCATGCTACAGGTCGGCCATCCCCACCTTAAGGTGTTGGGCTTTGCACCTCAGACCTCTGCAGACCTCCTCCAACAGAAGCCTGATATAATAGGTTCAGACTGATCCTATCTGTATAGTGCCTCATTCCTGACTCGGGCCTTTGGTTGCCATCCTAATATACATATTTACTTCTATGACTAAATACTTTTGAAGCAGGATAATGTCATGTGGAGCTCCACAACAAAGCCACAAACTCATAACCTTGTTATAGATAAAACAAGGCACTTCCATAGTGATGATGGCAACCAGTTAAGCACTATTTTTATTCTTTTAGAGCAGAGATGCTCAACCTCTGGCCTGTGGGCCAATTCTAGCCCATGGCACCCTGTCATCTGGCCCACAGGGCTCCCCATGTGTCTGAAAATTTGGCAGCAGAGTGGCAGCACTACTGCTCCCATGGAGAGCTCCAGGCCATGCACATGGTATCAGGTGCCTGATCCTAGCCAAAGGGCCTGGTGGGGGTGGCACTGGCTCCCAGAGCCCAATCCTGATGGAGGGGGGCTGAAAGGGGGCAGTGCCAGGCCCCCAGGACCCAATCCCAGCACACTTGTGGTAGGAGGGGATGGTGCCAGGGTCCTGGGACTCAATCCCAGTATGTGGGGCAGGGGGGAGGGTGCTGGGTTCCAGGGCCCCATCCAGGCCACAGACAAGCCCTGTACCACTCATCTGGTCCATGGGGCCAAAAGGCTGACCACTACTGTGGCTGATTCACAGCCTGGGCTTGGGAAATGGATGTGGCCTTAAAAATTAACATATTTATTTTGGATGCAAAGGCAAACATTCAGCCAGGCTTGAAGAAAGTGCATCATGAACCATTTTCCATTTACAGACCATTAAAAATTACCTTAATTTGTAATGTTTGACTTCTGTCTTTGAGGCCTTTTTCTAATTTCCTCTAGTTCAGAAATGTGTTAACTTTCCCTCCAACTTGCTATATGCCGTTTTGCTAATAGGCTTTCTATTTTCAGTAGTATGATTTTGTACTGCTGAGGTAAGTGAAAAACAGCCTTGAGTGTGGGTGGTTTTAGGCTGTGAAGTGTAAAACCAGTCTCCTTCTACCTTTAGTGTGCGCACCTGCTACATATAATTCACATCATGCTTTTAAAAAGAGGTTAGAAAAACCCTTTGATATAAGTTCATGAAGGTCGTACTGAGCCAGAGGCATACATTTACTTGATTCACAATGAATATACTGAGAGGTCAATGAGCTTAATACAGTAGGCTGCAGCTTTGCACCAATGGATTTTAGAGGAGAACCTAATAGGTGTAATGAATCAGGCATAATAAGCCCCCCACATCAAACAAAGAAGCCACAGAGAATAATAACAGGTCATGGGAAGCTCATAAAGTTCTCCATTTGTGTGCAACTGAAGGCAACAGATACATGCATACACTGGGTTATTGCATTTCAGCCAAGAAAGAAAATAAGAAATGCTGTGGGCTTGATTCTGCTTCTAGTGAAGTCAATGGGAGCTTTGCCATTCATTTCAAAGGGAGCAGCTTGGGGCCTAATAACATAGAGAGCTTTGATTTTTCCATTGTAATAAACAATGACCTTTCATCGGTTCCTCAAAAGATCAGTAAAACATAATGCAGGTGGATGTGAGGGAAAAAAGGTAATGAAACAGTACACAGGAGTGCAGGTGCCAGGTATCAAATTAATTCACATCAGGCATTTTATATAAACATATCAACCTCTGTGTTAGTTTACAACAAACCCAATGCAGCACACGGAAGATAATACCACATATGTACAGGGAACATAAAATAAGGCAGATACACATTTTTGAAGATTCTTGAAGTGCCAAAATTAACTTAATGTCAGTAAAAATTATGTAAGAGGCAAGAATTTCTTAAGTTGATACCTCTTATTAATATGTTGTTAGGATAGACTTAAGACAGATGTATCTGACAAAGAATGTTTTGCATCTGAAAGTGTGTCTCTCTCTTTCCCAACAACATAGTTGGTGTAATAAAAGATATCACACTACAGGAGTGGGCAAAATACAAGCCACCAAGTGATTAGATCCAGCCCTTGGCTGCCCCTGCAGTGCTCCTCATGGGGCCATGCCCTGGCTTCTCATGCCGGGGCAGCCTGGGTTGGATTCCAGCTGGAGCCTGCTGGCACAGGCCCAAATCAGCATGCAACTTCTGGTGGGGATGTTCCTGGTCTAGTTGCTGCTCTGCACTCCCTTGCCTCCAGGAGCAGCTCCTGTTTCTGATCTTGCCCTGCCATGCTGCGCTGCACCACACCACTCCACGCCACACTGGGCTTCAGCCAGGCAGCTCCTACCCCAGTGCACGGGGCCCCGGCTTCAGCTCTGAGTCGTCTTCTGGTGGAAGGCAGCTGTAATCTGGAGCTGGAGCCCCATGCACCTGCCAGAAGCAGCATGGCATGGTGCAGCAACAGCGAGAGGAGAAGCTGCTGCTGGAGGTGGGGGGCGGAGAGCAGCACCCATCCAGCTACAGCTGCACTGGGAACAGCCCACTGGAAGCTGCTCCTGCTGTGCCACGCCATGCTGTACCATGCCATTCTGGGCGAGCAGGCGAGGAGCTTCAACCAGGTGACTCCTGCCTCAACGCTAGGGCTTTGGCTTCAGCTTCCCGTGGGCTGTTTCCGAGGCAGCTGCAGCCAGCCAGGTGCTGCTCTGTGCCCCCTGCCTCCAGCAGCAGCTCCTCCTCTCGCTCCTGCTGCACCATGCTGCACAGCTTCTGGCAGGTGCACAGGGCTCTGGGTCTAAATCCTACAACTGGAGGTGAGAGGCACAGAGCAACACCTGGCTGGGCTGCAGGCACTGGCAGGAGTGTGGTGTGGGCTGCCCCAGCGTGAGCAGGTGGGGCTTGGCCCCACGTGGAGCACCATGGGGGTAGTGCAGACTGCACCACCCAGAGGAGCTCTGCTGCATGTGCCCCCTGCTCCCTCCTCTCCTTACCCACAGCAGGCTCCCAGGACCTAGTGTCCAGGCACCCCGCCTGCCCTCCACACCCTTCCCTCTGGAGTGCAGGGGCATGTGATGCTGGCTTACCCACCCCTCCCATCCACAGCCCCATAGGGAGTTTTGGTGATTTGTTGCAGGGGGTTTGGGGGGTGCTGACTGGGATCGCAACAGCTGATCAAGACTCCGTATGTGGCCTTCAGGCCCAAATAATTGCCCACCCTGGCACTAAGAACTCCTTCCTCTTGCATAATTTCTGGATCATCACAGCTACAACATCACTCCTACATTACCACTGGTCAGACCGCAGTTGGAGTACTGCATCCAGTTTTGAGTGCCACACTTCAAGAGGGATGTGGATAACCTGGAGAGGGTCCAGAGAAGGGCCACTTGTATGGTTAAGGGCTTGCAGGCCAAGCCCTATGAGGAGAGACTAGGGCACCTGGACCTCTTCAGCCTCCGCAAGAGAAGGTTGAGAGGCGACCTAGTGGCTGCCTATCAATTCATCACAGGGGCACAGAAGGGAATTGGTGAGGCTCTACTCACCAAGGCGCCCCTGGGGGTTACAAGAAATAATGGCCATAAGGTAGCAGAGAGCAGATTTAGACTGGACTTTAGGAGGAACTTCACGGTTAGAGTGGCCAAAATCTGGAATGGGCCCCCAAGGGAGGTGGTGCTCTCCCCTACCCTGGGGGTCTTCAAGAGGAGGTTAGATAGGCATCTAAGTTTGTTTTCTTTCTTTCAATGGAATTCTCAATATATTTTCATAAGACTGCATTTCAAATAGTTTCAGTCTCTGAATTTCTCTTTTCAAACTTTGGTAGCAAGATATGGGTGTCATTTGCACAGTTGTCTGCCAACATCTAATTTTTGTTTTTAAGCTGATCCCTCTGTTCTTCCAGTTCTTTGATAAGTTTGCTATGGCTGTTCTTTCTGTGCCTGATCTCCTTTGAATATGATTAATAATTGTGCCTCTAATAAATCCACTCTTCAACCCACTCAAGCTTTTTCCCTTCCACCAGAATCCAGTTTTGGAGATACTAATTGACATACTTTTCGTTTTGTATTTGCAGTGTATTGACCAAATTTTGTAGTTGTT
>NW_017728992.1:54752344-54755525 GCF_001723915.1 Gavialis gangeticus | reverse complement strand
CCTTGCTGCACCCCGCTGCCCTCTCCTCGCCTCCTGGAGCAGCTCTGCTGCGGGCACGGGAGCCTCAATCCATCCACCCCCCGCTTATTTCCCCTAACTTTTAGGCCAGGGAACTTTCTCCTGTCCTTTCACCCAAATATTACCACTTTACCCCATCCATTTCCTTTCCTAATCTTATATTATCTCTACCCCTAGCTTCTCATCCATTTTCTTCTCTCTTTGCCTAGCTTTTTTTCTCTCTGTTTCTGCTCTACAGGCTTCTCAGTCTTGTCCCAGTTTCCTTATCCATACAGTCCTAGTTTCCCCTTCATAGTCCTTGTCCCATTTCTAGTATCTCCATCATTTACAATCCCATGCTCCATTCCCAGGCAGTCCAGGTTTCCTGGCTCCTCCTGGTACCTGATTCCTTGCACGGCCATTAGTAGGCCTGTATTATTCATTATTAGGCCTGCATTATTCAGTTTAAGATTGAAGCAAAAACACATAAAATTTAATTGGAATGAGTTAAAAGCAATCTGCATGGCTGTGAAATAGGAGCTTCATTGCCAGGACCAGCTATCAGACAGCAGAACTGCAGAACAAAGGATAGCTTGGAACATGAAGACCATTAAAAAGACGAAAGGGTCATGAACACCTGGGGAGTGAAAAGTTTAGAAGGGATCAGTTAGATTCTAATGAATCATGAAGTCAAATGATTCCCTTTGGTCAGGCACTGCCTGACTAAAAATGTTGCTGCCACTGCCAGACAGTTTAATTTAAACTTTGGGTGGATCAAGAATCAACGGCAGGTGCAAATGCACTAGTGTACCCTCCTGGATCTGCCCCTGGGGCTGGAGCATCCTCAGTGCGAACAGAATTTTTAGACGTTTAGTGGTGAAGCTCCAGGAAATCTCTACTAAGCATGTGAACTGTTTTCAAAGACTTGTAAGTAAGGATCTCCGTAAATCATGCTGAAGGTGCCCTCTGCGGCAGCTCCTTTAATTTTTTTCATTTCGCCACTTCCCCCCCAGCCTGCTTGACTGGCGGAGGGGGCCTGCCAGCTGCACCATTTGCTTCTGATCGCTGGGGAAGTGAAAGCTACATTTAAAACCATGGTTTTTGCTTCCCTGGCAATCAGCAGCAAATGGCCCAATCAGGGGTGGAGGGGGCAAGTGGTGAAATTAAAAACATTAAAGGAGCCACTGTGGGGGGCACTTCCAGAGGGATTTAGGGAGATCCTTACTTATAAGATGTCTATATGTTATGGGCTAGCGTAAGGAATATTTCTGACACAAAAGTTACTTCCCTGTCAGATATTAAACCCCTGCTCTAAAACAAAACATAGAGAAGCCAGAGCTTTTCAACAAAGATTAGAATTTTTCTTTTTACCACAACTTTGTTTTAGTCTTATTTAGTCCACATTATAAGAGACGGCAAGAGGGAATTACCGGAAGGTTAAGAGAGGCAGCAGGTTGATATGAGATATGTAGATGATATATGCTTGGTTGCATCATCATCTGAACAACTACAAAATTTGGTCAATACACTGCAAATACAAAACGAAAAGTATAACTAAATCTTTCTCACTTAAATTAAAAAAAAAATAAAAAAAATCAATCAATCAGGCAATCAGCCAGTGTGGAAAATGTCAGCCCAAACAGTTACGGATCAACTACTTAAACAGGGTCTTAAAATGGGAAGCACTGGGCAACCTTAATAATAGGCAGTGTCCCCTTTAATAAAAAAAAAAGACACCATTTGTGCTCAAGTCTGAAAGTCCTCTCTGCATGGAGGTCCCACTGACCTTGAATGAACATTCTGCATGCTGAAGCCTTGCAGAAACAAACCTTTGCAGTTTAACTAGCATTCGGTAATGCTTTTGTTGAACCAAAAATAAGTGTTTTATATAAAGATTTAATTTAAGTCAACGTAAATCAGCAATCCACACTTCAGTGATCTGTATAATTAGGTTCATGACATAATATGGCAGTGTTTGATGAGAACATGACAGATGGTAGTTAGTGTTTTTAGAAAGGAGGCATATATGTATATCATAATTATACTAAGGATAGGCCTGTTGAAAACTCCTTTAATTTAACAAAGGATATTACATGTGAATTTAGGAGAAAAGAAAATGCAGCAAGAGAAGCAGATCAGCTAAGAAGCACATCTACTGTTTTACTCTTACTGGAATTACAACACTGTCCAAGGCTACCAAGGGCATCAGGAAACATTCTACTGTCCAGATACCTAGCAAATTGTATATGAAAAGTTTGTGGATTTGCCCCAAATTTTTAGGTAATACATTGTAAAAAACAGTAACTTTTGAAGGTGACAAATCTATTTTTGAGGCAATTCTCCTCTCCCTC
The DNA here is from genome assembly GCF_001723915.1 of Gavialis gangeticus. Taxonomy (NCBI): domain Eukaryota; kingdom Metazoa; phylum Chordata; order Crocodylia; family Gavialidae; genus Gavialis; species Gavialis gangeticus. Next base: position 54,753,177 of record NW_017728992.1, on the reverse strand, counting down.
CCTCCCTTTCCTCCCACTTCAAATTAACAGGGACTAGTCAGGGAAAAAAGTTTTCCTTTGAACAAATGAAAGGAGAGTATGCAGAGGTGGAGAAGCTGAACTGAGAGGTAAGTCCTACAGGAGCACAGGTAGCTCATTGGGAGAAGGCATAAGTGTTGAGGAAGGTTGTACAGTTCTGCAAGGGACGTCCCTGCTCAATACGCTACGGGACAGCCAGTATGAGGGAGAATTGTTATCCTTCATCAATGCTGACCATATGAAGGAACACCTTGAGAGGCTGGACACCTTCAAGTCAGCTGGCCCAGACAGCTTACACTCCAGGGTACTCAAGGAGCTGGCAAGCATCATAGCTCTGCCACTGGCATGGATCTTTGAGAACTCCTGACGCTCAGGTGAAGTGCCCAAAGATTGGAAGAAGGTCAATGTGGTGCCTATCTTCAAGAAAGGGAGAAAAGTAGATCCGGGGAACTGCAGGCCCAGCCTGACCTCTATCCCAGGGAAGATCTTGGAAAAAATCAGAGACCATTCTTGACAACTGGCTGAAGGCAACTTCCTGAGGGATAGCCAGCACGAGGTTGTTGCGGGTAGGTCTTGCCTGACTAATCTCATCTCCTTCTACAACCAGGTGACATATCACCTGGACAAGGGAGAATAGATTGACGTCATATATCTTGATTTTAGAAAAGCTTTCAATCTGGTATCCCATGACCATCTCATAGAAAAACTGGCCAACTGCAGCCTCAGCTACATCACAGACTGCTGGTTGGGGAATTGGCTCCACGGTCCGACCCAAAGAGTGGTAGTTGACAGAAGTCAATCATTGCAGCGCACCG
>NW_017728992.1:54746664-54747344 GCF_001723915.1 Gavialis gangeticus | reverse complement strand
GACTGCTGGTTGGGGAATTGGCTCCACGGTCCGACCCAAAGAGTGGTAGTTGACAGAAGTCAATCATTGCAGCGCACCGTGACCAGTGTGGTCCCCCAAGGCTACATCCTTGGGCCTACTCTTTTCAACATTTTCATTAATAATGCAGACATTGGTATCAGAAGCAGACTGGCAAAGTTCGTTGATGACACCAAACTTTGGGGTAAAGAGTCCACATCCGAGGACAGGATGGTGATCCAGGCTGAGTTTGACAGGCTCAGAAAATGGGCTGACAAAAACCTAATGGCCTTTAACACCGAAAAATGCAAGGTACTCCACCTTGGGAAGAAAAACCCGCAGAAAAACGTCTGCTGGAGCACAGTCATTACTGCTGGAGCATAGTAATTACCATACACGATTAATCGAGTCTGCTCCGATGTGCTGTAATTACAGTGCATCACTGCAGCCTCACTGCACGTGTATAGGTGCCCAAAGGGTCTACAGAAGTTTCCTACTGCTCCACAATTAAAATTTTTGTTTAGTTCTTTTCATTCATGTATGTTTGTCTTTACTGAACTCAGGATCATTACCAGTTAGGGAAAAGGTGTATCTACAGACAGAAGCTGCTGAGTGTAGCTAGGCAAGGCAAGTGGTAGCAAGCCACTTTGCGTCAGTCTTTCATCAGTCCCATGGGACACCCA
>NW_017728992.1:54743427-54745054 GCF_001723915.1 Gavialis gangeticus | reverse complement strand
CCCTTCCAGCCCTAATGTCTATGAAATCTATGAAAGCCCAAATTCTAAGTCTATTTTTAGTAAAGAATGGTTGAAAGAAGTAGTTAGGGGGGCAGAAGAACCTAGCTGCAGGTGGGATATGAAAAAGGAAAGCTCAGGAAGGTCAGCATTTGGGCACTGTAGGGGTCAGGGCTCCGTATGATGTTAACCTACCCGTGGCTACGTGTACCCCAACCATGTTTCTGCAGGTGTGCAGGTGGTAAGGATAGGTGCTGCTTGAGGCTGAGGATGTATTTCGATAATGCATTTGTACCGCCATTTATATTCCATTTATGAAGTGCCTCTGTCACGGATCAGGGTTATTTGTATGATTCATGTATCCACAGAAACAGGGAGAGGACAAAGGCTTAAACAACGCAACAGGCCTACCTGAACTTTTGTTTTCTGATAACTTCAGCAGGCTGCTGTGACTGCTTCTAGTATGAAATGCACACAATTATGCAACAGTATATGGCAAGAAGGCCTCCTAGCTCAGGTAGAAAAGCTCATTAAAAGGTTTAGGTTAGGTTCATTTAGGTGGTAAAAAGGTAAAGTTTGCTATCTTAATTAGTTAAGTACAAATGGCTGCTTTACTCTGGGCTACAAAATGCGGCACAGGATCAGCATTGCCATAAGAGAGGCAAATGTTGCAGAGAAAAACAGAGGCACAGAAGACTGTGATAGAAGATTATTTTCTTAAAAGGCACAAATGGAAAGGAGGAAGATGACACATTGTTTATGAAAATATTCCAATCTGATGCCACATCTGCCATGGATGGATTTCAGGGTATTTCCTTTCCAGTTCAAGCTGCTGTTTATTGACAGCACTTGCTTGGGAGTGAGGTGGTGCCGAATGAGAAAGGTGTATTACTATCTGGAAAAGCACTTGACTTCACCGGGGCTTTCTGTTCAATTCAAAACCTCACTATTTGGCCTTTAGGATGTATGGTACATGCAAGGTGGGTGACCTGCACTTTTCATGAGGCCCATAATAGCGTTCTCTGTTGATTTTTAAATATGCTAAAATAGCCTCTAACAAATTAGAGATGGCTCAGAACACTGAATCTGAACTATGAAAATAAACATTGGGGAAATCCAAATGTTGCATCTTTGGCCTGGTTCTAAAACGAGTGCTTTAATGAATATTAAACATAAAACCCTTAGCATCCTAAAATTTGGGATGAGGTGAGCATGCTAGTAGGAAGGGAAAGACTGCAGCAAGACCTGGGTGGGTTACAGGGGTGGGCTAACAAAAACAGGATGCGTTTCAATACTGACAAGTGCAGGGTGCTGCACTTGGGCAGTAGTAACCAGCAGCACACTTATAAGATGGGAAACTCCCTTCTTGAGAGCACAGAAGCAGAAAGGGATCTTGGAGTCATTATTGACTCCAAGATGAACATGGGCCGACAATGCGAGGTCACGGTTGGCAGGGCTAACCGGACCTTGTCGTGCATCCACCGGTGCATCTCAAGTAGGGCCAAGGAAGTGATCCTCCCCCTCTACGTGACACTGGTCAGGCCACAGCTGGAGTACTGTTTCCAATTCTGTGTGCCCCACTTCAGGAGGGATATGGACAACATTGAGAGGGTCCAGAGGAGGGCCACCC
>NW_017728992.1:54737874-54738427 GCF_001723915.1 Gavialis gangeticus | reverse complement strand
GGGGTCTTTAAGAAGAGGCTTGACGCCTACCTGCCTGGAGTCATTTGAGCCCAGTTTCTCCCCCACCCAGGCGGAGGGTCGGACTTGAAGATCTACAAGGTCCCTTCCGACCCTACTTCTATGATTCTATGATCCATGGGAGCCAGGACCATAACCAAGTTTCCCTACTCTCAGGTAAGTGCTGTAACCACTAAGTTCCAGAGTGATGTACACTCATGCTTCCACAGGCATGAGGGAGGGAGTATGAGGGGGCACATGCCCCCCCTGAGATGGATCCCCAATTCTGCACCACTCAGGATGGAGAAGTTTTTTTGCTGAGCAGGCCAGCAGTGTTTTGGGGTGGAGGGACACTAAGCCATGGCACAGAAGTATAGGAATGGATATGGGGCTTTTGGCCCGCCCCCAAATTGTGCCCCTTCAGGAGGCACCAGTCACCCCTGACGCTCAGTATGGAGATTGAGCATGCTCAGTAGGACAAGACCTATGAGCTGATGACTAAAGGGTGAGTTTCCTCCTTACTGAGTGAGTGCCCTCACCACTCAGTTGAAGCTAA
>NW_017728992.1:54723508-54732874 GCF_001723915.1 Gavialis gangeticus | reverse complement strand
CCCTGAGCCTGCCCACAAATTGTACCCCGCCACACTCAGGAGGCACCAGTCACCCTTGCTTGCTTCCCATCCCTCTTTGGCCCAATGAAAGTTTAAATTATTCCGTACAAAGTGGAACCATTTCAACAGGAAGCAGTGAGAGAATCCCAGCACAAAAACCTCTGTAATCTGTGGTCAGGGCAGTCTTCTGAGATGGGAAGAGATGTGGATTCAAGTCCCCTCAGACAGAGAATTTTAAACCTGGGGCTCCCACATCTTTGTGAGTGTTTTAATCACTGAATTACTATATAAAGGAGCACTGATAGCAACTGGTCTAAGAATACCAAATAGACTGGGCCTGCAGGTATGATAGAGATAAAAATATCAAAGGTATGTTCATACATGACACTTAGATCAACCTAACTAGGGTTAGGTCGACCTAAGTGCTGACCTGTACATATATGCAGGGAGGTTAGATTAGGTGAAAAACAGCAACTCGATATAACTTATTTCACCCTCCAACTTTGTAGACTTCAGTAGAACTTACATATGTAGTAGATGTCAAGCTGCTCAGCACAATTAAGAGTGGGGTGCACTGCACACACCTGAGAAATGACTTTTAAACACCTGCCAGATTACAAAGGAAATCAAAGACCTACATTTTGGTACCCTCAAACTATGGGAGCTACCTCCTAAAGCAGAATCAGTGTAGCCATGTGGTGCTACAGTTAGGCTAGTTAGCACTGTCACCCAGCAGTGCTAAATCACCCGTCCATGCTGTTCCAAAACTATGGTGATGCTATTTCTGGTTCAGACGGTCACCTGTGCATGCCACAGGTCTTTTTCCTTATTGATGCAAATTTTCACTGGCTTACAGGAAGCCTAAGTGAGGACTGAATACAAAACCTCAGGATTCAACCTATGGTTTTTAAATTTTCTTGTTCTAGTTTCAAAAACAGAAGGGAAGACAAAGGGCTAGAGAAAGAGAGGAATTAAATCTGACATAAAAATGGTGCCACTTTGTTTATTGTTTCTGTCTGCACTAACATTAGCCTCACAAATCTCCCATTTCATCCAATTCGTGAATTAGCCATTCAAGTGCATGCTCTGTCAAAAACGTAGTTCTTGAGGGAAATGTTGAGGAGCACACTCAGTCTTCCTGGACTTCTACTGAGAAACAACAGGTGGTCAGATGCACGATTAAAATGGCAGCTTCCCATCAGAAGATTTATACCCAGGCAGATGAGGGTCTGCATGCCGAGCTACTCTCCAGGAGTAAAATGCGATCCTAGCTCTTTTCAACATTAGTTGTAGAAAACTGTGACAAAAAGAGTTCATTGGGAATGAGGAAACTGGCTACCAAAACAGTTAAGTAGCACTGCGGGAGACAAAAAACAGAAGCAGAAAGAACAGCTACTATGTCTGTCTATGGCTAATGGTGACTATTTATAGTAGTTTGAAAGTCAGACATTTGGCTCCTTTTCCTCTTTGCCAGTAACACATTGTTCAGATTGCTACTGCACAGCTTATCACAGTTACTATGATGCCATTAGCAGCCTGAGATTCTAAAAGGGATATAACTAGATAAAATTGTTGAACCTGGTAACTACTGGAATGAAAGAACTATATACTCATTGTGCTAGAGCTGAGCTAAATGAATCATTATTTGGGGGCACTGGGTGTAAACTTTGAACGTGGAGCAGAACTGCCAACTTTCCCCTACAACATCTAATACCGGAGTCTCAAAAACTGTCTCATCTATGAAAGGTTTTTCCTTGAAACTTGGTGTTAAGAAGTGGGGGAAGGGGGGAAATGGTCAGATATTTAATTAACAGAACTTTAGAAAAATGTTGGTAACTTCTGTGTTGAATACAAAAATACAAGATAGACACTTGTTTGGCCAGCTTTAAAAGTAATGAAAAAATTGCATAAAATATAGTGAAGAACTATAATTGCACAGCAAAAATTGTACATGTCATGATCTTTAGTCTTCGTCAGCTCAAGAAAAAAAACATAGGCTCTTTTGAGGTTTTGCTTTATTCTGTAAACTAGCTTATTTAGCAAAGGCCACTGGGAATAACACTGATTTTAAGATTCCTTCTGATCCATTCATTCACAAAATAAAAACACACTTTGTGACTTACAAGTCCAATGAAAAACACCTCAAATTATACAATTTGCATTGTGGAGATTAAATAAATAACAAAAATAAAACCTAGCTATCACAAAGCAACTTATATCTAAGGATTGCAAAATGGTTCATATCCATGGGTGGATCTAAGATTTTGAAAAGGGAGGTGCAGGTGGTGTGGTGCATCATTATATAATACAACACATATTTTTATTGAGTTAAAAAGAAATGAGAAATTTTACTAATAAGTTAAGGGCCTCGGGCTGTATTATTCAGTTTAATATTAAAAATAAAAACAAATATACTTTTATCAGAGTATGCATTAATTTGCTATATCATACGTTATGTATAAAACACAACAAACTGGACAAAAATAATCAAAATATGTTGTTTCATTAGTCCTGCAGTCAATAGAATTAAATGGGCATCTCTTTTGCAGATTCATAAAGCAAAATTTACATATTTTGAGCACCTTGACAGCACAACCAACACTTTACTGAAAATTATTTCCACACCTGAGTGAATGTTTTTAGATAAAGTTTTTAACAGTCTGTAGGGCTGTGAAACATATGCTATATTACCAGAAGCAGCTAACAGACAGTAGAATTGCAGAACTAAGGCTAGCTTGATTAGTTGAACATCTCAAGACTATTGAAAAGGAGAAAGGCTCATTATCACCTGTGGAAGGAAGAGTTTAGATGGAAGATTACAATGAGCTGTGAAATCAGTTCACTCCCTGGCAGCAGACTGTGGCAGGGCACTGTTGGTGCCTGCCACTTTAAAGGCCGTGGCAAGCAGCCAGCAGATGCTTGATTGCGGAGGCCATTTTAGAACCATGGGCACCTATATAAACACAGCAGTTCACCGCTGGCAGGGAGGTAGAAATATTGTCTGGCTGAATGAAACATCTGCAGGTAGCTCTTAGTTCTGGGTATGATCTAAAGCTGTGCCCTGCTGGAAGTGGGTAGTCTGGGGGTGCTCCCAGTGATGCAGGAGGAGGTTCTCTAACCTAATCTAGATGTTCAACATCTGCTCTCAATATGGGGGCTCCAGTGTGTGAGGTGCTGTGTATACATATAAGACAAAATGTTCCCTGTCCTGAAACACTTTCAATCTAGCAACATGAAATCGGATTAAAGGTGGAAGAAAAGCAAGATTTCAGTCTTAGTAGATGTAACAGCAGTTTATTAAGACTGGCTTTCTAGACTCCTCAGAGTAAAGACTATATTTTCAGCTACATAGTGCCCAGCCACAAGGCTGAGGACGCAGTCAATACTGCCAACTTTAATTATTCAATATTTGCAAATTGGCTGTCTCCAAAGTCATGGACTTGTCCCAAATTTTAAAGAAGAATATAATATGAATTTGTATTTTTAGTATTTTCTCTGAGCTTTTCAAGCTTTTCTTTGATACTATAAAAGCTAAGCATTTTTACATGTATATTATATATAAATACAATGCATATTTTTATAAAGCTGAGATTCAGATAAAAAATTATAGGATTCCAAGAATTTGGACTATGCATATAGAGGAAAAAAAGCACAAGTACTGCAGTATTTGCTATAATATTCCAAGAAAGGGAGGTAGTATGTTGTTTCAGTACTGATCTGAGGAAGATTGCCCCAAACTCTATTCCATCTGTTATGCAACCAAATGGATTTAGCTTCTGATGTCTAAGAGGAAATCTATTGTACAATGCTTAAGTCTTGAAAACTTGTCAAGGTATTTACTTTTCTAAGATGCCACCATCTTTCCTTAAAGATTGGGTCACAAAAAAGTGAGGAGGAAGAAGACTCATTCAACCTTTCTCATTTTCAGGGGCTTGCACGGAGTGGAACAGAATCGTGGTTAAGTACTTAAGTCCACTTATGTGTCTAATGGGCAAAATAGAATTTGGCCCTAAAATCACTGGCACCTGTTTGTATATCACTCGTGTTTTCACTTAATGCTCCAATTGAAAGCCTTCTATTTGAGCCTCAATTAAATCAAGGAGGGGAAGAGTAAGACATAGTGTTTTGTGTGTTCCCTGACAGTCCACAATAGCAGGATATAATGTTTTGGCATGCATATGCTGAGTTTTCCAGAATGAAAGCTGGAATAGTAGTTAGAGTAGAAAAAACTTTTTTACATTTTTTTTTTTTTTTTTAAGATTACAATATCAAATGCGCAACCACAAGCAACCATGACAACCAGATAGATGTAGGAATATTGCAGTAGTGTCTTTGAACATTTTAACTTAGTTCTTTATTGTATGTATCAAGTAATGAGTCGGAGTATGTTCCTAGTTGTACATGTGACCTAATGAGCCCTTGAAATGTCATTAACAGCCAATTCACCAACAAGTCATCAACCAACACTTTTAGTTATGGAGAATCTAGTAGTCTTTATAATGATGCCATTAGGGTTAAGAAATCAGACTGGCTATTAAACCTTGAAAACTAATAAATAATGATGGAGCAAAAAATGGAACCACAGCTCTTCAGTCAGTTTTGCTTTTGCTTGGAATTTTTTTTTAAGCATGAAAAGCTTGAAAATGTAGCCATTATCGTACTGAATCCTGGCATACCATGGCAGTGGCATAACCTAAATTTTAGTTTAACAAACAAATAATGACTATTTGAATGTTCTGAGATCAACCCATAGGCTGAAGATTGTTTGAACTATTCAGCACTCACAGAGGCAGGAATTTGAAGAAATCAGGAATCATTTATGTGAAGGATACACAAATATTACAAAAGCTCTACATTTGTCATGCAACATTCAAAATGCAAACAGCATTACTAACCTTATAGTGATTAAATGTTTAAATTGGGATTAAAAAACAAAACTAAACCTAAACCAACAACTGTTTTGGGTTTTTTTTGATTATTTTAGCAACTGGATCCATATCATTATCCCCATCTCACAGATGGGGACCAAGCAGTGAAGTGGCTTGCCCAAGGTAACTCTAGAAACAAGTGGCAAAATCAGGATTACCACTCGGGACTCTGAGTCTGAGCTTGGTGCTCCATTCACTTAAGAAATTATGTTTTATTAAAAAAATTATTACCAGTAGTTTTTGTTTTTTAATCTTGAATGTTGCAGTTTCAAGTTTTCTTCAGAAACAATGACATAAAGAAATCGCTAAAAACCAAAAAAAAAGCAAACTGAGATCCTCTCAGAATATGATTCCAGGATATGTGGCTTTCAGAAAAACAACAAATATCATACGATAGCTGATAAAATCGTGAGTCATCCAGGTCTAATAATGATGTGTAATTGTGCAGTGTCTTATTGATATAAGGAGTTTAAACAAATATGTATTATTCTGTTACCTTATAGCCTATGATGTAACTGTCATATGATGCCAAGAGCCACAAGAAGCAGGAAGACTATACAAGACTCCATTTGCTGACCCTCCCCTGCAAGGGAATGGGGTAGAGCAAAAGTGTAATGGGGACATGAGAGAGGATGGAGGAGAGAACCAGAGCAAGGATTAGGTCAAACTGCCATATGCTGGACCTCTTATTGCTCAAGATCATGTGGGAACCATCTGGTGACCCCTTCAAGCCTACCCATTCACCTGAATTTCTGTCTATTCATGTCAATCCTCTATCTCTGGGACACTTATTGTAGGGACTCTGGATGCACAAGGAAAATGGAGGGGGGTGGGGAAAGGCGAGGATAAAGGGAGTAAGAGGGAGGCTGCTAAGGGGAAGCATGAGGGAGGGGAGGGCTGTAAGCTCCCAGACTCCTTTCTCTACCTCGAGCAGGGATGCATGTGAATATCTGTTGGCAAATGTTTCATGGTCACCACTGTGCTTGTATATGTGCATGCATGTGTACATACACATGAACTTGCTGGAAAAAAAAGATCATATTGCATAGTTCCTATGAAGAACATATTCCATTTATCAGTGCTCCCTTCAAACAAGTCTTTGCTGTGACCTCAAGGCAACACCTGTTGCACTACTGACTAGATGATATATTGTTACTACATCCTCCCCAAAGCTGTGTACTTCTGTGTACTATTTCTCTGTCTGATAGATTCTTACCACATTAAACAAGATTTCTTGTCAAACACTAATTGGATAAATGAAAGAAAAGCTCACTGTCTAGCCTCTAATATGACTTCTGCCTTTGCTGTCAACCTTTTAAATGAATTCACTTTGATCTGTCTGAGATGTGATATCTGACAGTACATCATCTAATCCAATACCAAGTATTCTGGACTTTTCCCTAGGGAAAATAATACAACCACCTTTTCAAAAATCCTGCTTCATGTGACATGTTGAGATCCTAGAACAAATCTCATTTAAAAGTATAAGTAAAAGCAAGTGAACACTGCTTTTCCTGAAATAGGTTGCTGAGACCAGGCTTCAAGCGAGAAGTATGAAAAACAAGGCCTCTTCTGTCATGCCAAACATTAAGCCTCTCTTCCTTAGAAAGCCGAAGTTAAAAGTAAGACTCTGTGGACGGGACCGGTCTCTTGAGCTCTGCTTTCCTTCGAGTCTAATCCATAGCCTGAATGGATTATATTGATTTTTTTTGGATAATCTGAGGGCACCTAGCACCTGCGTAATGCTGTTGTCCAACCCAACCTCCAGTCAAACAAATTGGCCTAGGATGTTGTTCCAGTCATTGCTTCAGACAACATACATCCAGAATGATTCTTGGGGAATAATGCAGAAGGCAGGGCAAGATAGCACCATGGGGTGCCTGTAGATGTGCTCCAGGACTGCTCCAATGTGCCGTTATTGCAGCATGTTGCAGCAGACTCAATTAATTGTGTCTGCTGGAGCATGATAATTACCATGCTCCAGCCAGCCTCTATGTCTCATGCATTAGCATCTCTGCATGTCAAAATGGTGGTGGGGACACTCAAACTAAAACTCATTCAATGACCTTTAGTTCAAGTGCTCCCACCACCATTTTGAAGTGTGGGGATGCTTATGCATGAGATGTAGAGGAACTTTAAAGTAGCTCTTGGAGATGCTTTAATTAAAGAGCTCCCCTCTACCCCCAAAGCACATGTAAAAGTGTCTTTAGAGATTAGCTGGCCAGTCAGCAAATACACAGTAAAATCATCCTGCTTTGAGCCTGGGTTGGACAAAGTGACCTCCTGAGGTCCCTTCCAACCCAAACTTTCTATGGTTCGGAGAGGCAAAAGCTTTTGTAGGCATCAACTTACTTTGTCAGATGCTTAGTACTTTATGTTTATGATGGCTCATTGCTCTATGAACCAGTTAATCTCCAAATTGTCTCACACTGCTGGAATGCAGGCAGCCCCTGGAGAGGGGTCACATCCCTTTCACATTCTCAGCTCCCTTAGTTGGTGAGGGTTGGCATAAGGCTTTCCAAACTTGATTTTTAGGCTTGAACTAGTGGCCAAAGCCTTTGTGATGAGTATTGTATATAATAAACCCACATCGACATTCTGGGAAGGAAGACCTATTGATGAATTTAACTTTGGCTAAGAGCCATGGCTGATATCTAACCCATTTTCCACAGGTGAAGCATGAAGGCACCAGGGGAAGTTGCTATGAGGCAGACAGGGAAAGTAATCGGATAATTTCCATTAATCCTGTTTAGGCCAGGAGAGGCCCTGGCTTTCTGTCTATCCCAAGAAATGTCTGCCCCACCCCAATATCCCAACATTGTATAGTAAGCAACTTTGCAGGCTGCCTCCACCCTCCACTCCCTCCCAGCTGTTGCCTTCAGCCAGGTTCCTACTCTAGCCCCTGCAAGTGTAGTAAAAATTAAGGACTCTGTACTGTACCTGGGATGTCGTTTTTCAGCTCCTTTTGAAAATCCTGCCCATAGCCATTTTGTTTGAGTTTAGAAAAGACATGATGACATACCTTCTGCAGAAAATTGAAGTCTCTTTAACTATAATCCCGAAGAAGCAGCTACAAACTCCTACCATCAATAACTGTTTAGAGAGCCCTGTTCATGTACAGTCACTAAATACAAGGCAAAGGTGTAACATGGGTGTGCCCTAAAGACTTGAGAGATGCATCTTAGAGTATAGTCTAAGACAAACTTTGAGGGCCTTATGCCCATTATCGCTTGGATTTCTCACATGGCTCTTCCAGGCTAAACTAGTGGGTAGTATGGATAATGACCAAGTCAGATAAATAAATCTAAGATGCAGTGCTACACCACTTCCATTTCAGGTAACACTTGGAATTGCAGAGCATATACATTATATTTTTGTTAAAGAGACACCACACAGGGTTTACCTCTTAAGTACACTAGAAGCAACATAAAATATTCCCAGGTGCTTAGTAGCTCAAAGAAATAAGTGTAATAACTATGGGAAAACTAGGAGCATTTCAGTGATCAATAGTTGCCACTCAGCTGAATGGTAAAGCCAGTAAAGGACACGTGAAATAAAAGACCTCCTTGAAACAAAAGTATGGCCCATAATTTAACGTATACTTTGTTTAATTAGGTGTAACATGAAACTTTGCTCTCAGTTTCTCTCATAAGTGCTTCAAGGATGGTTCAAGGAGAGAGAGACTATGGCCTTGCTTCCACAACTGACTCTGCCCAAGGGCACAGCTGTGTACAGTTTCATTAAAAGCATGCACCCCCATGCAGACTACTGCAAGGTCAGGGCGTAGGGTGTTCTCTGTGCAAGCACTTCTCAGCTGCTACAGAGTTCCCTCATTTTGCAGAGAAAATGGTATCTTATCTTTTTTTAAAGATTAGACTTCTTTTAATCCCAAATTCTGCAGTGTTCCATTAACTCTGAAGAGCAAAACAGAGTCAAAATTAAAAGCTGAAAGGAACCTTGCTGCCAGGGCAGAGAATAATATAGGCTTGTAATTGTTAAGGAATCAGACAGAAAAACCTTCCCTCACATTCACATATGATCAGTTTTGACTAACAATTTACTGCATGCTAGTATTCGGCTAAAAATGAATACTCAGGATCATATCAAGATTTGTTTCTTGCCACTGAAATCAGAAGTGGAGAGTGATGTCTCATGCAGCAAAGCAACTGAGTATTCTGATTAATCATGAGGTTAGAAAAGCTGTTTTGGTTTTCCATGGCAATAATAAATCCATAAGGATCTGGAAAAAGAAACATTTAATTTGAAATGCATCCCCTCTACTTTGTAAGAATATAATTAAAGGACCAATGAGAAATATTTTACATGAAACCAGATATTGGTGCAATTGCCCAAATAATTTAGTAACTACAAAGATAGTATACAAAAGCAAAGCTCAGGTGAGTTTTTGTTCTTTTTTTTTTTTTTTTTTTTTTTTAAG
>NW_017728992.1:54723097-54723469 GCF_001723915.1 Gavialis gangeticus | reverse complement strand
TTTTTTTTTTTTTTTTTTTTTTTTTTTTTTTAAGTCTGAGCAAATAATTCTTATAGAATAATATAATACATTATTAATTGAATTTAGTTTTTTGTTCAATTCTAAGGTTGTCTGCGAACAGCTAACTCAAAAGTCTGCTTAAATGTATCCTTTACTTGGAATTATTTTCTGCAGAATGTCTACCACTAATTCTTAGTCTGACCATTTTTATGAATAATTTGTTGTGCATATTTAAAATCTCAATAGCAAGCTAAGCAGGTTAGCTTTTATTGGGCTGTTTGGTCATAGTTTCATAGTTTCTAGGGTCGGAAGGGACCTGAGCAGATCATCTAGTCCGACCCCCTGCCATGGCAGGAAGAGCACTGGGGTCAA
>NW_017728992.1:54714850-54718097 GCF_001723915.1 Gavialis gangeticus | reverse complement strand
TCCTTTTTGGCAAGGAGACATTCCCGGATGTTTTTAGTGATGTTTTTGTTCATGGAGGTTGTCCAGTCGAGTTGCAAACAGCTTCACTAGTGTAATATAAGATAGTATAGGAATATCTAATGCCTGATGCAGAATGTAATGGCGCTGAATATTCAGCCCAATATTTCACTGTCCTTTTTTCCTGTCATATCAGCTAGCACATTAACATCTAATTAGCTTCATAGGTGTTAAGGGCTGGAAGAGACTTTACAGATCATTGGGTCCAGCCCCCCTGCACTTGGGCAGGACAGACCACTAGAATCAGATGACCCCACCAAGGTGGGCATCAAGATGCTTTTTGAAGATCACCAGGGCGGATGACTGTACCACCTCTGGCAGAAGCCTGTTTCAAACCCTCGTTACTCAACTTCTAAAGGATCGAGGTAAGGCTGACTGGCCTGTAGTTCCACGGGTCCTCTTTCCTTCCCTTTTTGAAGATGGGAACCACGTTGGCCCTCTTCCAGTCCTCCGGCACCTCTCCAGAGCACCACGAGTGTTCATAAAGCCGTGCCAGGGGACTTGCAATGACCCCAGCGAGTTCCTTTAGGACTCTAGGGTGAAGATCATCTGGGCCAGCTGACTTAAAAATGTCCAGCCCCTCCAGAAACTCCCTAACTAAATCATGTGGCATTGTTTCTAAATAAGATTTCTTTCAGAACCAGATTGGTGGTATAAAACTTCATTAGGAATTCAAAAGTCATTATCTGCAAATATTCTTCAACATGTCCTGACTCAGTAAACATTTCTGCTATTGAACTTTCTGCCAATACAACCCTCCAACACTTAGATTCTACACCTGGAAAATTATTGCAAATTTACATACAAATTCCACATACCAAATCTAATTATTTGTGGAGGAGGGTCTTGCATTCATTGACCTCTTATATTAAGAAAGGCATGAGCTGGAAGAAGTGTTCAACTCAGAGAAGCATCCACAGGTGCATCTCGAGTAGAGCCAAGGAGGTGATCCTCCCCCTCTATGCGACGCTGGTCAGGCCACAGCTGGAGTATTGTGTCCAGTTCTGTGCGCCCCATTTCAAGAGGGATGTGGACAACATGGAGAGGGTCCAGAGGAGGGCCACCCGCATGATCCGGGGACAACAGGGCAGACCCTACAGTGAGAGACTGCGGGACCTGAACCTATTCAGCCTCCACAAGAGAAGGCTGAGGGGGGACCTGGTGACCGTCTATAAACTCACTAGGGGGGACCAGAAGGGTTTGGGGGAGACGCTGTTTCCCCTAGCGCCCGCTGGCATAACAAGGAGTAATGGGCACAAGTTGATGGAGAGGAGGTATAGATTGGACATCCGCAAAAACTACTTCACAGTTAGGGCGGCTAGGAGCTGGAACCAACTTCCAAGGGAAGTGGTGCTGGCCCCTACCCTGGGGGTCTTTAAGAAGAGGCTGGATGCCTACCTGGCTGGACTCGTTTGAGTCCCGTTTCTCTTTTTGGGGTTTTTTGTTGTTCTCCCGCCCTGGCGGGGGGTTGGGCTAGAAGATCTACTAGGTCCCTTCCGACCCTTAATCTATGAATCTATGAATAAGCATCACAAAATTCAAATTTCATGAATTATAGATAGGGTGACTATATCTCCTGGATTGGTCAAGGTCATTGGTGACACGGAGGGGGTGCACATGGGTATACGTGCACTCCCTGAGATTGGCCATGCCCCCCCTGAGAGAAATGCTTCTCGGCTTGCTGCCAGCAGTTCTGCTAGTGGTAGCAATTGGCCACTGGGGGACCCCTCACCCCCGGGTCAGCAATAGGCGGCTGGTGCCCCTCCCACCCCCAGCATTAGGGGGCACCAGTTGCCCATGGTCAGGGCAGTCTCAATTTTGTCCAAGGCAGCCAATCAACATTAAAATGAGTCCTGGGCACTGGGGCATAAAGGCAGAATGGCAAGAGCTCTAAAATCAGGAGCCTTAGCAGATAGCAAAATTGCCCGAAATAATTAGGCTGATTAGCAGAATGAACATTAACAATCATTGATACTTCACAAGTATCAGCAATTAGTAATGAATGGCCCATTGACTCTCTGCAGCCTGCGGCAGGTGGGGTGGAGGGGGGGATGCAGAGGTGAAATGTCTCAGATTTCACATTATCCCATACTTCACCTTGTGTTGCGTTATAAGACCATATGGGACAATGTATTAACTTCAAATGTAATACAATAAGAGCAAACAACTCTAATACAAAAAAAAAAACTCGCTGACCAGCATACGTATCTACACACAACCAGCTATCACCCTAAACCAGGGGTGGGCAAAATTTAATAGATTTCATACACATTAGGGCTGGAAGGAACCTTGGAAGATCATTGAGTCCCGCCCCGCATCCAAGGAGCAGGAAGTCAGCTGGGGTCATAGGATCCCAGCAAGATAAGCATCCAATTTGCTCTTGAAGGTGTTCAATGTAGGTGCTTGAACCACCTCTGATGGCAGGCTGTTCCAGACCTTGGGGGCTCGGATAGTAAAGAAATTCTTCCTTACGTCCAGCCTCAAACGGTCTCACAGTAGTTTATGACCGTTGGGCCTTGTCATCCCTTGGGGCGCTCTGGTGAACAAACGTTCCCCCAGATCCTGGTGGTCACCCCTGATAAACTGATAGGTGGCCATCAGATCACCCTGGAGCCTGCGCTTTTCCAGGCTAAAGAGCCCCATGGCTTTCAGCCTGTTGTCGTAAGCTCTGTTTTCCTGACCTCTGATCGTGTGTGGCTCTTCTCTGGACTCTCTCAAGCTTCTCCACATCCTTTTTGAATTGTGGAACCCAAAACTTGATGCAGTACTCCAGCTGTGACCTCACCAAGGCCGAGTGCAAGGGGAGAATGAGGTCCTGGTATTTGCTTGAGAAGCATCTATGGATGCAAACCAGTGTTTTGGTCTCTTTAGTAGCTGCAGCATTGCATTGCAGGCTTACGTTCATCTTGTGGTCAATGATGACCCCCAAGTCTCTTTCTTCCATAGTGCTAGCCAGCGTAGCACTGCCAAGCCTATAAGGATGCTGCAGGTTTTTCTTCCCAAGGTGGAGAACCTTGCGTTTTTTGGTGTTAAACACCATCAGGTTCTCGACCGCCCATTTGCTGAGCCTGTCCAAGTCAGCCCGGATCACCTGCCTGTCTTGTGGTGTGGATGCTTTGCCCCAAAGTTTGGTGTCATCGGTGAACTTGGCCAGTCCGCTCCTGACTCCAATTTCCACATCATTAATGAA
>NW_017728992.1:54706651-54709850 GCF_001723915.1 Gavialis gangeticus | reverse complement strand
ACTAGGTTGCTGATTGGGTATCCAGTACCAGGTTGAGCAGAGCTTTGCCTTTCATTGGCCCATAGACTTCTTGAGTCAGGTAGAGGTCATCCATGCATGAGAGGAAGCTTTGCAACCGCTCGGATTTTGCTGATCCGGCCTGCTAAACCATTCTGTCCAGCCCACAGGGGCCCTAAAAAAATTTAGAAAATTAATATGTTTTTATCTGTCCTTGGTTCCTGTCAAAGATGACAGGAGGCAGGGGCAATAGGACCCAAGGGAAGCCCCAGCAGGCTCCTGCAACAGCAGGGCCTGCCTGGCCCCAGCCCCACAGCTGGAAGCCCCAGCAGGGGCTTCTAGCCTGGAACCATGTGGCTCCTCAGCTGCACCAGAGTGGGGAAATTCAGGTAAGCTGGCAGGGGGGTGGGGAAGGGCAGGGAGGACCACAGGCAGGGAATGAGCTGGTGCTGAGTGTGGGGGGAAAAGTGGCCCCCACCTCACCCCATGGCCTGCATTCCTTGCTGCAGCTGCTCACAGCCCACATGCCATTGTCCTTAGCAGGCACAGGCAGCCCCATGTGGGCTCAGCACCAGCTCATTCCCTGTCTGCGAGCACGGGGCCAGGGCTGCGCACTGCTCCCACCTGTATTGCGGGGCTGAGGGGGGCACTGGGAGTGAGCAGGCATGGGAGCCAGTGGGAATGTGGGGCCCACACTGGTGTCCCAGGGCCAGCACCAGAAGGCCCAGAGCAGGGCAGCAGGGGTACAGGGTCCTGGCCGGTAAAGGCTGTATGGAGCTGGGCCAGCTTCCCTCTCTCCCTGCTGGTACCGCTCAGTCCGGGTCCACAGACCCCTGGCAGCCTGCGCCCTTCTCTGGGCCCCACTGTTGCTGGCCCTGGGACATTGGTCCCAAGATGGTGACCAGGGGGTGGGGCACCTGTTAAGGGGCAGGGCTACCCATGCGGCCCTCGACAGCTTGACAAAACTGGGTAAGTGGCCTTCCACCTGAAATAATTGCTCGCCCCTGCCCTAAACACACCAAGAAAGCTGTAATATACAGCCAAGCTCTCCAATACCACTGAATGTGCATGGAGGAGAACACCCGCAATCTCAAAAGGGCTTTCACTCAAGAAGGACACTCCTCCAGAGAGACAGACCACACTTCTGAAAGAGCCATCCGAATACCATGCTTAGAATTGGTGCAGTAGAAAAAGAAAGTCCCTATGAATCATACACCATTGGTTATGGCATACCATCCTTCCCTGAAACCTATACGGAAAATCTTCAAACAATTGCAACCCATACTAGAAGAAGGCTCAGTTTCTTAAAGAGGTCTTTCCAGAACCACCCATCCTGGCCTTTTAAACAAGTATCAAACCTCACCAGAATCTACACACCTTCAAAACCAGCTTCATCTCACTAAGGCAGCTAATTTTCACCAATCCTTTCAGTAGAGCTGAATTCAAGTTGATCTTCACCCACTGAAAACCTGTAGAAATTTACGATGGAGTTCAGAATATTTTTGTGGAGATATGCAGAATGTGTGCTGAAGAGAATTTTTCTTCATGTTTCAAGACGACGAAAGAGTATTTTAACCTAAAGCTTTGTAGCACCATTTAAATCAACAGACAGATTCCTTCTCCATTTTATTTAGTGCCAAACATTATATTACCTTCAATAGGAGCAGGATTGTGTGCCTAAAAGCCCATTTGATAGGCGTTGGTACTTGACTTTTATGTGCTGTATATAATTGGGTAGATAAATTGCTGTTTGTCTATGTGAAAGTGTAGTTGCTTTCAAGGGCTGTCACCTTTTCATACATTTCTGATGTCTCCTGTTGCCACCACTTCATCTCTCTGTTTGTATCAGTCACCTCCAGAGGTGTGTCTGATGGTGCGTAGAGATGCATAATGAAGAAGTTGCTGCATAGTGATGACGCTAATGCATTTGTAATGAACACAGAAATCACCTTACCTGAGGGAACAAGGTCCCAGGGTGAACTCAGCCAGGCAGCAGCGTGGAACAGCATGGCTCCTCCTGACCCTGTGATACTGGCAAATGAAGCCCTCTCTGGAGGCAGCCCTTTTGGAAAGGGGAAAATGGCTCCCCAGAGATCATGCAATAAGGACAGACAAAGCTATCATCATGTACAATGTTATTGACTGAGGGTGTGAATACATATCTGACAGTTTATTAGCTGTGCAATAATTAGTTTCCTTTTCTCTAAGCCCTTGTCAATAAAGTGTAAGTTGTGTGGTGTCTAATCAAAGGTGCAGGGACACTAGGCGCCTTCACCTCACTCAAGAAGGATGGGCAGCCGCAGGCTGTGGCACCTCCAGGGATCCAGAGTTGGGTTGTAGCTTTGCAGGTAGCCCAACAGCCAAGGTTACACATGAAAAGCAATATATTTGCATTTTGAAGAAAATTATATTATCTAAAATTCAGTTTTCTGCGCAAACAGGTCTGGGAGGAATGTTTCAGACCAGGACTACGAATGCACGGTGGATCTACTGGCGAGCAGGAAGAAGCTTGGACAGTTATTTTTATTACAAGGCGGGGATCGGCCATGAGCTAGTTTTAGAATATATAACCTAATAACTGACCAAAGGATCCGAGCTAAAATGGGAGGGGAGGATAATCTCTTTTAAAAAGGAAAGAAAAACATGCTCTTTTTTTCCCCCTGGAACATCTAATCACACGTCAAATGAGGTGCACGATGCACAAGACCAGGCCTGCTAAACACACCCCGTGACGGCAGAGTTGGTCTATACAACACGCACACTGGCATCCCACGTAACACCCAAACCTTACACAGATTCAGGGAGTTAGGCTGAAAAAGCCTAATGCAGGGAAAACTGAATCAGATCCAGAGGCACCATGCAGGTTGGAAGAGAGGGGAGAAAAGGGCTGGAAGCCATGGGCATAAGAGGCAGAAAACTTTTTCCATCCATCCCTCTGCCCCTAAACCAGTTCCCATCTTTCCCCACACTGCCCAAGAGAAACTCATTTCCTAGCAACACTTTCCCCCACAGGGACCTCATTCCTTCACTCCACCTCATCCCCATTTCTACCTCACCCCTTCCCCCGTCCCAACTGCTCTGGGACAAGAAGAGCATAGCCCATGTTGCTGTGAACATGACTTTGTCACTGTTCACATCACCAAGGGGCTGTGACATCACAGGCAGCCTGCCGTTGCTATGGCGCAGTTCAGAAGCACACAGT
>NW_017728992.1:54692640-54701651 GCF_001723915.1 Gavialis gangeticus | reverse complement strand
CACTGTTCACATCACCAGGGGGCTGTGACATCACAGGCAGCCTGCCGTTGCTATGGCACAGTTCAGAAGCACACAGTGTCCACGGGCAGATACACAGCATTTCTCTCCAGACTCTGGAGCGACCAGTCACACTTGTGTGTACGTCAGGTAACTTCTTTTTCTGCTACTTCTTCATTCCTCTCTGCAGCAGCCATCCAGGTACAACCCCTTCTGCCCCTCGCAGGGACTTAACAGGCTTTTCTCACCATTTTCTAAAGTTTTGAGGAAGTGCCACTAAACATGGGTGTGGGCAGGAATTTCCTCACACTGGGGAGCAGAGGGATGGGGTATTGTCCAGGGCTTTGCCACCTTTGGGCACCTTTCTATCCAGAGCTCAGTCTGGACAAGGCGGCTCTGACAGGGCAACAGTTCACGCAGAGGATGAAAGAAAGAAGGGGATTGAAATGGATCCACTTTCAGGAAAGGGTGATGTGAAGAAAGGGTCCAACTCACCCTTTCCCTTTGGTCTTTAAGGGTACAGTCTGGGGCAAACAGAACTACTGAATACTTCCCCGCATTTAGGCAAGGGGAAAGAGAGGACTTTCAACAAAGCCTTTCCCAGTTTGTCCAGGAGATGAAAAGGGAGGATGGGGGGGAACAACTGCAGTGAGACCTTGAGTCATCACAGGGGGTCCACAGCATGAGAGAAAGTCCTCACATAAAGCACTTGTTATTTGGCCTAACTTTACACCCACCAGTCCAGGGCAGGATTCTCTGTCATGTACCTAAGCTTGCTCCTCTTCCATTAACTTCTTCTCACCCTCCACAACTTTTCCAACCAATCAGACTTTCCTTGTGCCTGGCTTCAGACTAGCACAGGACAAGTGGGGACACAGGCACAGCAGGGCTGGGCACAGCACCTCGCCCCCAAAGGGAAAGCCAGCAGAGAAGGGCTATCAACCTCCGAGTGCCTGGTTGCTGCGCTGCTTCTTACTGCCGCTCAGACCAGTGCTGCTCCTCGTGGGAGCTGAGCGAGCCAGTCAGAGCAGAGCAGGGGCACCTGCCATCTCATACCCCTATGAGAAGGGCTTTGCATAACCTATTTTGTACTTGTACAAGTGTAAGTCTGGTGCCCTGGTCACTCCAGGGGAGGAGTGGGCTCTAGGGGCTGGACCAGAGGAAGCCCCTTCCATTTACTCAGCCATTGCTAGTGCTGGCACTGCCAGGTATGAGGCAGATAGATCACTTCCTAGACAAGCATGTACTCATGGTGTCTCTCGTCTCTTCCAGGTTGGAGCAAGACTTCAGGACTGGGGCTGGGGAAGCCCAGTTCAACCCAGCCAGGGTGGAGGACAAATCATCCCCAGGGGAGACTGGTGCCCCACAGCCTTCCCCTCAGTTAAACATCCCGGTACCTGTGGAAATGCGCTCCTCCTTTTGGAGGAAAGTAAAGAGCCTGGTCCGGCAAAAAGGAGGAGGCTCCAGCTGGAGGTCCAGGAAAGATCCACAGGCTGGGCAATCCTGCTGCCCATGTCTGTGGAAAGGCCTCTGGTTCCTGGGGAAGAAAAACAAGAACTAGGAAAAGCTTCCTGAGGAGGAACTGCTGCCTGCCAAGCCAAAGAACACTTGGTGGCCTTGGGGTGCAAGAAGGGGAGGGCAGTATGACCCCAAGGCAGGCCCTCCAGCCAGGTGGCTCTAGCACTTCCGGAGGAAGAACGCCGTCCACCCACAGGTCCTGGAGGCTGGGGAACTTGAGCCAGTTCCAATCCTTGGCTCTGCCTTATCAGCTGTCTTCATAAATCAGCAGCTCCCCAGGTGAGGGCTCTGGAGGGATGAGAATATGGGGAGCTGCCTCTCCCAGGGGTGCTGGTGGGGAGGTGGCATGGGATCAGCATGGGAGATCTTAGAGCCCTTGGCATGGGCTGTGGGGGTGTAGGAGGGGGAAATCACTTCTAGACCCCTCCTCTCTCATGTGCCCCTGCAGCAGGAGTCAGGTGGGGGTCAATGAGGGCTCCCCGTCACCTGGACCCATGGGAAGGAAACTGGGGGTTAGGTCTGGAGCAGCTTCTAGGCAGCCATGGCAAGGTCTGGGGTGGTCCTTTCCCAAATGGGCCCTTGAACAGAGACTAACTTCCCCCAACTCCTGTACAGAGACAGCATACACCAGCTGGACCAGCCAGTCAGGGGAGACCACAAAGAAAAACCCGGAGGAGCTTGGCCAGGTAGGACCCTGCCTGGTTCCTGAGATACCTCACAATATTTTAGAGCTTATTTTCTCCTCACAACTCCCCCCTCAAAAAAAACCAACCAAAAACCACCCCAAACCAGTGCTTTACTTTAAACTGGATACGTTGTTGTGCCACACCTCGCACATGTCCAAGAGAATCAGTGTTTCTAAAGATTGGCACATTAGTGGGGCTTTTTTAGCACTTTTATCTAATAGCTAATTGAATTAGATTCAGCTTAGAAGTAGCAAAAGCCCCACTGAAGCACCTGATCTTTACACACACTGCAGAGCTGGGTTGAAGTAACACGGTGCTTTTTCTGGTGAAGTGCTCTCCCACCCCCTTTTTTTTTTAAACATCTGCAAACAGCCAGAGAGCTCCAGCATGCAAAACCAAAATGGCTGTGGCTTGTGGGTGCCGGACACCCACAAATTATTTTCAGTGTGTGCTTGAGCCCTGGAGTACCTACAGAATAGGCGGTCATGAATGACTGAACTGTAGGAAATGCCCATTTACAAATGACCCCAAAACGAGGTTCTCTTCAAAAGCTTTGTATTTCATTTCAGCCCTCCAACTCTCATTTCTGTCCTTTAGCTCATTCATTTTGAATGAGCTGGAGAATGAGCAAGACAAAAACAAGAATGAGGAGGAGGAGGAGGACACAAATGAGCCCAATTCAATGGGAGCTGCTCTTTAAGTCAAAGGGGCCATTTGATTACTAGAAAAAAAAGACCACATGTGGCAGCACGAGTCAGGGTGCAGATCTCCTCATTACCAAATGCAATGGGCAGGCCATTTTTTTTTTACTAAAAACTTTTTAAGGTGAACTCCGTAGGTAAAGAAATGCAGCAAGTCATGGTCTTGCTATGAAAATGGTCATGTCCTGCAGGCAACATTCTGGTACAATTAAGTCAATATCAAAACATACATTTAATTCAGTGAGGCCAAGCTTCTTCCCCCAACTCATCTCCAGAGTCCAGTGGTTATAGCAAAGTCTGGGACACAAACCCCTAGACCTGGAAGTAGTTTACATCCAACCACAAGGACTATCCTGGAATGTACTGTTGGCCACATAAGGTAATCCGCAGCCTAGTTTTGTGCCAGTGGCTCTTTGTAGGAACAACCCGGACACAACAGGATATTTCCAGGATGCTAAATTATGTCAGCAAGAAAACTGGGCTATGGCTCAACTGAGAAACTGAACCCCACAAATCCATGCGTGGCACAAGTGTGAGAACATACGGCTTTGCAAAAGCAGTGAGTCTGACTCGGTATTGCGCTGCTGTCCTCACAGCCCACAGCAAGCAGTCTTCCTGCTGGTTAGTAAAACTGAGTGGGATTGAATAAATTGGGAACAGAATGGTGTGGGTACTGTGTAGAGAGGATTTGGCTCACTGTGCATAAAGGAGAGCAGTATCAGGCAGGAATAAAGGAAGCAACAGAAAAATTGTCATGGCAGTGAAGGTGAACATTTGAAATGCACATCTTGCTACACAATGAACATGTATAATAGCTGGCATAGGCCTGCCCCCCCATCCACCCCATCAGATACATCTGCTCTGCAAACTGTCCCATGGAAATCCTGCTTTTTCAGCAGACCAGCCCCAAACAGCAAGTGCCCACTCCTCTGGGGTTTCCTAATTTAATTCCCCTTGTTTTTCTTTTCCACATTGCTTTGTTGCAAAGTCCTGATTTTTCTGGGTGCTCAAATGAGATTAAAATGACAGATCCACATGCAAGTCAGAAAGAGTCTTCATTCCTTGTCTTTCTAATGAGTGAACTGTAGGAAAAGTTCATTTACAAATGACTCCAAAATGAAGTTCTCTTCAAACCTTTCTCTTTGATTTCACCTCAGATGTCAAAACAGGATATCGAGCATTTGATAAAAACCTTGATAAAGCTGGCAGCAGAGAGAGGTGGGGACAAGGAAGAGGCTGTGAACCAGGGAGAGGATGCTATTACTGGAGTCAAAGGCAGAGGGCTGGAAGAGACTGCAAGGGACCATCACATCCTTGTCATCTCCCCTCCAATTAGACTCTGGGGAGGAGAAGGGGAAGGAATATAATACCACCAGTATTTATAACCGTGTGCCTGGGACCGGCCTCTAAAATCAGGGATTGTCCTAAGCAATCCAGGACTTATGGTCACCCTATCTGTAACGTATGTATTTGAGTTTTGTGATGCTTTGTTGAACTGAATCCTTTTTTCTATGTCATGACTCTCTTAATATAACATGGCTCAAAATATACGATGCCCCCCAATAATTAGGTTTTGTAGGTGGAAATTTATTGATTTCTAATAATTTTCCAGGTCTAGAATCTAAGTGTTGGAGAGTTGTCTTGAATACCCTGCCCCCACTGCTACAGGAGGGAAAGTAGTAGCTGGGGTGGGTGCTGGGCAGTGGCCCCCTTAATTTCCATCCCAATAGAAGATGTTAATATCTAGACAAATCTTACTAGGGAAAAACTGTAAAACAGTTAAAAAGATTTTTCCATTACAGAAATTGTCTTCAGTGGATTGCATATAAAGACCTAATGACTCCCTGTCATAACTCCCTGATGTCAACTGATATCAACAGAATTACACCAGCAATGAATTTCAGCCAACACTGGGGTGTCTATAAGTAAGCTCACCAACTAGATATATATTCTGCATGTCATAAAACAAATGCTGTCATCTAGGTTTCATAGCAGTTATTACTGCACACAAAATTTCCATGTTAAAAGACCATTACCAATGCTGCAAAGCCAAGCTCTCAGAAGTTTGGATATGTCAGCATTAAGGCTGTTTTTGGAACCTGAATTCAGTCTTCTTGTGCATTACAGTATATTCCTTAATTATCTGATTCCTTTGAGTATGCTTGTTAGTTGTATGATGATATAACCTTAATCTAGCCTTCCAGCCTACAAGGAGGCCAGGGAAATGGGGCTCTGCTACCTGCTGGGAGGATTTCAAGGAAACTCATGATGTCCTGTGGACTTGAGCTGCTTTGATGCAAACTTCCACACTTCTCAGCAGCTGACATAAAGCTCGGTGGCCAGTTGCTTATTTGCTGCAATAGTTAAGGTCCAGACTGACTAAAAAAGATGCAGTGTGTAGAACTCAACCATCCTCAGTTGTCTTTTGCACATGGGTAAACAACTAAATGAAAGGTCTGAGAGAAGTCAAAGGTCACATTTTGCCCATGAGCTGTTATATTATCCAGCTACTCTATACCCATAACAAGTCAAAGTAATTTTAAAATGTGTTCTGGAAACCAGGAATTTCAAGATACGGGTTATTATGAGGCTGTTTTGGGCTGATGCAGGCCTGTCACAGACCCATCCCTCTGCAAGGCAGACAAATAAAGATATTGACAGGGCATCAGGACAGGTAGGTCAGCTGAAGATGGGGGTAAAATAAGCAATGTTTATTGACTGCATTTTACATACAGGAAACCTGATACTGAAAGGATTCTGATCTCAGTAGAATGATAATGGATTTAGTCTGGTAAAGGAGGTTCAAATCTAGCCCTCTTAACTTTCCAATATCTAACCAACAATTGTCCCTCCAAAAGTTGTGATGTGTAAGTTATCTTAGTTCCAGTTTAATGTGCATGTGCGCGCACGCACACACACACACATGCTCAAATACCATTCCATTCAACCAACCATTCAACCAACCCAGTGTGCCCAGGTTTTGGCTTTCACAATCTTATCTGAATACTGAAAGGCATTATTAGATCCTCATATTTCCCTCCACGTGATTCTCTCAGTATGATTTTGCAGTGATATGTCATACTAAACCACAGAAGTCCATGATCTAATATACCAGAACTGTGTAAAAACATACTTTCAGACACAATGGTTTCCTAACCTCACAGGAAAAATATTCACCCCATAAAACCTTTTTCTGTTTTGTGTTGCTTTTTTTAAAAAAAAGAAGGGCTCTGGAAGATGCTATTTAAAATGCCAAGTGAACCACAAGGATTAGGATTATTAAACTGATGGGGCTTTGATACCCATTTTCTTTTTTAGAAAAAACAAAGTATGTTAAGACTTCTTTAAATGCTGTAGGTCAAGTGTTTGAGACTGTAGACCTAATTTTCATTTACACTGGACATGTCTACATGAGACATTTACTGCAGTTGCCTAATTAACTCCACAGTAAACAACTTGGCATCTGCACATTAGGCCACAGGAAACTAATAAACTCTGCAGAAGGTTAGTATTTGAAAATACAAGTACTATCCTGCTGCAGAGTTTTTTTGTCCGCAGCAACACACATGTAGAATGCTGACCCAGCCAGCTGGGGCATGAGGGTGCCTCAGTGCAGGGGCTGCCTGCCAACTAGCCCAACACTGGGGCACCCTCATGCCACAGCCAGCCCCTTTGCAGCATGCTGAGCTGGGTTGAAGCAGCCCTGGGCTGACAGGCTGATCCCCTGGATCCTCTGCCAGCCAGGGCTCCTCTGACCCAGCTCAACATGCTGTGGTCCTGGAGGCACATGTAAACATGGTGCCTTGAAGCAATAAACTCTGGTGCAGAGTTTATTGCTTTTCATGAATATGCACATGTAGATGCACTCACATCACTGTGGCATTATTGCATTGCCAGCATGATGTAATAGAGCCCGAGTGTAAATGAGAATCAGGCCATGCAGTTGTGGAATGGGAGTTTTCAAATATTCATTTATAACCTTGAACTTAAGAAAGCAGTTACAATAAAAGATAGATGAAACCATAATGCATCAGTTGCAAAATGTTTTGGGGAGAATGATGTGGGAGGTGGAATGTATAGGACATTCTGTACAGATGAGAAAATGAACAGAAAGGAAAGAAAGAAAGAAAACAGAGAAACCCTGCAAACAAGGCTGTAACTGCAGTGATGTTACTAATCATCACTTTGCTTCCAAAAATTGCAGTTCTGTACCATTTCACAAACATGCCATTTGTGTTTAAAGCAAAACTGATTTATCTTAAAGTCCAGCCCTTTTCCTGAAGGCTTGTGGCTTGCCGAGCTTTCCGGCTTTTTTTGCTTTGCCTCACAATGGATGCTTTCCCACATATAAATAATAGTTGTCCCAGAAGCACTCCAGAGGCAAAGGAAAGACTGGAATTTCCCAGGTCATGCTCTGGAATCCAGCTGCCTGCAAGATGTGTGGTAGTATCTGCAAGTCAAAAAGTTATTTACAGCTGTTTTCTGTGATGAGTCCAATAACATCACTGGCTAAACTAATCTATTTTTCATAGACGAAAAGGAGTAGTCAAAATTATCACAGATGATTTTGAAAGCATACACCTTTGTCCCCCTCTGGGTTCTATCAGTTTCTTTCCCTACTTATACAGCCTGCAAAAAAAAGTATCACAATAAGGCAGGCAAGGATCTGTGAGTAGACATGATATCTTTTATTAGACCAACTGAGTAGTTGGAAAAAGTTCTTAGCAAGCTTTCAGGCACAAATCACCCTTCTTCAGGCTTAGGGAGTCTCAGAAGCATTACAGCAAAGCCAAGTCTGTATTGCAATGCAAAGAATCAAATACAATCTTCAGTCTGCAGATGTTCAGACACCAGGCCTTGAATGAGTAACCCTAGCTCTATTACATTTTCAGGAAGAGGGAGGTATAAAACCTGTAAGACTAGGAAGGGAATTGCAGGGAAGGGTCCATGAAGGGAAATTCCTTTCCTCAGACTAGAATCACCAGAGAAACTGAAGTGGCAGCTGTGGCCACTCCTTGCCCTCTCTCTGCATGCTTCCCCTGGCTCCTTGGCCTTGCTGCTCTGTGGCTTAGCTTTCAGCCTGGAGCCCCACCATGATTGCAACAAAACCCAGGAGCCCAGGGACAAGGAAGAGCATTTTCTCTGGGCTCCTAGGTCTCGCCATGCGGCAGCTCTGTGCAGCGAGCAGAGCTGCCGCGGGTAATCCTCAGTGGTTCTGTTCTCAGTGAGACCTGAGCCCAGGGAAGCTTGCATGGTGGGATCCAGGAGCCTGGGGAAGCCTCCTTCTCCCTGCTTCGGTGTCACAAAGCTCCACACTGAGGATGGAACCGCAGAGGATTAACCTGCACTCAGCACAGAGCCACCAGGTTAGTCTTAATGTAATCCAGTGATTCTCAACCAAGTTGCCTTGAGATCTTTACAAAGGTCCCACACAATATTAATACTGTTAAGTTTATGAACGCTATTCACAAGATAAATCTTGAGATTTCACATAAGGACCCATACTGCTAAAAGTATTCTGCCTTCTTAGGGTCTTTCTGAGTTCTTGACAACAGAAGAATTGCTCTATTATTTTTCTGTAGCATAAAAAATGAGTGTAAATGAAGAGCTGGCATTTATTGAAGGGTTGAGTCTATTGTAGGGTGCCTCAGGTAGCGCCTTGTCAAGGGTATCTAAATACATCCAGTTCACTAGAGCTAGAGGGGGAAGAGATCAACAGCAGCTGGCAAAGCATGGCTGGGTACTGTTGCATAAATTGCTGGTTTTATCCCCTGGAGGCTAGTCCAATTCACCTCTAGAAGAGAGTCACACTTTCAGGCTGGGTCCAACTCTATTTTATTGCTTGCAAGCAGGCCGACAGAGGAGCTTGTTGCTCAAATCAGTGTAGACCCTAAACAAAGCACGCGCGCTGCTTTTATTGAGCTAGCAATTTTTAGCTGGCGTGTTACATTTTGACTGGTCATTACAAAACAAAACCTGGGCAACATGTAAGACATGGGTAGTGGGCCATCCTGTACCATGTGGGTGGAAAGTTACAGAATGCAGGGGTTAATACTAAAACAAGGAACAAAGAAACATAGAGAAAAGTATCTATTTTCGCTACAATTCC
>NW_017728992.1:54674843-54687640 GCF_001723915.1 Gavialis gangeticus | reverse complement strand
GTACTGCTCATACAGGCAGCAAGCATTTATCAAAGTCATGCTTAGCTAATATGTGGAACCTGTCATCCATGCAATTCAAAGCACTTTGCAAAGGAAGCTCAAAATCATCTCTCACATTGGGAAACAGACAGAGGCTTCCCAACACCACATGGCAAGTTAGCAGCAGAAAAGTGCCAGAACTCAGTTCTCCTGATTGACGGATCAGAGCATGAGCTAGACAAAGCTGTTTCTTGCCTGTTTGGGCCTTGTCACCACACGAACAATATCAAGGATGGATTGATGGCACGGAGATGGCTTTCGTTCCCTCCAAGCTGCAATCGAGGCACACAGGTGAAGATCTCCCTTGCTTCTGTCTATGCTATACCTATTGGGTATATAAATTTAAGGACGTTATCAATAATTTGGAAGATGAGATGGAGTGCACCCTCAGCAAGTTTGCAGGTGACACCAACCTCAGAGGAGCAGCAGATATGCTGGAGGGTAAGGCTACAATTAGACTGATTTTGATTCATAGATTGTAAGGCTGGAAGGGACCTTGGAGGGTCATCGGGTCCAGCCCCCTGCACCAAGCAGGAAAAGTAACTGGGGGCCAACTGACCCCAGCAAGGTGATTCTCTAATCTCCTCTTGAAGATTTCCAGGGTAGGTGATTGCACCACCTCTAGAGGGAGCTTATTCCAGAGTCTGGACACCCTGACTGTGAAGAAGTTTTTCCTAATGTTAAGCCTGAATCAGTCTTCCAGGAGTTTGTAGCTATTGGTCCTGGTTTTCCCCTCAGGTGTCCTAGTGAACAGTTGCTCACCGAGCTCTTAAGAGAGACCTAGAAAAACTGGAGGACTGGACCAA
This sequence comes from Gavialis gangeticus, assembly GCF_001723915.1. Lineage (NCBI taxonomy): Eukaryota > Metazoa > Chordata > Crocodylia > Gavialidae > Gavialis > Gavialis gangeticus. Next base: position 54,686,795 of record NW_017728992.1, on the reverse strand, counting down.
AAGAAATCTCATGAAGATTAATAAGGATAAGTGCAAAGTAGGACAGAGCAAACGCATTCAGTGGCACAGGCTGGGGACTGACAGGCTAAACAGCAGCTCTGTAGAAAGAGACCCGGGTGCTACAGCGGATAATAAGCTGAATATGACCCAACAGCGTGCCCTTGTTGCGAAGAAAACTAACAGCATACTGGCTGGCCTGCATTAGTAGAAGCGTTGCCAGCAAATCAAGAGAGGTGATTATTTTTCTCTAGTCAGAACCGGTGATGCCACATCTGAAGTACTGTGTTCAGTTTTGGCCTCCCCCCACCCCACTACAGAAAGGATGTAGGAAAATTGGAGAGTCCAGTGGAGGGTAACACAAAAGGTTAGGGGGCTGGGCCACATGACTTATGAGGAAATGCTGAGGGAACTGGGCTTATTTAATCTGTAGAAGAGAAGACTGAGAGACGATTTGATAGCAACTACCTGAAGTGTAGTTACAAAGAGGATGGAGCTAGACTGGTCTCAGTGATGGGAATCTCAGAGGAGCAAGAGAGTCCTGGCTCCAGGATGCTCCCACTCACCAGCCCTCTCTTGACAAGTCACACTTTTGCCGGTCTGAGATGTCATTAAGATTAGATTTAAAATGTTTTAAAGGTAACCTGTAACAGCACCGTGAGATCAGGGTACCATCTTTTTGATCCACTTTAAAGAATAATGTCTTTTGAGGAACACTATCAGGCCCGGTCTCATGTCAGAAAGTGGAAGTTGTGGCCACAAAGCTGGGAATTCAATCTAAAAATAAATATTTAAGCAAAGGCTTTATTTTCAACTGCATTCTTTCAGCTGCAAGTACATCATGCTAAAAGAGTGGGCAAGTGGTTTTGGTGCTGAGAACTGCTCTTTGATTATAAAGGCATGTGCCCACTAACCACATCCCCATGTAAGGAAAAAAACCCCACCAACTTACTGGCAATAAGCTGTTAAAAGTGAAAGCAGAATTACATTCTCTATGAAATCTTAATGCCAGTAAACTGGAAGCTACAAAAGATTCAGTAGTTACTTCGGTGCAGTAATATGCACTCTGAGCCATGCAAGTCCAAGACATTACGTCCTAGTCCATACTGTTTAGATTGCCGAGACGCAGAAACATTCCAGGGCTGCCAAGCAGATTCTTGTGATTCCCCTGAGTTTTTTGGTTGCTTAGGTCTGGGTGTACACCTAATCATGGAAAGCATGCGACCAGATTAGTCTCAATGAAGGCGTGATGCACTGCAACTGGGGTCTTGCACAATAATTTATTTTATAGTCTGGTATATCAAGCTAGTTGCATTTTGTTGACAGAAAGGTGAAATGTTGTTCTGACAAACTGGGATGAGTGGGAAGCACTATAAAAGAGAGTTAGTATAAATTCTCTCTTTTCCTTACAGGAAAAATGTGCAACAACTACTGAGCAAGTGTGTAGTGTGCTATATAGACTTAAAGGTAGATTATGTCTATCCTTTAAATGAAAGATAAAAGTTTGGCTCAACAACAAAAGGCAAATCACTGCTATGAGTTCTGTTGCATGCACATTGATCTCAGTGATAATACCTGCTGGGTATTAACTGCAACGAAGAGTGATTTTGATTCTGTACTTGGCAGTCAAATCTGGATCCAGAGCTGAATTTTCTGGGTTGTTTTTATCCATTATTAAAACAAACCACATTTTGATGTTAACCTAATCATAGTATCATGCTGACTTAACTCCCACACTTTAAAGAATGTGGACTTTGCTATGACAGAAGATGGTAACTTTAATACTTGGAAACCAGGAAACTTTTTTTAAAAGGGTCAGTTTATGACAGGTTGACAGCTGGGAATAATTAAGTGTTCTTGTCAAAGGTCAAAATAATAGGGTTAAATTCCTGTATTCCCAAGCAGAAACTCTTCTAGGACAGAAGTATTTTGGTCCCTTTTCTACAGACACCCAAAGAGAAAAAGGCAAGTTTGGATGGAAAGGTCTTTAAATGAGGTATTGCTAAATTATTACACTTCTGAATTCTAATTTTGACACTGTCGCCATGTCCAGACAAGTGCGGGCATGTGGTACGTGGCCTGATAGACACATCTGTAGTGCCGCATACCACATGTTCAGTTGTTTTCCATGCTGCAAGGGAGCAAGAGAGCTGACTTAATCTGCTATTAGATAACAGCACCAAAAAGGCCTGATGAAGTGCCTGATCTTTACAGACATTGGGAGAGCTGGGTCCAATTAACATGATGCCTCTTCCAGGCATGTGCTGTGCTTGGCACAGGGTCGTGCCAAGCTTAAAGTGCCATTTTGTTTTGTTTTTCATGTATGCAAGCAGCCATAAATTTTAAACTTGACATAATTATTAGCTATTTAATCACTACAACATTCTTTAGAACATGCTGTAGATATTTTCCAGGCGAATGCATGAAAATGTACCTTAACTCACTGCACACATACAGCTTTAATGAGCAACCAAAGGGGGAGAGGGGTTTAATATTTACTAGGCATAGTCTCACATTGGCACACGAAGAGTTTGCACATTGCATACTGAAATGAGGAAGATATCTATGTACATGTATTGCTCTGAGTGCTAAGTGCTTTTTTTCTGGCCTCTTATATTTAGCAGTCTAAGTGAATGTTGCTGAATAGATTTTCTTGGATTTATGTTTGCTTGAAGGAAGCATACCTTCACAGATCGTTGCTCCTTAGCTCTGTCTCTTCCCAACTCTGAAATCCCTCACACTTTCCAGAGGATGGGAGAGGACGCTGTCAAGATGGCGTTCTCTCTCTCTGTGCTCTAAATATGCCCAATCTGCTGTGACCACACATTCAAATAATCTGGGAGAATTCTCCCAGGTTTGTTTGCCTGGTAGAAAACTTTACCCAAAGCCACACGTATAGACATTTGGATGCTGAGAGCCTGATGAGTGGAGAGCTTGCTGATACTGTGCAGATGGTGTTGGGGAAGAGGGGAAGGGGAGCTGCTGCTCTCCCAGGAGAAAACATGAGAGTATAGATGTTCAGACTTTTCTCCCAGAGTAAAAATGGCCTCTTCCAGAGAAAAATAGCCTGCTTCAGAGAATAGCAATACACACACACACACACACACACACAGAGGAAACTGCCATCTCATGTAAGCAATTCATGATAGTTTCTGTTAATCATCAGCTATATGATCAATACTGTATAAATCCGGACTAGGATCCCCTAATCTTCCAGACAGATGCGATTAAAGAAGAGCCATACTGGGAAATCTCTCAGACATTCAGTAGTGAGGATTCTGTATTTGGAGTGCAGTTAATTGTTCGACTGGTACACGGTCCACAAAAGACTCCAGCTCACCCATCCAAAGCAATGTTGCTTCTGCAATTTTGACAGGAGCTGTAAGATTTTAAATTTTGGCAGAAAACTAGGATTGGTGAAATGAAATACTGTTCTTTCATCACAGCCCCTTTTCTCACCATAATTACATTTTCATCCAGGCATGCTCTTTGAGCATGATTTACTACCTCCCTGCAGTGGCTCCAAGGTAAGCAATTAAACTTCCTAATCATGATTTTAAAGAAGCAGTCATTGATCTTCAAAGATGTTACCTTTGCTAGACTTGTTTCTGTTCTAATGGACTTATCTGGCACATGCTGGAGACGTATGGATTCCAGGTCACTTAATTCAAGGATTCTAGTTCACTTCATTCATAACAACTCTGGCTAGTGACAGAATTGTCTCTACTCATGGTCCTCCACATGTCAGTTGGATTACATGAAGCAACAAGCAATTGAAGTTCTCTTTAAGAACCCTTAGTCGCATGCTTTATCATTATTATCATCATCATCATTATTATTATTATTATTATATAGCAAATTCAACTTAAGAAGCTAGTAGGAAGGCAAAGAAACAATGACTATTTTGTCATCCTTTAATAATGGAAGCTGCCCTTGACCTTTTAAACTAAGAAACTACAGCCAGGTGAAGTCTAGAAAGAGAAAAAGTTTCCATCGTCAGAGCGAAAGAGTTCTTCCTAATATCCAACCTAAAAATTTCCCCTTGCTCTTTGTCCTGTCCCCTATGACCACAGAGATCTGCCTGTCACCACCTTCTATAAAACCACCCATCAGGTATTTGAAGACTATTATCAAATCCCCACTTAGTCTTCTCTTTTCCAGACTAAATATTGCTAGCTCTTTCAGCTTTTCCTTGTAAGTAATGTTTTCCATACTTCTAACCATTTGTGTTGCTTCCTGCTGAATCTAATTGGCCATGTCTTTTTTGAAGCATGGTGCCAAAAACTGAACCCAATACTACAAGCAAGGCTTCACCAGTGCTGAACAGAGCAGAAGGAACACTTTCCTTCATTTGCAAGCAACACTGTGTTCAATACTGTCCAGTATGCTCTTGGCTTTTTTATAACAAGAGTGCACTGTTGATTTGTATTCAGTTTATGGTCCTCTATAACCTCAAGATCCTTTTCTTCAATACTGCAATTTAGGCAGTCATTCCTCAGTCTGTATTTGTGCATACAATTATTCCATAAACACTTTTCATTTGTACTTAACTTGATTAATGTTGTACCATTTCTCCGGTTTATCAACGACCTTTTGAATCCTAATTCACCACCACAGAATATTTTCAACTCCATTCATCTTGGTGGAATTTACTCCACCCATCTGCAAGTTTGCTAAGAACGCACTCTATGCCATCTTCCAAATAATTAATAAGGACACTGAAAAATACCAGACCCAGGACAGATCTGTGGAGAGTCTCACTTGATACTTCCTTCTTATTAGACATTGAGCCATGGATGACTGCTTTTTGAGCAACCAGCTTTATGTCCACCTTACAGTGGTTTTATCTAGACTGTATTTCCCTAGCTTACTAATGAAAATGTCATGGGACACAGTCCCATGCTGAAGTCAAGGTATATAACATCCACTCCTCTACCCCATTCCACAGAACCTATCTGCTTGTTATAAAAGAAAATCAGGATGTTCAGATGTGGGTGGCTCTTAATGAATCCATGTTGGCTTTCCCTGATCCTCTTGTGCTTATAGATTTCTTGATGACCTGTCCTATGCTCTTTCTAGGTATCAAGGTCAGACAAACTGGCCTGGAATTTCTTGAATCCTTCTTCTCCTCTTTTTAAAAGATGGGCACTATATTTGCCCTTTTCTAATCATGTGGGACATCACTGAAGTCAGATGAGATCTCAAAAATAACAGCTGTCAGGACCTCTGACCAAGTGTGCCTGGCTGGACCGAGCACTTGAGTTATCACACCTGCCCCTGATCCCTGGCTAATGTGACTCCCCCAATTTACTGCAACTGGAGTGGCTGCTGAAAGCATCAGTCACCTGTTTTAAGCACAACTACTAGCTGATGCTGCAGACTTCACATAGCTTCAGTCTGTTCCAGCAAGCCTCATGTTCAAAGCTCTCTCTGGTTCTCTTGGCTCCTGACTTGGTTTTGGCTTTTCCTGACTCTGACCTGGGATCTCCCCTGGAACTTGGTACCTGCTGTCTGACCACCGATTTCTAATCTCAGCTTGTTTCTTGGACTATGTCTCTTGGGCTTTTGCTCTTAGCTCTCCTGAAACTTAATTACCCATGTTCTCTACCCCTCCAGGCCAGACCCTAACCGACGACTTGGGAAATCTGTGCTCCTGCCTTGCTGACTCCCTAGTCACTCCTAGTGGCCTACCACAGACCTGGCCACCTACATCCCAGATGAACCCTCACAATAGCCAGCAGCACCAAAATTGATCCAGCCAATTCCCCAAGTACTCCAGGATACACTTGTCCAGGTTTGATTACTTGAAAACATCCAACTTCTCTTAAGTCATTCTTCATCTGTTCTTCTACTATGCTAGGCTGCTTGTCTTCTCCCATATCCTTGCTGCCAGCTGTACCTGTGATCTGATAGCTGACCTTATTTGTGAAGGCCGAAATTTAAAAAAAACAACCTTTAACTATTTCAGCCTTCTCTGCATCCATTACTAGATTACAGTCTGCATCTAGTATGGGACCTACACTTTCCTTGGTCTTAGTCTTACTTCTGACATATTTGCAGAACACTTTTTAATTGCCCTTTATGTTCCATACTAGTTGCATCTCAATTCATGCCCTGGCCTTCCTGATTTTCCCTCTGTATGCCTACGTGACACTCTTCTATTCTTCCATAGTAATTCTACTTTTTATATGATTCCTTTTTTTGAGTTTCAGTTCACTGAGGAGTAAGCTGTTTAGCCAGGCCAGCCTCCTGTTACACTCCCTATTCTTTCTTTGCATTAGAATAGCCTGCTCTTACACCTTTAATATGGCCTTGTTAAGGTCCAGCCAACTCTCCTGGATTCAGCAGTTGGATCCTATCATGAGGGACTAGAGAGCATGACCAGAACAAGTTTTGATGTTCCACACTTATCTAGCAAATCACACCCACCAGCTACCACTTATCTACTCTTTTTTCCAGATTAATATTTAGCCACATAGCAAAAAGCTTAATTAAGATGATACCAAAGCTGAAAATTTGGGCAAGAAGTTTCCAAGAAATTCTAAAAAGTCACTAGAAACATCATCTTTCTACGACAAGATTTCTTCCTCTCTTACGACAGACTGTATTTATAAAAATGAAATGCTTATAAGAGTATAGTCATTACCAATCACTTAGAATTAAGGGAGAAGGAGGAGAGAAGTTAATGATGGGCCATTCTATAATTTTCAGATCTGTACAGTTCAGAGGATTTGAGATTTCAGTATGCTTTGCTTGCTTAATATATGGCTATTTCTGAAAATAGCAAGGATCAAATGCACTGCAGAACTTTCCATACCTGTAATTACACTGCACAAGAATGCAGTGAGTAATGGTATTTTAATCCACATTATTTGATATTGCTGCAACTTGATAGGTCTTCAAACAGTACAAAATCAACCTTGATCTGACTAATTCTCTTCACTTAGGAAGAGGCCAAGCACAAGGGGATGCATATGTCTGCTTTCTTTAACTCATTTCAGTTCAGTTTATTAAGGATTCTGGCTGAAATCCATGCTCCCGAAAACAACATAACAGACGTACAACCATAATATAAATTGAAACAAAAACAACAGAAATGCAAATATAATAATAAAATGCAGCCAACCACTATAAAAACATTATTCCCACTCCTAGAATTAACATAATCAAGTACAAATATGGTGATAAATCAGATCATGAATCTATAAAAATGTTGTGCATAGGTCCACAATTAACGCAGTAAAAAACAAATATAGTGACAAAGTTTATTGGTCATATCAACAGTAAAGGATGTTCAGCTCCGATCACTTCAGCCTTGCAAGCAAAAATTGCAAGACGGTATACTAAATATGGATCTGCTTGCTGGAAGAGTCATATTAATTTCTCTCTATTTGAGAAGTATATCAACTTCTGCAAGAAAGGTAATAAATACTTTCTCCTTATGTCATTATACAGAGGACATTCTAAGACATAATGAACAGTGGCTTCCAAAAGACAGTCTGGGCAACATCTTTAAGCCCTTGAATTGCCCCTATGTCCAGCCAAAACAGCTGTGGGCATCTGTTCAGTCCTGAGTCTATTCAAAGAGGTTCACCATTTGCTGTTGAGATCCAGCTGTAAATACCTTTCTCCCCAACAATCTAATTTCCAAAGAATAATATATAGATGGGCAATGCAAGTAGCCCTGGCCAAACTCAGATGCAAAACTCATTCTGCCTGGCAATATTTCAAAACCTCTGGAAAACCCGGACCTTTTCTATGGGGGAGAAGAGTCTTTCATTGTCATAATGCCCCATCCCGGAAAATGCAAAAGTGCAGGAAAGAAAAGCTAGCCAGGGAGACTGAAGAGAAGGGGGATTATTGATGTCTTGTATATAGCACAATTTGAGCAAGCAAGGCTGTAGAAGAGGCAGAATTTTAAACCAGAATCCCACCATTCCAATAATAATATTAGTTAAAATGGAATCCCATCTCTAATCTCAAGAAGGAAGCAGGAGTTGAAGAAAGAAGACCCAGAAGAGCCTTGAAAAACTTATTCAGAGGTATGTCTACATAATTACTGATGGCATAGCCCCATACTTCTGTGCCATACAGGATCTGAGATGCAACTTTGGCTTTATATGCTAATATGGGTTGGACTGATCGTCTTACTGTGTTCTCATAAAATGTATTTATATCCACTGCCGATTTGGCTGCCTTAGTTTAACCAACTGAATGTGAAGTGTCCATGATGGAAAAGCTGTAAACATCACACTCAAGTACCTATAGGTTTTAACAACTTTAAGTTTGATTCCTGCCCCCCTGGCCACCCCCCAACACTGACAGTGTTCCATGGGTATTTCATCAAGCACCTTCCCCAAAACATTATTTTGGATTTATCATAATTTATCTTTAAGTTATTCTGTCCACAAAGATGCTCAAAAGTTGTAATTGCTCTCTGTAATCTGATGGGGGTTCTTGACAGTATGATGGTGTCATCAGCATACATTAAAATAGGGATCAGGGTTGCTAGTAATTTGGGGGGATGAAAATGAGTGATCTGCATGTTTCCAATAATATCATTCATATAAAGGTTAAATAGCAAGGGGGCCAAAATACATCCTTGTCTAACCCTTTTAGCGTCTGAAATTTCTGTGTAAATTCACCCCTCAGGCCCCATCTAACTTGGATCTTTACAATATTCTATCAGCAGATGCAAAAGAGTCAATCCCATAATTTAACAGTTTCTCCCAAAGTTTACTTCCATCTATACTGTCAAAAGCCCTTGACAGAATAACAAATGCAACATACAATGCTGATTGGTGTATTTGCATATATTTGTGTGTAAAAAACTGAAGAATAAATATGTTATCAATAGCAGAATATCCACCCCTAAATCTGGTCTGATATTCATATAATGTTTTCTCCTTTTACCTATACTATGAGATGGTAGAACAAGTGATACCCAAAGATTTTAGCCAAGATGTCTATTAAATTTATGGGGTGATAAAATTCTGGCTTATCTTTTAGACCTTTCTTGAAAATAGATACAATGGTACACTCTTTCAAGGAATCTGGGATTTGGCCCAGCTCAATTATAAAGTTATACCATTTTTCCAAGACCAGAGTCCACCATTTGATATTATCAATATAAACTTCCACCAGTATTCTATCTGGGCCTGGAGCTTTATTCTTCCATTGTACTTGGAGAAGATGCTCTATTTGATTATTTGTTACCAGATACTTAGTTGGATCAATAATAGGTATATTACCCCCTTAATTACTATTTATTTGCTCCATGAAAGAAGTAAAGTGATTGGAAAAATATTCTACCCAACTGTCTGCAGTAATGTTATTTTCAACGTTATAGTTATAATTAGCTATTCTCTTTGACACAACTAGCCAAAAGGTTTTACTATCTTTGGCGATAATTACTGATCTCAATTTGTCCCACTGCTGGTTGTAATATTCTTTTTTCTTGTTTTGGATTTTTTTTTTTTTAAATAAAGCAAACAGGGGGCATGAAAAATAGGATTCCAGTTTCTTGGCAAAATGTTTTCTTCTGTATCAATGGACTAATCTATTTTTAGCTTTTGTGAAGTTGTTCAAAGAACAGAAATTCCTGTGCCCTAATCTGGAGAAAGTTTTGCTCTTCCCCTTTGCCTTGCACTGGAGTGCTGAACAATAAAATAAACACTTTCAAAAGCAACTTTCTCAGAAGTATTCCCAAAATATAATTCTACTTTTCCATCACATCTCAGTTCCCCTATGCACTCTTCCATACAAGTCTTTTAGCCCATTTGAAGACAAAGAATTGTCTTGTTGTTAGGGCACTGAATTAGGAGCTAAGTGATCTGAATAAAGTTATTAGCTTCCTCAGAAGCTACCCGTGTGCAAGTCACTTAGGACCATTGTCTCAAGCCTCTAGATGGAAATATAAAAAATGCCTCCTCCTTTTTATTCCCCCATCTTCTGTGCAGGGTCTGGTATAAAGAGAGTCCTTCTTGCACTCAGGCATCTGGGCATCTATGCATGTGCTCCAGCATGGGGAGGAGGGAGGGAATCTTTTAATTAGAGCAGCTCTCGAAAGCAGCTATAATTAAAATGCCTGCAACATCTCATGTATTCAGTGTTGTGCACTTCAAAATGGTAATGGGGGTGCTTTAACTAAAGCTCTCATTCAATGAATTTTAGTTAAAGTGACCCTGCCATTCCAATTAGATTAATTGAATGTGCTCTGCTGCATTCTAAATAGAACGCTTTGGAGCAGGTGTCCTGCATGTGTACAAGCACTGGAAGTCCAAAGATTCATGAAACTAGTCGCCGTTGTCCATAGTAGTCTAACAAGTAGTACCAAGCCATCTACATCATCTGGCAACTGGATGATGGTACCTTTGCACCATTCTGTGAAGCAGGCTGTGGTCCAAGGGGGGCGGGGCCAGGGCAGGCACATAGAACTACATGTTTGTTAAGATTGGTGCAGTAGCTGTAGACCACCAGAAAAACCTGCCACAGAACCTCAGCAGCACTGGGGCTTATTGTTGCAAATGCAGCCAAAACCTTTCTGTGCCTCAGACTCCTTACCCACAGTTATGATCATATTTATCTGCCATTGTGTTGGATTGTAAGGTCTAATTCATCAGTATCTACAAAGCATATTGAAATGCTGAGCTATAAAATAGCATTACATATACAAGTAGTAGCTAGAATAACTTTTCACTCATTAATCAGAAAAGCTTTGTATTTTAGATGCTGTTGCATTCTTTTGTGAATACAATGCAGCACCAGAATCCCTTGCCATTCTTTTGGTAGAGGAGATGAGGACTCAAATTCAACATAGTATTTCCTGAAGTGTGTAACTCAGCTACCTGACAGATGGTTGCACTGTAACTGATATCTACATCAGTTTGAAAAGGCAGACTTGGTCTTAAAAAGAGATGTAACAAGAGAAATTATGGGCTATACAGATTTAGAGTTAATACAATATGTGCTCTGAGGATGCCACTGCTTGAAGTTGCAAAGACAACTATTAAGGGATAAATTACTATTTTAAGCCATCACAGTCAGGCAAAAGGTGAACAAACCTAAAGCATATGATGATTACTGGAAAGTTTTTCGACTCCAGGTGGCTCCTTACTTGCCATTAGAAACATCTAACATTATAGAGGATTACTAGAGTAAGACATATGACCAAAGAGGAGTTTCAAGTCCAGAGCTCCTGTGGTTGCTGGACTGATATTATAAAGAGATTTCTTGTTACTCTTTCTGCTCTTTCAAGTGAAGCAAAGCAACGTTGTCAAGGCATTATTACTGCTTTTGATGGAAATAAGGGCATTTATTTTTTATGATTTATGTATTTTTATGAAAAAAACTGACATGTTGAAAAAATGGATGCCTGCAAAGAGTCTTCAGGCAAATTATTTCATTTTTGATGTGTTCCCAAAAACTTACATCTTCCATGGAAAATTTCAGACAAGGAAAAATACAAAATTGTCAAAAGTGTCTGTAATGAAAAAACAATGCAACCTTCTTCTTTTCACCACCAGGTCTAGTTGTCAGTTCTATTACCATGGTTTTACAGATGGGAAAATTAAGGTGTGTACCCCATCTGACTGCTTTTCTCTGCAGGCATACTTCTGACAAATTGCATTTTGTGGCAAACAAGATGAAGGCATAAGGAAATGTTTTGTCTCGCTTGGAAGAAAACAGAAATAATTGCTTCCATCTAACCTCAAATCATGGCTTCATTTTCCATTAAGCTGATCTCTCTTCTCCCCTATGCCCTTCTGAAGGGCAGGGTGGCACCTTAGAGACAAGCTGGTTTAGAGCAGAGGTTCCTACGCCCCGGTACTGGGCCACAAAGGGTTGGCTTCCAGTCCTGAGGAGGGTTGGCTGCCGGACTGGAAGTCCGGAAGTGACCGGCATACTGCGGCGCGGCAGCCAACCCTTTTTTATACTGAGTATAAAAAAGGGTTG
>NW_017728992.1:54669890-54674832 GCF_001723915.1 Gavialis gangeticus | reverse complement strand
AGCCAACCCTTTTTTATACTGAGTATAAAAAAGGGTTGGCTGCCGCGCCGCAGTATGCCGGTCACTTCTGGACTGCAGTTTGCTGGCCTGCAGTCACTTCCGGTCTGCGATTTGCCAGTCCATGATCTAAAAAGGTTGGGAACCCCTGGTTTAGAGAGAGGCATAGGCTTTCATAGGCAAAAGCTATGAAACCCTGCCCTGCCTCCTCCCCAACTTTGCACTATGAAAATCTCATTGAGAACATCATTGATACCCAGGTTCCAAAAGAACAGGCTGGCTTTTGGAAAAAAAGTAGTGTACCACTGAACAAGTTACATTACTTACATCTGACATAGAAAACAGATTTGAAATGAGGCAGAAAACAAGTGCAGTCTTTACTGACCTTACAGCTGCCTATGGTACTGTATGTCACCAAGGCCTCAAATATAAACCTCATTCTATGATACCTTACCACAAGCTATGAGCTTTCATTATGAACGTGATCTCAAGCAGACAGTTCAAATTCAGTACTAGCTCAGAAGAAAATAGCAGAGTATGCACTCTGAAGAACTAAGTCCCCCAAGGGTCAGTGTTAACACTGATATTTTTCAATGTATATACCTCAGACTTCCCTCATACAACATCTAAGCAATCCATGTGGGCTGACAATGTCGCCATAGTAGCCCAAAGAACTGATAGGACACAACTGAAAAAGATGCTAAATACTGACATGGATCTCATGTCTGACTATCTCCACAAGCGGCATTTGAAGTTGAGCATCAATAAATCAGTATCATCACTCTTCCACCTGGATAATTGTTGAGCCAAGAGCATGCTGAATATCAGAGCAGGCAGCCACATCCTTCCCCATGAGCATACCCCCAACCTACCTAGAAGTCGCATTACACCACTCCATTACCTATAAAAGTCACATCCAGAAGGTCAGCAGTAAAGTCTCTGCACAGGTAGCTGCCTTAAGATATTTAGCCAGCACGACAAAGGGTGCCAATATTAAAGCACTCAGAACCATCACACTTGCAACAGTGTATGCCCCAGCAGATTACTGTGCTCCTGTATAGTCTAGAAGTTGTTCCACTAAAAAGCTCAATACTGTACTTAACAGTGTGCTGAGACGCAGAACAGGCTGCATAACTTACACACAGATGTACTCCCTGTACTCTTGGGCATTAGACCAAGTGATATAATATCATTACTGGCAATAGAGGCAAGAGATGACAAAAATCACCTGCTTCATCAACTGAAGACCTGAATAGATGGAGGCTTAAGAGGCTTAAATGTTGTAAACCATTTATACATGAAGCCCACAAGCTCCTGAAAGAGATTGGGGATGATGAACCAAGCCTATGAGCAGCAATGGACTGGGCCAACCTCTGGAAAAGGTCAGACCTATTCCTACAGCATTTTATACTAACATCAAATGAGTCCCCCATTGGGAACAACCTTGACAGAGAAGTGTGGGTCAAGCTGAACAGACTAAGATCTAGAATAGATGCTTCAGAACAACACTTCACAAGATGAATATCTTGGATAGCCCCCTGTCTGTATGTGGTGTCCAACAAACAAAACAGCACTTATTCAGAAGCTGAAATCTTTATAGATGCCCAGATGGGGCAGATGGAAACTGCACATTGAGCGATAATACCAGACAGCGGCTCATATATTTGGAAGTTGATATCTGATGCCATATGGGGGGCGGGGGGGAGTAAGAGAGGGGGGGTTCTCATTTCTTACAGGCAATATTCAGTTCTGTGCAAAACAATTTGGTTTCCTGTCTACTCAGAAAAGTACTCACAAAAGCTCTGTTTAAATAGGATGCAGTTTCAAAAAAGAAAGCTCAGGTAACTTGTGGCAAACCGAGTCCTAGCAAGTGGCGATACCATATAGCAGCAAAACCTCAGCAAATTCAAGAAGTACCTTAGGGACTTTTGTTCATGAACCAGCTCCTTTTTCATTTTATAAACTTTTAGCGCCATTTTTTCCCCCTCAGTTACACTGGTACAACCCTACTGATCTCATGGAGCGAATAGGATTGCATTGCCTTAACCAAGAGAATTCAAACCAATCTTGTATGTCTTTTAGCGAGACAAACATGTTTCATGTTTAATATGCAAAGTTAGTCCTTCTGAGATCAGGTTACATACTTTGAAAATCCCTTTGATATTTGGTATTTGATATCCCTTGCTCAGCCCTTTCCATTTGAATTATCATTCTGTACCCAGGCTAGCAATGGAATGAGATTCTGTGAATAAGATTTTTTTTTCCCCCTGAGACCATTTCAGGTTCTTAATTTTCTCCCTCTTTGCTTTGCTATAGCAGTCTCTAAATTACTAAAGCCAAAAACATAACTGAAAACTTTGTCACTCTAAAAGACAACAGATAAACAATTCTAAAAGGAAATTCAACCTATTTCTCTCCAAAAAGTCCCCTGAGTCAAAAATATAATTTATTTCAGCTCCATGATACTTGATTATCATTATTAGCAATATTCTACTATTTTCTTTAGAGCAGAGAATATGACTGGGCAATATACAAGAATAGGTGATATCCTTGTAAAAATGAGAGTATGTTCAGGCAATTACATTATATAATCCCTTTAATAAATGTATCAATCTCCATTTTAAAATTAGATCAGGTGCTTTTTGACCCAGAAGTCTAATTCGGAAGGTATTCCAAAACTTCAGTCTTCTAATGGTTTCTATTTTTAAGCTGGAATTTATCCACAGACAGTGTGTGTTATTCAGCACATCATCTTTTAGTTTACAGAGATCTTTTCCAGTATTTACAAAGAGTAATCCCAGCCTTCAATCTGGTAAGCTAAAAATGCCAAGGTCTTTGTTTCATCTCATATTATAGGCTCTCCCTGATCATCCTCGTCACCGTTCAGAATCCTGGAATCATAGAAAATAAGGGTTGGACAGGCCGTTCTGCTCAAAGCAAGACCAGCTGCAATTAAACCATTCCAGCCAGGCCTTTGTCAAGCCAGGCCTTTAAAACTTCCATGGATGGAGATTCCATCACCTCTCTAGGTAACCTGTTCCAGTGCTTCACCACTCTCCTAGTGAGAGAATTTTTCCGAATATCCAACCTAAGCTTCCCATGCTGAAATTTCAGACCATTGCTCCTTGTTCCATCATCTGCCACCACTGAGAACAGTCCAGCTCCATCCTCTTTGGAACCACCCTTCAGGTAGTTGAAGACAGCTATCAAATCCCTCCTCAGTTCTCTCTATTGCGAACAAAATAAGCCCAGTTCCCTTGGCCTCCCTCCTAAGTCATGTGTCCCAGCCCCTTCACCATTTTAATGGCCCTCTGCTGGGCTCCCTCCAACTTATCCACATCCTTTCTGCAGTGGGGGGCCCAAAACTGGACACAGTACTCCAGATGTAGCCTCACTAGTGCAGAATAGAGGGGAATAATTACTTCCTTGACCTGCAGGGCAATGCTCCTACTAATACAGCCCCTTATGCGGTCAGCCTTCTTGGCAACAAGGGCACGCTATTGGCTCATATCCAGCTTGTTGTCCACTGTAACCCACAGGTTCATTTCTGCAGAGCTGCTGCTTAGTCAGTTGGTCCCAAGCCTGTAGGATGAAAGAATCCCATGAACTGCTCAGTGCAAGACTTTGCACTTTTCTTTGTTGAACCTCATGAGCTGTACATGAGATGCTGTAATGCACAATAGCTTATTCTATTGCACATTAGCACATCATGGCAAAAACCGTGCTAATGCACTAATGCGCAACAGAATTAATCTACTGCACATTAAGCGCCACAAAAAAAAATCTGCCTTTGTTACTGTGCATTAGCGCAGGCTAATGCGCCTTCCTGTGCTACCTCATATTAGAGGTATTAAACTTAATGTGCAGTAGCAAAGGCACGTTAATGAACGTGTAGATGGACCCAGAGTGTAGCAGTTTACCGACTTGGTCATTCAGAAAGGCATAAGCTTCAGTAGGTGGCAGCCTACTTTGTCAGCTGCTAGTATTGGACTTGCAGAGACCAGGGACATTAAAGAGAAAGGAATAAAGTAGTTTAAATACAAAAGGATAGGGAAAGGAAGAGGGAAGGAGGAGTACTGCTGCTGAGGGAGGTGAAGGCAGGTTGAAGAGTTCAAAAAGGAAAAACAGAGCAGTTGACCCATTAAGGGACAGCAAATTTCTAAAAGCTAGTCCAGGTAATGGGATAAGAATTCAGAGTCTCTACTGAGACCATACTTAATGCAATTCAGTCTGTGAGTGAATTCTTGTTTCATGTTCAAGTTGGTTTTTAAAATCGTATCATTTAAGAAAAGCCATTAAGCGAAGAAATGTCCCAGAGACGGTACAGTGTTCTGTAAAGGACTGTCCCTTTCTTTGTTTCTGACTGGTGAAACTAGCAAGCCCCAATAAAGAATGAAATTACTCTCCTATTTTTTCACTGAGCCCTCATCTTCTCATTTATCCCTCTCATCTGTCCTTCTTTTCATCCATTTTTTTGCTGCTTTATTACTTTCATTCACTGATATTTTATCAAAAAGCACCCTCCTGGTGTTTTTGTATAAACTTTGGTGGTAAATGCATTTCTTTCATGTATGTGGTTTTTAGCTTTGGGGCTTTTTTAGTTATTTATTTATTTTGCATTCTCAGGCTCTAGCAAGCCTTCCTAATTCTTTATTAAAAAGATCTGTTGCTTTAATTTCAACTCAGAGAATACAGTATTGTCTTTGACTCATTATGTATCCTTTTTGTTGTTTTAAGAGATTAGTGGTTTATTTTGTACAGCATTAATTCATAGAAGCTTTAACATAGATCTCTCCATTTTGTGCTAGGCACCATATAAACACATAGAAGTCATAATTTTGACTCTAAACAATTTAAAGTATAGGTAAATAAGAAACGCAAAGTGTGAAAGAGAAAATGAGATACGATAGGTCAAATGTCTTTTCCAAAGTCACATAGGTGAATG
>NW_017728992.1:54654772-54664890 GCF_001723915.1 Gavialis gangeticus | reverse complement strand
AGCATTGCAGCAAATTGAATGATCATTATGTGAGGGAAAAAAGGGGATGTCGTACTGAAATATTCTGATTGCATTAGAGGTGTTTGATCTGCTTATGCTGTAAAAAATTAGAGGGAGATTAGATGGACTAGTATAATAGTAAGACTGAAACGTGAGAATTAAACAACTCAGAGAGAGGTTCAGAAAGAACTCTTGGGTAGAGATGCTGATAATTTCACACCACAAGACACAGAGGCAGGTTGTTTTTAGTGTAATTCAGTTGTACAAATGTGGCTGTGCTGGAAGGACTCTTGGGTCTAGTCCATAAAGCTCAAGTTTCAAGGACTACCCAGGAACTCTGGGGCTCCCATGTAATTCACTTTGCATTTTTTGGTTTTGTTTTTGTAGGAGGAGGCTGCACCATCAGAGGAGAGGCACAATTCCATAAGCCTGATTAGCGAAGTGAGTCAGGACACAGAGTTTTGAATATGGCTGCTGAAACTGGCATTTAGATGTACATTTTAGTCAAGAAAGACTGATTTGAGTCTTTGGCTTAAGAACTGTTTTCCTTGGGTGGCCAAGTTTGAAAAGCTCATGTTAAATAAAGTCTACTGCCAAGGGGAATGTGGAATTAGCAATTAGAACATATGGCTAGCATCAAGGATTATAACCCTCACACTGGTCCTATGCTGTAATCTGGCTCAGAGAGTAAGGAGCCCAAGACACCCTGGAAACCGTGGAAAAGACTAATTTGGGCCAAAGACATGGGGAGATCTTTGGGTCTCTTTCCCGCCCCCCCCCCATATAAGTACACCAATGAGAAAGTGAATATATTGCTACCCAACTATGGATAGGGACAGACATTACACAAACTGGTTTATGTGATCAGAAACTGGTTTAATAAACCTGTAACAGAACAGATGTTCAGTGTACGTAAACCAGTTTGAAAATGGCTGAAACTGCTTTGACATAAGCCTGGTTGAATGTAGTATCAGACTCAAGTGATTTGGGTCAAACCAGTGTATGCCATGTCTGTCCCATACCTCTTCCTGGTTTAACTTAAACCAGAGTCCCCCAGCACCCCAGATGCTTTGCAGCCCTGGGCAGAGCTCTCTGCTCCTCAGTAGGGCTGGCTCTACCCCTCTGGTCCCTGGCTGGAGCTCCAGCAGAGACAGCAGGCACAGCAGTGTCTGCCTGGCTTTCCTCTGCCCCACCCCCTGCTCAAGCAGGGATTTCCCACTCCTGTCTCCCACAGCATGGCCCCTACCCAGTATGTCGTATGCAAGCTAATGCTGAGAGGCGTCTGTGTAAGGCAGACAGAACAGTGTCCACTTAAGGCTTTTTGGAGCTAATCAACAAGTAACTGGTAATGTCCCTCCATTCCTTCCTTGGGAAAGCTGGTTAAGAAGAGCTTGTTTTGTTCTGATGGGCTGATAAACGCTATCAACTCCCTGTGTAATTCTCTTCTGACTCCATTGCTGGCCAGGGGCAGTGGGAGGGAACTTCTCTGGCCCGGCCCTGGCCATGCCCCCCCGAGCTCAGTACAGCGGAAGAGAAGGGAGAGCTGCTTTAGCTACCCCTGACTTCTAGTCTGAGCCACTGCATGCATGTGCCTGCATTTCTTCAGTCCAGAGGTGATGGATGTATAATTACAAACTGGTTTAGCCTAGCCAAGTTAAACTAACCTGCAAAGATTGAATCAATTCAGTCTCAGGCTTTTTGAACACAAAAAGCCTATATGTAGTAATAGCAATTGTACGTCAAAATTAGGCCTGAATTTGAGCCTAGCCTTTTTTTAAAATGGGCCTTTAGGTAAGACGTCAAACCTAATCCTTAAGGAAACCTTAATTTGTTTCCCTCCTCAATGGTTGCATTCGTTTGCTTGTACAATTATTTGTTTCTGCAATTTGCTTCTATAGGCTTGGTGACCAGCCTCTGAAGCTCTATAGCTAACAGCATCTTGCCTTTAATAAAACTACCTGTTTTTTAAATCTCTTCTAGCTGTTGCCTTTTGTCTACCGGGTGGTTGATTTCACCTTTGCTTGTATTTACATCTGGAATAAATTTGGCCAATTGTCAAATTTGGCCAATTGTCTCTCATATGCACAAGCAATTAAGCATTCATTTAAATTTCCCTAATGTTACTGGTTAAATGGTAAGTTTCATCTACTGGAGACCAGCACCCACCTATACTCACTCATTTTCCAGGTGGCAGCAGCAGGCTGGGAAAGCCCCTCACCTGCCACCTGCAGCTTTATGGGGCTGTGGTAGGGCTCGCAGCTGCTGCCTGCCCCTGTCGTGAACATCTTGGGCTCCATGATGAGGGGCAGAGGCTTGCCATGACAGTTGACTGGGAGGCTGCAAATGGCTGCAGTGGGGTCTGTGGAGCCCCAGCCCAGCTTATAGCTGGCAGCAGGTGTATGGGCATCTTTGAGAGGATGGCAGGGAAAGGGCTGGGATGCCCCGCCTCCCCTCCTCCTCGCTCTTCCCTCTCTCCCACCCTCCTGCCTTCAGGGGCATTATGCCACTTCCTTTCCCCTGCAGTACATTGGGGAAGCTTCTCGCCCCATGTTAAACAATAACCAGTAACGCATTATTGGTTATCAGTATATGAATGGTTAAGTGTTTAAATATTTGATTGTTCACATCCCTAATGCAAGGCACAATGTTTTGATTGGCATATTGTTACAAGCAACTCAGAGCAGGAAACTTTTGATATAACTTAACAGCAGAATTCAGTCTTTAAACATGAGCTTGGCCCTTGTTCCAAGGGCTCATCTCCTTTCATGGGTGATATTATTTCAGTTGTACATGACATGGCTCTTATAGTTTCTACACCAAAACTCCATGCTGTTAATATTAAGAGTATTGACTATGTTACTTTAGATTCAGCATCAGTTGTTGCCCTGGATGAAAAGTGGACCAGAACTAGTGTTTACCTGAAAGGTTTCTGCTTTCCACTGAAATCAGTAAGAGATGAGTCAAAGTGTGAAGATGCAAAGAAGCCAGTTATTTTGTCTTCCTACCTAGAGCAGGGGGCCTGGACCCGATGATCTGCAAAGTCTCTTTCAGCCCCTAACAATCTATGAATTTGTGAAGAACAAGCTCTTTATCTTCCTTCTACAGTGCTCCTTGTTGGAGCAACTCCACTGATTGTCCTGTAGGCAGCTGCATTGTCACACATTCAATAGAACTCTCCCTTTTAACAAAAAAGAAATACATTTCTTTATCTTTCTAGTTAGCGTGTGGACTTTAAAAACATTGATATGGCTCCAAAGGTATGCTTTCAGAAGAAGAATAACCTTTTAGTTGGGGGAAAGCTCTTGATGCCATCTGTTCTTTATAGATTTTCAGATCGGGCAGTGAGTGTTATGGGTTGCACAAATCCAATGGATGCACATTGTTCAACATAGCACCATATTCCCTGGGATGTGGCACATGATTGATGGGCTGAAACAAGGACAAATGTCCCCACCTGCTGTAATAGAGGAGTGATCCTCTCATGTTTCCTGGAAATGGAGGATGTATTCACATTCTGCATCTCCAAGGTCAATTATAAATGGTTTCAAGTTCAATTGCAGGGCAGGAGCTGGGAGCTCCCTGCATGGGGACAGTTCCTGGAAGTGGCTGGGACCTGCCCCTCACCAGGACAGTTCCCAGCCAACACCGGGCTGTGTGGGGAAGCATGTGCAGCCTGGAGGTGGCTGGAGACTGTCCTATATATGCAGACTACCCCGCACAGCCCAGGAACTATCCCGGTTGGGGTAGATTGCAGCCCCATGCTCCAATCAGATGACAGAGACACAGGGTTTAGAAAGAGCTCCAGGGGTGGGGGCAGGGTTCTCAGGCCCCTGCCCCAATCTGCCAGTGGGGCAGCTAGCAGTGAGCTAGCTGCTTCACCAGCAGATCAGGGCAGCGGGCTGGGACCTGCTCTTTCCCTGCATCTCTTTCTAAGCCCTGTGCCCCTGATCAGGGAGCCAGGGCCAGGAGCTCCCTGCTGCCAGGGAAGGGGGACATTATCTCTGCCCCAGCAGCAGGTAGTCCCCTAGTGCATGAGACAGCTGTCTCTCGGCCCAAAGCTGTCAGCCCGCTGAGCTAGCACCCAGGGGGAGTCTGGAGCTCTCCCCAGTGGTAGCAGGAGCCCATTGTAGGGCTGCAAGGAACTAGGAACAAATCTGCTCCTTAATCCTCACTTGAGTAGACACTACCCAAAAACCCTTCCTGTGCAGTAGCTTACTACAGTAGATG
Source organism: Gavialis gangeticus (assembly GCF_001723915.1). NCBI lineage: Eukaryota > Metazoa > Chordata > Crocodylia > Gavialidae > Gavialis > Gavialis gangeticus. The sequence continues at coordinate 54,660,663 of NW_017728992.1, read as the reverse complement.
ACCCCAGTATGGACTAAAGGGTTCTGCTTCTGCACTGAAAAGAGAAAGCTAAAAGCTAAAATTTAACCTGAAGCTAAAGCAAACAGCTTGGAAATAGAGACAGACCACTCAGGAACTAGTACCGAGGCCTTCATCAAACTCTTCTGTCTGCATTAATATTAACATAACATTTTACATCCTACACTTTTTATGCAGGATGGGCCATTAACTGATATTTTTAGTGCGCTTATTTTTTGTCATTTTTAGCCTTTTCAGTGTATTTTAAAGTGCAGCCCCCCAAAACTGAAAGCAGTGTTCCAGATGAGGCCTTGCCAATGCTGAACAGAGTGGAAAAATCAAATCCTATGACTTACACGAGACACTCCTATCAATATAAATATAAAAACTACCATTTACTGGGTCGGACAATAGATCCATCTTGCCCGGTATCGTATGCCACACAATGGCAGAGAGTGGATGCTGAAGGGGAAAGGGAGAGTGAGCAGTGAACAACCAGGATTTTTCCGCTATTCCTTTCACTTGCAGCCTCCATTATTTAAGGTTCAGAAAGCTCCTGTTTAGAGCCTGTGCCCCCCTTTAATCCCATGATCAATATCTACAGATGCACCTTTCCTCCAAGAATTTGTCCAATCCCTTTTTGAATCTGGCTAAACTGTCAGCTTCCACAATATCTTGTAGCAATGAGTTCTATACTCATAAAAAACAACTTCCTTTTGTTACTTTTAAACTTGCTACCTACAAGTTTCATTTTGTGACCCCTAGTGCTTGTATTATGAAAGATAATAAATAATAAGTTCATATTTAAAGTCTCTTTACCATTTAGTATTTTGTAAAGCCTTATTATATGCCCCCTCAAGTCCCCTCTCTTTTCTAAACTAAATAGGCCTAACATCTTTAGTCTCTCCTCATATGGAAGCCCTTGTTGCACTTTTCTTTACCTTCTCAAGTTCTTCTCTATCCTTTCTGAGGTGTGAGGTCCAAAACTGGGCACAGTATTCAAGGCCTGGATGCACTATACATTTATAAAGGAGCATAATGATACTTTTTGTTTTGTTTACAATTCCCTATTAATAATTCCTAACATCTTGTTTGCCTTTTTGATGGCTGATGAGCCCAAACTGATGTTTTTAGCAAACTGTCCACAACGACATCCAAGTCTCTTTCCTGTGCGCTAACAGCTAGCGGAGTCTACTATAGTTTGGGTTATTTTTGCCCAGGTGCATCACTCTACACTTATGTACATTGACTTTCATCTGCCATTTAGGGCATTTTTACATATACTGTGGGACACGGCACTGGGAGCTTTAATTAGCAAGCCTTGACAATTAAAAGCACCCGTGCATCACATGCATCAGCGTTGCCATGCTGAAAAAATGGTGGCGGGGCACTTTGAACTAAATCTCATTAAATGCGTTTTATTTTAAAGTGCCCCGTTGCCATTTTTTCACTGTGGAAATGGACTGGGACGCCGATACACGTGATGCAGAAGGCTGCCAAAGCATGTCAATTTCCATGCTCCTTAGCAGGCGGTTCGTGAATGCTAGGGCAGATGGAGCATCCCACAGGAGCATGAGGGGCTCCCCTGTGCACTCGGGCGCAAACCCAGAAGTGGACCAGAAGCACTTCTGGGTCCACCAGATCAGCAACTGGTGCCTCCTGGGGGGGAGGGTGGGGTGTCCAGGGTCCTCCCATGGCCAATCGTCGAGCCAGGTGGGCACAGGGGAGGGGGGGTGCTGCGCACTCCCCAGCAGACTCGGAAGGGGACTGGAAGTACTTCCAGTCCATTTCTGGGTTTGCGGCCAAGCACATGGTGAGGGCACACTCCTGTGGGGTGCTCCATCCACCCCAGCAGCGCAGCATTCACAAGCTATGCCTGGTATCTTGAGATATGTAGAAAAAACATTTCAAGCTGTGTCTATGGCTGAATCACTGATCCTCTGAATCAGCATCGAATCTTTGAATTCAGCCAAATCAAATCGGGGACATTTCGCTGCTTTGGATCGCTGTCCCCGATTCAGGCCAAATTTGAATCTGAATTGAATATGGCCCGTTTTGCACACCCCTACCATGCAGTAGCAATGAGCTCATTACTGGTACACAGTAGCATCAGCATCATGCTTGGGCCCGCTGATGCTATGTCGCTGTAGCATCTCATGCAGACATGCCCAAAATAAAAGCAGAGCTTTTACAAGCATTTTAAGCACTGAGTGATCCCAAAGCATCACAGAAGGTGTTTATAGTATATCTAGGGCAGGGCAGGAAGCACTTAAGGGCAGAAAAAAATTGGACAGACCTCATGGAAAAAAAAGTAAAGGGCTGGGACAGGAAATTTTAAACAGCAAGACAGTCTGTTCTCCTCATGGTCTCTACTTGACCACATGCCAGGGTCTCTCTCATTCCTACAACATCTCTGGTGATTTTAGAATTAATTGGACACAGTGCTCTAAAGTTCTTGTTTTACATATTCAGACAGACAAACAGAAAAGCAGAGATAGTCATCAAGGAAAGTATAGGACATATTTGTTTGCCAATTATCCATTGTTTGTGTTGTGGTAGTAACTAGGAAACCCAATCATAGTCCAGGTCTCCCTAGTGCTACACCTTGTCAAAAGTCCACCCAAGCCCATGATTATGGCATGCCAGTTTCTGTAGCCAGAGGCACAGCTGCCTTTGACTCCCTACTCCTACTGACCAGGTCCCTATTTATAAGTAGCTCCACTCCTTGCATAAATTCAAAGTCAGGGTCAAACTTAAGGGGCATACTAGAGCCCTTGGCATAAGTATCTCCAACTTATATAATGCACGATGTATACAAAGTTTGGAATGAATTCTAGGTAACTTTGCAAAGACAGGCTTGCAAAGGGCAGATTCTATGTTTTTGCTGATGTAACAAAAAAAAACAAACAAAAAAAGCACTACCCTACGTGATTGATTATAGTCACACAAATAAAGCAGTTGAAATCTATTACCATAAGGAATATCACTCATTGTTAAGAGCCACCCTAGTTAAACAGTTGTCAAGTATATACCATAAATTCTTCAGTTAGATGGGGAAGGAATTTTCATAATCAACCAAGGAGGTGATCCTCCCCCTCTCCGCAACACTGGTCAGGCCACAACTGGAGTACTGTGTCCAGTTCTGTGTGCCCCACTTCAGGACAGATGTGGACAACATTGAGAGGGTCCAGAGGAGGGCCACCCGCATGATCCGGGGACTACAGGGCAGACCCTACAATGAGAGACTGCGGGACCTGAACCTGTTCAGCCTTCACAAGAGAAGGCTGGGGGGGGGACCTCGTGACAGTCTATAAACTCACTAGGGGGGACCAGAAGGGTTTAGGAGAGACCTTGTTTCCCCTAGCGCCCCCTGGCATAACAAGGAATAACGGCCACAAGTTGTTGGAGAGTAGGTTTAGATTAGACATCCGTAAGAACTACTTCACAGTTAGGGCGGCTAGGATCTGGAACCAACTTCCAAGGGAAGTGGTGCTGGCTCCTACCCTGGGGGTCTTTAAGAGGAGGCTTGATGCCTACCTAGCTGGGATCATTTGAGCCCAGTTTTTTCTCCTGCCCTGGCAGGGGGTTGGATTTGAAGATCTATAAGGTCCCTTCCGACCCTACTTCTATGATTCTATGATTTCATTAATGTATGCCCACTTAGTTTGTAGATAGATGTATGTCATTAATAATTGTGTACATGTTATTGCAAACCTGGTGGAAGTGGGTAATCTTGGACCCAGGCTGCTGGAAAAACCAACTAAGAGCTCAGAGTTCCTTGGGTTCAGCCTACACCCATCCTCCTAGGCATCTGTATGTTTTTGCATTTCCAGTGCTTGATCTAAATGCTTGTTAAACTCTGTTTAGCTTTCCAATAAAGTGCTTCTCTTGAAAAAAGACAGCTGTGCCCTCTCTTCATTCCAGGGCCCCATCTGACAGAGTAAGCTCCCTATGTCCCAATTTGGGGATAGAGGACTTCCCTTCAAAACTCATACCACTGGAAGATTGCAAGACACCTTAATCATGCCTCCACTACTCTTCACTCAGCGCTTTATAAGCATATTACAAAGAGGAGATTGCAGTTCAAGAATACATCTACAATGGAGTTGCAAAACTGTCTACATTGAAGTTTAGAGTTGCCCAAGCTAGCTTTGAATTACTTTGTTCAGGTAGCAGTAGCAGTCTACTCCCAGGACCATGGAGATCAGTGAGGGCTAATTTATTCTTCTTAGCTTCTGTGCCACAGGGTAGGCACACTCCAAGTACAATGTAATCACACTGCTCAAATGCCATAAATTGTTCACAATTATGCTAGAATATTTTTAGACCAACTTCTTCCTAATATTCTTTTCAGCTTCTTTCATTTTCTTGGTAACAAGGAGTAGCAAGTGTTCTTAATTATATTCTTTTTGTCCTTGATCAGCTACCTCAAGTGATTCTTTTTGTGTTACTGGCATTTCTGTTGTGAAAGTGGAATTTGTTAAAGCCACTTCCATGTGGTTGTAGCTAGCTTATGGTTTATCAAGCAGTTGTGATCCCCACCTTGCAGTACAGAGCTGAGGCCAACTTGAAAAAAATGCAAAATTGACATCAACTCATGAAAGTCTATTGCCCAGGACCACCCTAAATGGAGGAAGAATCTGCTACAAGGATCTCAGTAATTTGAAACCTTACAACAACAGGAGACAAAAAGAGGGAGCAGCAGAAACACCATGTTGCAGACCAAATTGAGAATTCAGAGAGACCCACCCTGTGCCCAAGTTGCAATAGAACCTGTTGATCCTGGATCAGCCTCATAATCCATCCTTGGACCCACCAATAAAACACTCATGGAAGACAATCATCCTCAACTGCAAGAGACTGCTGAAGCAAAAGCTGGTTGTAGCACAAACATGCCACAGTGATGGGATCAAGTGTTTAGGCACTCTCTTTCCAACCAACTTCTTTGTCTCACCCATCATCAGGGTCCAAATAAGTGCTCTTTATTCTGGAAAGGAGCTCACAGTAGCAAGCTGAGTTTGCTACAGGATTGCTCCTCATCTTTCAAAGCCACCATTCTTCCACGTGTCCAAAATACCCTGAATCTGCTGACTGCCAGAGCTGAGAGTTTAGCAACAGAGGGGATGGCTGAAGCACAGTAAGATACTGGTTCACTTGCCAGATAACTGATCATTATTAAAGGATATGATCAGTTATCTTTATGCCAAAACACACCACACACACATTACTACAAGAAGCTTCATTTCGATCCCTACAGCTAGTCTGTGGTGTTTCAGATTTGTCACTGTTAACTTTCAGGGGAGGACCAGGAACCAGCAACCAGGAACCAGTAGACTAGTATATAGCTGCTCACACAGTTCCTCAGTGTCCATTACAGACTCACAGCTTCTGTTTATTGTCCATAAACCCCCAAGGCAAGCTTCCTCCCCACGGAAGTCAAGCAATCTAAGCCATAGTGCCAGCAGGCCAAGGCAGTTAAGGGAGCCCAGCCCTGGTACAATCTGTTGGGCAAGGCAAGAGCCCGCAAAGGGACACTTGCCTGCCTCTACACAAATGCCAGGAGCTTGGGGAATAAGCAGAAGGAGCTCATCCTCCTGCTTAAATGCAAATAATTATGATGTCTTAGGGATAACGGAGACCTGGTGGGACTCCACCCATGACTGGACCACGGGTATAGATGGCTATACCCTGTACAGGAGGGATCGTGTAGATAAAAGGGGCAAGAATGTAGCTCTCTACGTCAAGGAAAACTACGCGTCCCTGCAAGCTGATATTGGCAACCAGGGTGGATGACTGGAGACCCTCTGGGTTAAAATCTGTGAGGAACACGGCACAGGGGACACAATGGTGGGAGTCTACTACAGACCTCCCACCCAAAGTCCTGAGCTTGACCA
>NW_017728992.1:54654223-54654621 GCF_001723915.1 Gavialis gangeticus | reverse complement strand
CTGAACACCTTCAAGAGCAAATTGGATGCTTATCTTGCTGAGATCCTATGACCCCAGCTGACTTCCTGCCCTTTGGGCGGGGGGCTGGACTCGATGAACTTCCGTGGTCCCTTCCAGCCCTAATGTCTATGAAATCTATGAAATATACACAGTCTGTGATGCACTCACAGTCTCTCCATGCTCCATGGTCATCTTCACACTCTAACTCTCAGGATAACAGCACTCCAGACATGGTCCCTCGGCTCCACCACAGCCTGACCTGTTGGCTGTCTCCCTCTCAGCATCCTGTTCTTAGCTTCCAGCTGTCTGCCTGTCAGGCTAGTCTCACACCCCTCTGGTTCTTTCCCCACCTGTGAGTCTCCCTTCCGCTTCCCCTCCCTGCGGGGGGGGGGGGGGGG
>NW_017728992.1:54634284-54649223 GCF_001723915.1 Gavialis gangeticus | reverse complement strand
AGGGGGAGTCAGGCTTTTATCTTTCCACCAACTAATTATCCCTCTCAGCTGGCCCCACTGTGTAGGCAGCCTGCAATCACCTCTTACTGTTTACAGCTCGGCTGTAGCCCTTGCAAACCTGCAGACTGCATCCAGGCTCCTTAGGCTGGTAGCACACTCCCAGACTCCTTGAGCTGTCAGTCTGCTACCACACTGGTACACAGTATTAAGATTTCTAAATAGATATGTATAAAATCATCTCAATAAACCTATATGGTCTGACCCAACAAAAACAACAACTCCTTACACAGCTTGCTGATCCAAGCTTCCTATCTTTCCATATACCACCACAGAATTGTTCAAGTTCTAAGCAGCTAGGAGCTGCTTGCCCCATGGTCCACATTAGTGGAGGCTGCATTAGTGTGGACCATGGGCTTACTGGGCTGCACACCACTTATATCATCCTCAACCCTCCCCACCCCCAACTACACTGGGCACCTCCCTACGTGGATCTAATGTCTTATTCTTCTAAGGAAGCTCATGCAACAGATGCTTTGTGTCAAAGTGGTTCTCCTGACAGGCCTGTTAGAATGATTTCCTAAGGAGACTTCAGCGGACGGTTATTACAGCTAGAGCCCCCTGCCCTATATGACACATTATACTACAAGTATGCAGCAGGGAGTTTAAATTAGGGAAAGGATGATCATCTTCCTCACTCCCCAGTGGAGCATCTTGTGGGAGAAATAAGGCTCCCTACTGTCTCCTACCCCAGAATGTACTATCAACCATGACATCCAGCCAAGCAACCATGCATTAATCATGACAAGCATGTTAATCCCATTTAACTGGTGAAGACATCAGTGAATTGCAATTTAATGTGGCATGGACAGGCTGAAATATTAATGCCCAAAGAAGCGTGGGGACTACTCGCTTGTCACAAAGCTAATTGTTGAGGCTAGCTGGTGGCTTGGGTGTGTTTCACTGCATTGACTTTTGGACAGGGCTGACTGCTAAGGAAGGGTTAATGGAGACCAAGACCTCCAAGCAGGTCCTCTTATCCTGGAGAACTAAGTTGTGTGGGATAGATCCAGGTCCTGCCCACATCAGGTGCTTGTCCTGGGATGGTGAGGTCCTGCAGAACTCCTCAGGCCATCAAAACATTTTTCCCTAGGGTATCTTCTTCCTCTGAAAAAGACTGTCACATACATTCTCCTTGTATCCCTAGAAACTGCCTAGTCTTCTTCCATGGATTTCCTCACCCTTTGGCTAGTCATTACCTGTAGCCCTAAATGCTGTGCTGTGAATACAAATGAACAGGAGGAGTTTGTTTGACTTTGAGCAGGTGCTTTCTGGTTCTAGCCTTGTTAGCTGCTGGTGACTAGCATGTGATTGGCAGTTGCTGACTGGATTTGCAAATTTGGAAAGTATGGAAAGGCAGCCAAGCAGCTTGTGTTCCCTGCACTGCATGAATGTCAACAATAAATACTCTTGTGCTTGTTGCTGAATCTTCCCGTTTGGATGGTGATTGATGCTGAGGCCAGTGACCTTGTTGCTCTCACTGGATATGTACTGACACTTCACAGAAGCCCCTCTGCAGGGACAGACACCAGCTGGTGACATTTGACAGACTCTGGGGTAAGAGAGGAACAGGCAGGCAACAATTTGAGGAATGTTATAGCTATGTGACAAGCTTAGCATGTGTTAAAACAACTCTCCCAGGGAGCTGAAAACCATCCAGGTTGTGAGACCTACCACGTATAATGATTCTTCGGTGTCCCTAATAATAATAATAATTCTCTTTTGTAGGCATTTTAATTTTTTCTTCATTGGTGCATGATAGTCACAAGGTGACTGTGTTTATGTGAGTAAATACATGGACCCTGAATTCGTCTTAGGTACCTCAACTGAAAGGTTTGGTAAAACACTGAATTAGATCCACGTGGGTTATGGCTTGAGCCGGCAGGAAGTTGGAAAAGAGTGTTCATGGCTGGCCAGGATTCCAGTTCATTGTTTTATTATCTGGCAGAGGAGCAGGAACAAGTTCTGCACTAGAAAGTCTGTGTGCTCAGTATTTCAGGTGGGGGCTAGGATCAGTGACTGGAGTGTAGCCCGCTGCAATTTTTATTCTGATTGATTGAGGGACAGGTGCTGCTCCAGTTTGGCTCCTGACTTCACAAGTTGCTTGTCAACCACAAAGAAAGCATCAAAGCTTCTTTCTCCACAGGAAAAATGGAGAACTCCACAGTTCAATGAAAGAGGATGGAAAAAAATGGGACTGTGAAGCTGCCGAAAGGGACATACTTAAAAAATATTTATATTCCTTTTGGTTCATTTCACTCTTCCCCTCCTCCACTCTGTTGTAAGACTTATCTGCACAAATCACGGTCTGGTAGTGGGTCATCCAAGTCAACCTTCCAAGGACTTAAGAAGCCGTGGGTGGCATAGCTGCAGCTGGACCCATGTCCTGGCGAGAAGAGGGCAGGGGGAACTTTGATTTTCCATGATAAAAAACCCAAAATCAAATGCCAAAATTTAGAATTTATTTTATTAGGTGACTGAGGCACTGGTAGGCTTCCAAATTGCTTTAAAATTGTAAATATATCAATAAGACATGGTGTATATCAATAAAACATCTATAGGCATTTCATTTTAATCATGGAAAAAACAAGGTTTTGGGGTGGTTTTTTTTAAAAACAAAAATCAGAAAATTTATGATTTAAAAACAAACAAACAAACAAACAAACAAACAAACAAAGGAGAAAACCAGGATCCCTAGGTCATGAATGACTTTGCGCTCCTATTCATGAAGAGGAAAGCAATTCAAATGAACACCACCATAAAAATGATCTTCATATCCCCCAGGAAATGGTTATTATGAGCATTCAGCAATGTGTAAACAATGCTTATTTCTGAAATAGTGTGCAAAGCTCATGGCTCATTGAGCCTGATTTAGTAGCGAGTTATCTGTGGAACAAAGCATTCCTGGCCGATGCAGTGAATGACATGTAAAAAAGACCCCATTAAAACAACACTTGTTAGAAGTACTAGTAAAATAAGACAAGCACTCCATAAACTTCTCTAGACAAAGGGGCAGTACCCAAATATTTCAGAGGTACTTACAAAGGCCCTGGGCCAGTTAAGGGCAGGCTAGGCCCGAGCACAGTGAGCAAAGTAGAGCATAGCTTAAATGTTCTCTCTCTCTGCTAAATGAAGGTTGCCAGGTCTCTCTCTTTTGGCATGCTGGCTCTCTGTGCACATCTCCACAGTCTCTCTCACCATATCAACTGTGATAGGGGTGACCTTGGGGTTTGCCATTCCTGGGCAATAGCAGCATGCTGAGCTTAGAAAACCTACCTCCTAACCAGATGAGCACAGGTCAGTGCACTGATTCTGGTGGTACAAGTATTAAGGATGGCAGGGAGGAGGAAGAAGAGCAAGGAGGGTATGTTTGTAGACTCAGTAGCATCCTGAGAGGAGAGCTATGGCTGCAGAAGAATGGCATGCTCTCATTGCCTGATCAGAGTCCTACTCCCCCACAGCCTGTCTTGCAGACAGCCCTACAAATCCATCCCCATCAGAAGGCATGCCCCTGTATTCTGCACCAGCTGCAGTTTTGACATGGTCATCAAGGACAGCCCCAGTTGGAGTATATCATAGTAGTCTAGCCTTGAGATTAGAAGAGCACAGATGATGGTGCCCAGATCCAAATCTGAAAAAGGGTTGCAGCCTCCTCCTCAGATGGAGCTGGTGAAAGATGCTCCTAGCTGCCACTGCTACTTGAAAATCCAGGTGGAGTAGAGGATCCAGGAGTCCTCCATAGCTGTGGACCTGAGTGACAAGGAGAGTCTGAACCCCATCAGTTATAGGTGTTCCTATTGCCACCCCTCCTCCTCCCAGGTCATGAGATTTGCCAGCCACCATCATCTCTGTCTAGTCTGGAATCAGTTTCAAGTAGTTCACTCATATATAATCTTCAACTGTAGCCATGCACCAGCTAAGGACTGAGACCACAGAGCCTGCATCTGATGAGAAGGAGAGATAAAGGTGGGTATCATCAGCATATTGATGGTACCTCACTCCACATTTCTGCACAATATCACCCAGTAGCCCCTAGATACACAATGCAGAGGAGAGGCAACAAGATGGAACCCTGGGGAACTCAGCAGCAAGCAGCTCAAGGGGGCCACAAACCCTAGTGCATCACCACCCTTAGGAACCTCCTGCTAGGAGATAGTGGACCAATGAAGAACACCCCCCTGAATACCTACCAGGTCACAAAAATGCTTTATCAACTGCATCAAAGGTTGCTGAAAGTTCTAATGAAACCAACACGGTACGATTTTTCCTGTTGAGCTGTAGGCAAAAACTGTCAACCAAAGTTACAAGCACAGTCTTCAAATGGATGGGGGCCCAAAAATCCAATACCATCCAGATGCACCTTGTGTTAGGAAACTGGGGCATGGGCAGTGTTGCCTAGAAGTTGGATCTATGAAACACAGGTACAGTCCAGAACCATTCCTCTGGGAATGGGAGGTATAGCATCAGAACCATTATTGGGAGCCACAGCCAAAGCCGCAGCCAAAACCCGGAGCCAACACTGCACCAAAGTCAGAGAATGCCAAGGGTCCTACCAGAATCAGAAGCTGGAGTTGAAGCCAGGTGGTAAAACCAGAAAACTAGTAAGGAAGCACATAGACGGTCAGAAGCAAAAATTTTCACTTTCACCTGGACAAAGAGACTTCAGGCTGGGCCTGGCTTTTAAGGGCTGGAATGGGCAGGGCCTGCTGCCCTGAATGCCTCCCTCTGCTCAGCCGGGACCAGCACAGTACCCTGGGCTTACAGCAGGTGGTGCCTGTTCTAGGAATGACTTGCTCTGATCTCCTGATTGGGACAGGCTGATTCTGGTCTCATCTCATTACATCTGGAACTACCAGGTAACCACCTATTCAGTGACCTTGCCCCCAAAGGTGAGGTTGAAGAAAGGGCAGTAGCTGGTTGGGGCATCCCTGTCATGAGATTTTTTTTATTTATTTTTTTTTTTTTTTGAGTAGGCTGGACTATTGCAAACTCAAAAACATCTGGCACTCAGCCCTCCCAAAGTGAGGCCTTGGAAAGCCCCACCAGCAATCGGCCCCAGCTGGGTTTTACAAACCAAGGTAGGCAAAGGTTCAGTTCACAACTGAGCAACTGCATCCCCTTGGGTATCTTCTCTGCTTTGGTGAGTGACAGAAATTGAAACTGATCCATGCAAATGGGATGAGAATTAACTTCTCCAACCTTAAACTCTGACTCTGCTGACTGGTGCCCACAAGCCATGTCAAGTATGAGTGATTTTGTCTGCGAAGTAGGTGGCAGTCATGTCTCTGCCTACTGCAGGACTGCCTTAGCAGGCATGCAAGTGTAGCAAACTACTTTGACAGTGGGTGACTTGGGCCTCAGTTCAATCTTATCACCTCCTGGAACTCATTCCAGAGTTGAGGGCCTTTAGCTGAAAATGGTTAATCTACAGCTCTGAAAAACTTTACCTTGGTGGTGATATGTCATCAGGTGATTCTGATGTATTTAGACCCTCATCCACTGAGATATCTCAAGATCTGTACTGAGGCTGAATTGATACAGGAAGCAAATTGGGATCTACTGTGTGAAGCTGTGGAATACTAGCATGTGATATGATGGTGACATGTTCTGTTTGGGGGGGTCAGGGTACAAGCTGAAGAGAAGGAAGATCAGAATGTCAGTTAGCTCCCCATCATGTTTACCCTTCTCATCAGCCGCATTCTGAACTTATCCAGAGCGTTATGAGGCAACCGCTTTCCATACATAATTACTGGAAAATCCAGTGCAAAGAATAGTTTAAGGAATAAATAAAAACATCTGGCATTTAGCTCTCCTCTGACTTGAACTAACTCAAAGAACAGACTGCAGGAGTGATAGAAAGAACTCAGTGGAAAATTCCTGTTTGATTTGTGTTATAATATTCCAGCAGCTGAGAACACATGAATCCCCTTAGCATAAGTCAGATTTCCCCTTTGGCTTAAATATCTATAAAGTTGTTGGGAGTTATCCACATGGGATGGAATTCTATTTCCCTTTGTGCATCTAAGTGCATCTTTTTAGCCAGTGGCATTTTTAACACTTACCTGCAAGTAGCCATTCTTCTGCAATGTGGAGCAAAAGTGTGTGTGCATACACTGAGTATACTCATTAGGCACATATATGGCTACATACTCACCCGTTCTGAATGTGTACCAAAGATGTAGGCAGTGAGAAACTTATGACTAGTGGTAGACTCCAGAAACTTTCTCATGTTTTACCTGAATAGCTGAGTGATAAGAGGAGTGTATAAGAGACCCTATCAGCCATACGGGTTTGACCCTGCACCTTTCTTAGGTATGTCAACATGAGATGTTTACTGCAGAATAGATTAATTAGGTCTGCAGCAAGTGTCTCACTGTCTACACGTGCACAGCTATTAGGGTGGTGTAAACTAATATACTCTGCAGCAGGGCAGTATTTGTAAATACAAGTACTACCCTGCTGTGGAGTTTTTTACTCCACAGCACCACACATGTAGATGCTGATGCAGCTGGCTGGGGTACAAAAGTGCTTCAATGTGGGGGCTGCCTGCAGGCTAGCCCCACACTGGAGCACCCTCATGCCCCAACCAGGCCCTTGGTAGCACATTGAGCCAGGCAGATGCAGCCCCAGGTGGGCAGGCTGATTCCTGGTGCCTCCCGCCAGCTAAGGCTGCTCCAACCCAGCTGAACATGTTGCGGTCCTAGGTACATGTTCAAACAGCACGCCCAGGAGCAATAAACTCCAGTGCAATAAGCACCGGAGTTTATTGCTTCTCATTACTTGCACGTGTCATTGTAATTAATTGCATCTTCTGACTTGCCTGCCAAATACTTTTAAGCCACACTATGGGTCAGGCATTATCCAGGGCTTTTTCCAGCATTTTTTTTTTAAACCTGCAGCCAAGAGAGGGAGGTATGAGCCAGGAGGAAAACAGCAAGGTGGAGTATGTGACCCAGGAAGATGACTGCTGCCTGAAAAGAAGAGGGACTCTGCATTCTAGTCTAGAACCTTGCATCTGCTAGGGTTAGTTTTAACCAATGACTATTAAATGCAAGTGCCTGGGAGGGGTCTGGATAATGCCTAACCCATCGGTTTGTCTGCCAGATGTAGTTAAATGGTATGAAGATGCTCTTTACTGTTATAGCTATTTGCATACAGAAGGAAATGCACCTTTATATCAGTATGACTACTCTGAGACTACAGGGGGTTTTTCACTCCTGCTATTGCAGTAGAGTGCTGCTGCATTGACAGCAGAACATTGCAGCTGACCTTCATTAATACCGTGAGGAGCACAATAGTTAGTTCCGAGTCTCCAGGCCCTGCAAGGGATTGTGAGCCCCATGAGACTGATCGTGATGTTCTGTAGTAGTTATGTCCTGGGATTGCAGGAGGAAAACCTGATGGGTCACTGTAATCCAAAGGAAGAGACTTCTTCCTTGCTGTGCTTGCTAGCACATACAGTTAGTTCCACAGCTCCTTGAAGAGAATTTAGTAATTTAGGCAATTTCTTCAAGAGAATTTTTATTTATCAATTTATTTATTATTTTTGATTTAGTTATGAGGTATTGTGGTAGTAAGATACTGTTACAGGAGTCCAGAGGCACTGAGGGGGCAGCTTTTCCTCCATCTAAGAAGCCTTCACAACATCTCTTACCAAACAGGAGGACTCTTGGGCTAATTACCTCAGAAGAAGCCAAATCCAGGATTTGTTTACTTTAATGATAGAAGTCATGTTTAATTAGGTGTCATAACTGTTCTACTTATACCGGTTATATGTATATACTGTTATAAATCTTTTAAGTTAGTAGATAGATTCATGTTTGCCAAATGCTCAAGGGGTTGATCATTAGATGGTAACTTTGTTTTTCCCTCTATATGCATCAACACAGGCACTCGGCAAAGTGTATTACATTACATTGCCACTTTCTTTGCTGCTTTTGTTAGTGGATTTTAATACCTTAGATAAGCTAATAAAATTAATACATGGTTGATGCTGCAATAACAATCTGTTTTAACTATTTAATGCGTGGAGTGGGGTGTTTGGAGCCATCAGGGAAGCCAAACTACTGCCAAACGAGTGAAATATTATTCTGGGTTTTGTATTGTTTGTTTTTTTTGTTGTATTATTTTGGTCATTTTTTTTCTGTTATATTCCCTCCTTGTGCCCAGCAGCTTGGCAACTTCATTCAATACTGTTGGGATAACTAATGACAATTAATATTATTTCATGGCATGTTAAAGGATTAAATGAGCCCACTGAAAGGATGAAAGCCCTCAGACATTTAAAATCTATGAAAATCTATCATATATCCATCCAAACGTTTCCATTCTCAGCTAAGGAACAAATGGGTTATAGCAATAGTAATAGACTATTTAGGCATACAGGTGTGCTCTAATCTTTACAATATGGTGCAAATAAATATTGATAAAATCTTAACTAAAATTAAAAAGATATGGAAAGATGAAAAACACTTCCTATATCATTAATAGCAAGAACAGAAATAATCAAAATGAATGTTTGTCCCCAGAATAACTATATACTCAGTTTATTGCCCTGGAAAGTACCTGCATCTGTTTTTAAGTGTATAAATAAAAAGATATTCAGCTTCATACGGCCATTGAAAAGACCAAGAAATGGCCTCTAAAGCCCTTAAAAGGGCATAGTGTCATGGTGGAGTGGGTGTCCCAGTCTTCTATTTATAGAATCATAGAAAATGAGGGTTGGAAGGGACCTCAGGAGGTCACATCTAGTCCAACCCCCTGCTCAAAGCAGGACCATCCCCAACTAAATCATCCCAGCCAAGGCTTTGTATAGCCGGGTCTTAAAAACTTCCAAGGATGGAAGTTGCACCATCTCTCTGGGTAACCTGTTCTGGTGTTTTACTACCCTCCTAGTAAGAAAATTCTTCATAATGTCTAAACTTCCCTTGCTGCAACTTTAGACCATTGCACCTCATTCTGTCATCCACTGCCACTGAGAACAGTCTAGTTCCACCCTCTTTCAAACTTCCCTATACGTAGTTGAAGGCTGCTCCTAAATCCCGCCTTAGTCTTTTCTTCTCTAGACTAAATAAGCCCCGTTCCCTCAACCTGTCCCCAGAAATCATGTGTCCCAGTCCCCTCACTATTTTTGTTGCCCTCTGCTGGACTCTGTCTAATTTGTCCACAATCTTTCTGTAGTGGGGGGCCCAAAACTGAACACAGTACTCCAAATGTGGCCTCACCAGTGCTGAATAGAGGGAAATAATGACTTCTCTTGACCTGCTGGCAACTCTCCTACCAATGCAGCCCAGTATGCCGTTAGCCTTCTTTGTAACAAGGGCACACTGTTAGTTCATATTTAGCTTATTGTCCACTGTAGCCCCCAGGTCCTTTTCTGCTTATATTATCAGGCTTTTCATGTGGGTGCTTAAATATTGAATGTATGAAACTATTTCAGGGGACAAACCTACATGGTTGAGCATGGAAGAAAAGTTAGCTTCCAAGTTTGTACCATTATACTCATTTCCATTTCTTAAGAGTTTACTCAGACTTCTGAAATTAAACACTGTATTTAGCTTGGAGTGTATTGCAGAAGTACATGGAATATACAGGCAGTCCTCAGACTTACGACACAATTGGTTCCTGAAAACCGCATCTTAAGTCAAAACGTTACAACTCGGAACCAATTTTATCATAAGAAACAATGTTATAAATGGGGAATTGGTTCCTGAACCAAGGCCCGATAACCTATTTTCACCAAAAATACCCCAGAATTTTGTACTTGATCAATTATACTGTCTGTATATCTTCCTTCTATACAGCCGTGGGGGTTGAGTGTCTGGTGTTGCCCTTTTCCACAGTGCCAGCTCTACTAGTGCCACTTGTATTATTGCCATGTTCATGGACATCCCACCAAAACCAGGCTTATGGGGCTTAGTGTTTAAAATACTTGAAGTGCTCCTCAAAATACATGGCACACTTGGGAGGCTTCCAGGTGTCCAAGAGAGCTGTATACCATGCAACTGGCAGCAATCCCACAGGGATGGGGAAGGTTTGAATGAAGTTAGCAGACGTGGTAATCTATTGCATTTCCATGGGGTAAGAGATGGGGAACACCTAGCTGATAAATGCACGTGGTAGAGAAGTACAGGCTCTGTAAGAAATACCTTTGAGTGTAAGTGAGGTGTTCAAGGGCTGATCATTGGGTGGAACCAAGTGCGACACTGGAAGGACCCTGAGTGGAAAAAGATTGAGATGTAGGGCAGAGTGTGAAGTGAGGGCCAGGGCAGGGACCCATGACATGATACAATTTTTATCAGTGAGGGATCCAGGAAATGCCAGTCAGGGCCAGTTTCCATCAGTGGCACAAGGATGACCTTCAAGCAAAGCCTCTGCAAAGACAGGCATCTGGCTTTAATGGCTGTTGAGGAGGAGTAGAGGTGGTGTGAAATGTCACTGAAAAGAATGCGTTTTTAATGCAAGAGAGTTTTAGCTGAAATACATTTTTCTGCTGTGGTAAAGGTTTCTGTTTTTCCAGGATCAGTACCTTACACTGACAAAAAAGGGAAAGAGGACTAACACCTTAAAAATATTATATATTTACAATTATACAGATAGACACGCGCACAATCACACAAAAGAATGTTCTGCTATATATGGAAAAAAGTACCATATTTTTATTTGTTCTATGGGCTGAATAGCTTGGATAATTAAGTGTAGCTTGAGAGCTTTTTATCTATTTAACTGATCTATTTACTATTCATGATGTATGACTGGCCACTTCCATTATATTATATTGTTTCTTTCTCTAACCGAATGACAAACATTTTAGAACTGGAGAATATACTTAATCCTGAACAAACTCTTTTTCTGGCTTGTAAATATAGATGTGCGTATGAAAAGACATGGAACTAGGGAGCTGGTTCAGTATGTCATGATACAAATTACTAGCAAAAAAAGCAACTCATCTCAGTTCTAATTTCCACACTGCCTTTTCCTAGGCTCCAATTTTGCAGCAAGACTGAGTCAAGAGTCCCAGTCTTGTAGTACTGAGTTCAGTGAAAACCCACCTTGAAAAGGGATAAGAATAGAAGTGGAGATCATGGAAAGTGTACACTCAATTCAGTTACATTTTTTGTTTATTAAATCAACATTACTTAAGATTTTTCAAAAGCTTACTAGAAGGAAGGTCTTGGGGTTCTTCATTTTTTTTAAAAAAGATGAAAATATGCATTGCTTTTATAAAGAAAAAAAAAATCAGTAAATAATCTAGAACCACCATGGTGGGTTATCTAGTTTATGCCCGAAATCTACTGTTTTCTTCCTCCCTCCTTTTCTCCACATATGACCATCTACTATTCATTCCCATTCTTAGGCACATCTTGTCAACAGCTTCATCTACATGAGAAAAGGTATAACTTTAAAGCAGTGGTGCTCAACCCAAAGTCTGTGGCCAAATGAGCAGTGTGGGGTTAGTCCCTGGGTACATGTAGGGGCAGGGCCCAGTCCAGCATGCTGTATCACACCCATGTCCCCAGCCCCATGTACACAGAATCAGTCCTGCTGCCCCAGCCCTACAAGTGCTGGATAAGGCCCACTGCCCCAACCGCAGCCCTGCAAGTCCAGCTTGTTCCTGTACTCGGGACCAGGTCATCTGGCCTGTAGGGCTTAGAAAATTGGCAGAGGGAGCAGTGGTAGAGTTAATTGCCATTGGTTCCCTGTCTCTAATGTTTAGATCCATGAGGAGTCCCACAGGCCATTTGGCTCAGAGGCTGGGAGTGGTTTCCCCCTGTTTGAAACCAATTTAGTTAAGCCAGTGCGATGTGAGAACCTGGAAAGAGATTCAAGTCAAACGTGATGCCTCAGTTACGGATTTCTAGGATAGGCATGAAGGAGGGGTTGCACAGTGAGTGAGCTGGAAAAGTGTTGTGGGGTAGCTCGGGGCAAGTAACTAAGTGAGGTGAGACCAGTTCTTAGGTTCCTTTAACGTGGAAGTCAAACTGAATGGCAGTGCACAGCTCTTAGCATTCTGCTCGTGCAAAAGGCAGATGAGTTTTGAAGGTTTCAGTTTAGCTTCAGTTTAGATGGTTTAATGTGATCTTCTTGTGGGTTTCAGTGTTCTGGGCTTTCTGGGAAGTGAGAAGACTAAATGGGAAACTTATCCGGCATCAGGAGATTTTCAAAGATCTTTCCCAGCTACAGGAAACCCTGGAAACTGCACACAGAAAAGAAACAATCTCTTTACATAGGATTACGTGCAAACATATTTGTTTCTTGGGCGCTGTTGTTAAGTACATGTCCCGGGGTGGTTGGATTGTCCCCTGGTGGCCACTCAGCCCTTGCTAACCTGGCTCCCCTTGGCCACTCATTCACTTGGGCTCCCAGCCTGTACCTATACAGGGCTCCAAACCCCATCTGTTCATGGGGCACCAACTCCTCCTTGACTCAGGGCTCCAAGCCCACACTCTGGGCTTCAGACCCATACTACTGGGATCTGGGCTTCAAGACCTGTCCCCTTGCCCTCCCTGGGCTACAATCCCTTATCCCTTACTTTGGGAGCTTCACTCATAGCTCCCCAAGGCTCAGGGCCCCACCCCTCTGAAGCCTCATACCCAGCTCCTATGTGCAGCCTCAGAACACAACTGAGAGTCTGGGCGCTGCCTCAGGTCCCTCCACCTGACCTGGGGCCTGCCTCAGCGCACACAGTGAGTCTGAGCTTCCCCTGCTTGGTCTCACTACCCACCAGGGATGTGGGGCTGGGGTTAGAAGATGCCCCATACTCACCTTTCACTGGAGAGGTGACTGGCCTGGCATTTGCAGGGACTACCTCACCGCTGGCAGCCCCACCAGGCCAATCTTCCCCAGCAGGGTGCAGTTTTCTGTTGTACTCAGGACAAGGCCCCATAGTTCCTCCATTACTTCCAAGGTGTTCTGAGCAGCAGCTCAGCCAGTGGTGTCTCTCTGGCTGCTGGCAGCAAACTGCCACTCTTGTTGTTCAGGGCTCAACTCTTATAAAAAACAGCTAGGCCCTGTTCCCAATCAGGCAGTGGTGCCTAATTGGGATTGCAAGCAGCTGCAGGCTGCCTTGCTGCTGCTGATGCCCCTGCAAGTAAGAGTGCACCCTGTGCTCTGTTACAATAACATGCATGCTGCCATCCAACATAATACCCAAACCTTACGCAGATTTGGGGAGTTAGGTTGAGAAAGCCTAGTGCAGGGAAAACTGAATCAAATCCAGAGGTCCTATGGCGGCGGGGAACACCCTTGGGGGTTGGAAGCACTGGGGGCAGACCCCAACACTCCTAAAGAGGGGAACAGGGACCTCAACACCACAAAAAAATTACCTTTTAGGCAGGGCAGGGCAGAGAGAGAGCTGCGTGAGCCAGGTTGCACCGGTTCCTCAAGCAGCTATCGATCAAGCTGAGTGAGGGCCAGCTGATGTTGGCAGCTGAGGCTGCCACCACAGGAGATTTAAAAATTCCACCAGAAGCCAGGTGGAGGGGGGAAGCCAGCTGGCAAGATACTGGGCACACCGAGACCCGGTGCACTGGCGCAAACAGGCCCTATAACCGTGGCCTGCGGTAGAAGGGCGAGGGCAGAAGCTGGTACCCAGCTGGGAACTTGCAAACCCCAGCCCTAGGGCACTAGAGGCTTGAGGCCAATGATTCTCCTTAAGAGAATCGACCAGCTTTATATACCCCAGCCCTGAAGCCAGCATTTTCAGCCTCAGGGTTAGCATAGGGATCGGGGCGGTCAGGCTGATTGCCTAAGCCTACATGTCACCCACAGCTGAGGAGGCGGATGCCCCTCAGGGCCACACATTAATCATAGCTCTGAGTTAGTGCGGCGGCACAAAGATCTACATGGCTGGCGAGTGGACAGAGTGTAGGGGAGGCATACAATCTTACAGAGATTACGGAGACCTGGTGGGACTTCACCTATGACTGGACCACAGGTATAGGTGGATACACCCTGTATAGTAGGGATCATGTTGGAAAGAAGGGTGGAGGAGTTGCTTTCTACCTGAAGGAACATTAGACCTCTCTAGAAGGGAAGGTTGGCAACAAAGGGCAACTTGAGACCCTCAGGGTCAAGATATGGGGAGAGCACAGGGAAGGGCATTTGACTATAGGAGTTTATTACAGACCTCCAAACCAACAGGAAGAGCTCAACCAGGAATTCTCTACAGAACTGGCAGAGGCTGTACGCTCTTGGAGCATGGTTATCATGGGTGACTTCAACTCCCCAGACATTTCGTGGGATGAGCACTCAGCAAGATCTGATCACTCACAAACATTCCTGACTTGAATGAAAGAGTTCTACCTAACTCAAGAAGTCTGTGGGATGACCAGGGGTAAGGCACACCTAGATCTAGTTCTGGCTAATGGGGAAGAACTAGTGAGCAACCTGAGGATTGAAGGGAAGCTGGGTGACAGTGACCATGAGATGATTGCTTTCTCCATTCACCATAAGTCAGGGAAATCAGACAGTAAGGTAGAAATCCTTGACTTTAGGAAAAATGACTTCCACAAGCTTAGGAGATTGTTTGGCAAGGCTCATAGTTTCATAGATTAAGGGTCGGAAGGGACCTAGCAGATCTTCTAGCCCGACCCCCCACCAGGGCGGGAGAACAACAAAAAACCCCAAAAACAAGAACGGGACTCAAATGAGTCCAGCCAGGTAGGCATCCAGCCTCTTTTTAAAGACCCCCAGAGTAGGGGCCAGCACCACTTCCCCTGGAAGTTGGTTCCAGCTCCTAGCCGCCCTAACTGTGAAGTAGTTCTTGCGGATGTCCAATCTATACCTCCTCTCCATCAACTTGTGCCCATTACTCCTTGTTATGCCAGCGGGCGCCAGGGGAAACAGCGTCTCCCCCAAACCCTTCTGGTCCCCCCTAGTGA
>NW_017728992.1:54603977-54633125 GCF_001723915.1 Gavialis gangeticus | reverse complement strand
CCTCTCCCCCTGCCCCCCCTGAATCTTGACCCAGAGCACTTCAGCTTGCCCTTCCTCTGACCCCATTTTGCTGGCAGAGGATGTGTAGTGCTCCTTGACATAGATTGCCACCCCCGCCCCCTTTCCTACCTTCTCTATCGCGCCTGTACAGCCTATAGCCCCTAATGTTAACTGCCCAGTCATGGGACGAGTCCCACCACGTCTCTGTTAGCCCTATGACATCTGGGTTTGAACTAGCTATTCTGAGGGCTCTATGTGACCATGGTCCGATGAGGAAGGAAGTACAAGAAGAGTGGTTGTTCCCCAAGGAAGCGATCCTAGGAGAACAAAGGAAGTCCATTCCCTTTCATAAGAAAGGCAGCAAAAGGGCTGGGAGACCTCCTTGGCTCAATATGGAAGTCATGGACCTCCTGAAATTAAAAAGAGAAGCTTGTAAGGGATGGAAGTCAGCAATAACCACCAAAGACAAATACTCAGCAATAGCCCACATCAGTAGGGAGTGGATTAGGATAGCAAAGGCACAAACCAAATACAAATTGGCAACCAAAATCAAGGACAATAGAAAGTCTTTCTTTAGATATGTAGGAAGTCAGAGAAAAAATAAGGGAAGCATAGGGCCCCTGATGAACAAAACGGGATGACTGATAACCGACACTCAGGACAAAACCAAACACCTGAATGAATACTTTTTGTTGGTATTCCACCAGTCCAAGGGTGTTAGGCTGCTTGACAGGATACAGGACAATCAAGGTGGGGTGATCACCCTCCTACAGTTGGTGAAGATCTTGTGGAGGAGCACCTAGAGAGGCTAAATATCTACAAGTCAGCAGGACCAGATGAACTACACCCAAGACTGCTAAAAGAACTGGTTGACATCACTGCATGACATACGGCAAAGTTATCTGGAGACTCGTGGAACCTGGCAGAGGTCCTAGAAGATTGGAAGAGGGCCAATGTGGTGCCTATCTTCAAGAAAGGTAGAAAGGAGGACCTGGGGAATTACAGGCCACTCAGTTTGACCTCAATCCCTAGTAAAATCCTGGAAAAAAATTATCAAAGAATACTTTACTGACAAGCTAACAGAAGGCAGAATTCTGGAGGATAGCCAACATGGCTTCATCATGGGCATGTCATGCCTGACCAACCTCATTTCCTTCTATGATAAGGGAATTCCACACTGGCCAGGAGAAACTCATTTCTTAGGAACACTTGCCCTGTCTAGGACCTCATTCCTTCACCCCACCTCATCCCCATTTCTACCTCACCCTTCCCCCATCCCAACTGCTCTGGGATAAGAAGAGCATAGCCCATGTTGCTGTGAACATGACTTTGTCACTGTTCACATCACCAGGGGGCTGTGACATCACAGGCAGCCTGCCGTTGCTATGGCACAGTTCAGAAGCACACAGTGTCCACGGGCAGATACACAGCATTTCTCTCCAGACTCTGGAGCGACCAGTCACACTTGTGTGTACGTCAGGTAACTTCTTTTTCTGCTACTTCTTCATTCCTCTCTGCAGCAGCCATCCAGGTACAACCCCTTCTGCCCCTCGCAGGGACTTAACAGGCTTTTCTCACCATTTTCTAAAGTTTTGAGGAAGTGCCACTAAACATGGGTGTGGGCAGGAATTTCCTCACACTGGGGAGCAGAGGGATGGGGTATTGTCCAGGGCTTTGCCACCTTTGGGTACCTTTCTATCCAGAGCTCAGTTTGAAGAAGGTGGCTGTGAAAGGGCAATAGTTCACACCACAGAGAATGAAAGAGAGAAGGGAATCAAAATGGATCCACTTTCAGAAAATGGCGACATGGAGAAAGGGTCCAACTCGTCTCTTTAAGGGTGTGATCTGGGGCAGACAGCGACAGAATATTTCCCTGTATTTAGGCAGGAGCAAGGAGACGACTTTCAACAAAGCCGTTTCCAGCTTATCCAGGAAGTGAAGGGGGTGGGTTTCAAACAAACCCAGTGAGACCTTAAGTCATCACAGGTGGCCCATTGCATGAAACAAAGTCTGCAGCGCAGCACAGCTGGAAAGGAAGGGAAAGAATGAGCTTGTCCATCTTGGGTACTGGCTCTAAGCAAGGAGAAGTCAGTGGTGCAGGAGATAGATGAATCTCTGGCACCTGGCGAGAAGCCCAGATAGGGCATTCATCTCCTACACTCCACTCCAGGGAGGGCCCAAATCGAAGTCCACCAGTATCCCAAGAGGCAGTGGATCCTCCAGTTTTAGGATGAGTGGGGACGCTGGGGCACAGCAGAATGGACACAACACCAGCTGCTCTTAGGAGGGATGGGCACTGCCTCCCTAATCTAACCACTCAAAACAGAACCACTTCAGGCAGCAGCTGAGCCAGCTGGTCAGGGGCACGCACTGCCTCCCTGCTCAGAGTGGAGCTGCTCCATGTAGCAGCGGAGTTATCTGGATAAGCAGGAGCGGGGGGACACTGCATCTTTGCTTGGTCACGGTCTACCTGGGAGCAGCCTTCCCTTAGCTCCTAGCTCTGCCCCTGCTCACAAGGCCTCTAGTGGCAAAGTAACAGCTGTGCAGATGAGGGGCAGTCAGAGCAGCTTTTCTGGCTTTCCGTTCAACTGCTCCAATAAACCAAACAATACTATGCTGATTAACATTTGTTCAGCTTACAGTGTGTGGTCTGACAAGGTCCTTGCACAGTAACTTTAGGCCAGATCTGGAACTCCTAAGCCCTGGAGTGGCTTCAGATCAATGCTTTTGAAGCGGTATAAAGCACTTGTTATCTGGCCTAACTTTACACCCACCAGTCCAGGGCAGGATTCTCTGTCGTGTACCTAAGCTTGCTCCTCTTCCATTAACTTCTTCTCACCCTCCACAACTTTTCCAACCAATCAGACTTTCCTTGTGCCTGGCTTCAGACTAGCACAGGACAAGTGGGGACACAGGCACAGCAGGGCTGGGCACAGCACCTCGCCCCCAAAGGGAAAGCCAGCAGAGAAGGGCTATCAACCTCCGAGTGCCTGGTTGCTGCGCTGCTTCTTACTGCCGCTCAGACCAGTGCTGCTCCTCGTGGGAGCTGAGCGAGCCAGTCAGAGCAGAGCAGGGGCACCTGCCATCTCATACCCCTATGAGAAGGGCTTTGCATAACCTATTTTGTACTTGTACAAGTGTAAGTCTGGTGCCCTGGTCACTCCAGGGGAGGAGTGGGCTCTAGGGGCTGGACCAGAGGAAGCCCCTTCCCCTCGTTCAGCCATTGCTAGTGCTGGCACTGCCAGGTACGAGGCAGATAGATCACTTCCTAGACAAGCATGTACTCATGGTGTCTCTTGTCTCTTCCAGGATGGAGCAAGAGTTTAGGACTGGGGCTGGGGAAACCCAGTCCAACCCACCCAGGGGGACTGGTGCCCCACAGCCCTGCACTCAGGACACTGAGTACAGCAACCTCCAGGCTTCCCCACAGTTAAACATCCCGGCACCTGTGGAAATACGCTGCCTTTTGGAGGAGAGTAAAGAGCCTGGTCCAGCACGGAGGAGGTGCCCCCAGCCAGAGGTCCAGAAAAGATCCCCAGGACAGACAATCCTGCTGCCCATGTCTTTGGAAAGACCCTGGTATCCCAGAAGGCAGTGAGAAAAACCTGAGGACTGGGGCTGGGGAAGCAGAGGACAAATCAGCCCCAGGGGTGACTGGTGCCCCAAAGCCCTACACTCAGGGAGCTGAGTACAGCAGGCCCCAGGCTGCTCCTGAAAGAAATATCCAGGCACCTGTGGAAATGCACTCCTCCTTTTGGAAGAGAGGAAAAAGACTGGTCCTGTGGGAAGGAGGAGGCCTCTGTCAGAGGTCCAAAAAAGATCCTCAGGATGGGCAATCCTGCTTACCTGTGCTTCTAGAAAGGCCTCTGGTTCCTGGGGAGGAAATTGAAAATCCAGGAAAGCCTTCTTGATGGGAAGCTGCTGCCTCCCAAACAAAACAAGAACTGGTAGCCATGAGGTGCAAGGAGGGGAAACCAGCAGGACACCAAGGTGGGCCCTCCAGCCAGGTGGCTCTGGCACTTCTGGAAGAATGAGAATGCCGTCCACCCACAGGCCAGGGAGACTAAGGAAATTCGGCAGCTCCTCAGGTGAGTGCTCTGGAGTGATGGGAATACAGGAAACCACCTCTCCCAGGAGTGCTGGGGAGGTGGCATGGGGTCAGCATAGGAGATCTTAGAGCTCTCTGCATGAGCTGTGGAGGTCGAGGGAGGGGGAAATCACTTTCAGACCCCTCCTGTCCTGTGTGCCCTTGCAGCAGGAGTCAGGCAGGGGTCAATGTGGGCTCCCTGTCAGCTGGACCCATGGGAAGGAGGCCAGAGGTTAGTGTGGAACAGCTTCTAGGGGGCCCTGGCAAGGTATGGGCTGGTCCTTTGCCACATGGGCCCTTTAACATAGACATTAACTTCCCCCAGCTCCCATATGGAGGCTCCATATGCCAGCAAGACCAGCCCACCAGAAAGCCCAGGGGAGACCCCAGGGAAGAACCTGGAGGAGCCAGACCAGGTAGGACCCTGCCTGATTCCTGAGATACACCACAATACTTTAAAGCTTATTTCCTCCTCACAAAAGATGAATGTAGTAAGTGACAGTGGTGGCAGAAGGTCATTCACCTGGCACTTCAGTCTTCCTGCCCACACAAGGCAGGTTGCTTTCCAAGAAGCTAACACAACTTTTAGGGGTTTGATTTTTTTTTGCAAATGGCAGCAGCATGTGGTTGTTTGTCTCACGGATGAATGAGTGAATTGTATGTAGGACACGCTAATTTACAAATGACTCGAAAATGAGGTTGTCTTCAAAAGATTTGTCTTTGATCTCAGCCCTCAAACGCGAGTTTTGTCCTTTATTTCATTCATTTCTGAATGAGCTGGAGAATGAGCAGGACACGAACAAGTACAAGGAGGAGGATGAGGACACAGATGAGGAGGAGCCCGATTCAATGGGAGCTGCTCTTTAAGTCAAAGGGGCCATTTGATTACTAGAAAGAAAAGACCAGATGTGGCAGCACGAGTCAGGGTGCAGCTCTCCTCACTACCAAATGCAATGGGCCATTTATTTTTTTCACTAACCTTTTTCATGTTAACCCTGTTGGTAAAGAAATGCTACATATCTTGGTCTTGCCATGAAGATGGTTATGTCCTGCAGGCAACATTCTGGTACAATTCAGTCAATATCAAAACTCACATTTAATTCAGTGAGGCCAAGCTTTTACCTGGACTCATTCCCAGAGTCCAATGGTTATAGCCAAATCTGGGCCATACACTCCTACACCTGGAAGTAGTTTACATCTGACATTGAAGACTATCCTGGAATGTACTGTTGGCCACGTCAGATAAAATCAGCAGCCTAGACTTGTGCCAGTAGCTCTTTGTAGGAACAACCAGACACCACAGGATATTTCCAGGATGCAAAATGGTGCCACCATGAAAACTGGGTTATGGCCTGACTGGGAAACTGAACCCCAGAAATCCATATGTAGCACGATTGTGAGAACATGGGGCTTTGCAAAAGCAGTGATTCTGACCCGGTCACTGGGAGCAGACAAAGCAGCTCTGGAGAATACTACTGTGTGCTGCTGTCCTCACAGCCCACAGCAAGCAGTCCTCCCGCTGGTTAGTAAAACAGAGTAGGATTGAATAAATCAGGAACAGAATGGTGTGGGTACTGTGTAGAGAGGATTTGGCTCATTGTGCATAAAGGGGAAAGCTATCAGGCAGGAATAAAGGAAGCAAGAGTAACATTTTCATACCTGCCTTAAATAGTAAAACACACGATTATCCCCTTTGGATAAAACATGACACAGTTATGATCCTTAGGCACAGAAGAAAAGAGAACTGTCACCTCAGATGAAAATCAAAGAAGATAAAGAGCAAGTAAATAGATTGGAAAAACCAAAAGGGAAAAGGGAGGAGGAGAAAATTAAGAAGGCATATTCAATAACTATTTTAAAATCTACATGTGTCGCAGAAGAAGCTGGTGGTTAAAATGGAGAGGTATTGTCAGGAATGCCACGCAGAGAAATTTTTTTTTTCCTAATTTAACCAGTTGTGAATTTTGAGTTGCATGTGGGTGACACACTTCCTCTTGAAATACCTGAATTGCTTGTCTAGTTGTATTTAAAATAAAGGGAGGGGGGTGGAAAGAAAGCAAAAAAACCCCCCAAACAACCCAAGTGTTTGGAAAAGGTTCATAGAAAATCTAAGGTTCCAGTTGCATTAAAATATGCATCTTAAAAATGAGCTATTTACTAAGAACCCATGTGGTCTTGAATCATGCAAAGCCTCCAGAAGGAGGCCATGTGGAATCATATTCTCAGTTGATACCAATCAGCCAGGGCAGGTGAACACTTGAAGTGCACATCTAGCTACACAATGGAAATGTACAGTAGCTTGCTCAGACCTGCACTCCTCATCCACTTAATCAGATTCATCTGCCCTACAAGCTCCCCCATGTAAATCCTGCTTTTTCAGCAGACCATCCCCAAATAGCAAGTGCCCACTTCTCTGGGGTTTCTCAATTTAAAAAATATCCCCTTGTTTTTCTTTCCACATTGTTTTGTTGCAAAATCCTGATTTTTCTGGGTGCTCAGCTGAGATTAAAATGATGGATCCAAATGCAAGTCTTAAAGAGTCTTCATTCATTGTCTTTCTAGGAAAAGCCCATTTACAAATGACTGCAACATGAAGTTCTCTTCAAACCTTTCTTTCTGATTTCACTTCAGATGTCACAACTGGATATCAAGCATTTGATAAAAACTTTGATAAAGCTGGCAGCAGAGAGAGGAGGGGACAATGAAGAAACTGAGCCAGGAAAAGGATGCTATTACTGGAGTCAAAGGCAGAGGGCTGGAAGAGACTTCAGGGGACCATTATGTCCTAGTCATGTGTCCTCCAATTAGACTCTTTGGAGGAGAAGGGGAAGGAGTATAATACCAGCACTATTTATATGCTTGTGCCTGGGACTGGCCTCTGAAATCAAGAACTGTCCCAAGCAATCCAGGACTTATGGTCACCCTATGTATAATGCATGTATTTTGAGTTTTGTGATGCATTGTTGAGTTGAATCCTTTTCCAACTCCTTGCCTGGAGTGGGTATCAGTGGCGGCACAGGTTGGTAGGTATAAGCTCAGGCCTATCTTTGCGGGGCCTGGACTGGATGGCAAAAACCCGGCCAACCTATACATCGCTGAGGTCTGGCCAAATAACAAGAAGTGCTGGTGCTTCACCCTGTGGTGCCTCAAGAGTATGCTGTCCAGATAGGCAGCCCAACACTGATAGGAGTACATGGAAATGAAGCAGTTGCAACCTGACTCCATGAGGTACTACATCAGCGTTTCCCCATAGAAAGCATTTGGGTTTTCAGCTGAGATCTGGACATTCTTCAGAACTTGGGAATCTTTCTTCCCAGATGTCTACACTGTTCATGATGAGTTTTCTTTTGCTGAAAACTCAGTTTTCTGTCCAAGAAGGTTTGGGAGGAACATTTCAAATCACGACTACAAATGCCCAGGTGGTCCACTGACCAGCAAAAAGAAGTTTGACTGGCTTTTCTAATGTGAACACTGCCATCCCATGTAACACCCAAACCTTACACAGATTCAGGGAGTTACGTTGAGAAAGCCTAATGCGGGAAAAACTGAATCAGATCCAGAGCCCCATTAAAGTAGGAAGGGAAGGGAGAAAAGGGGTGGAAGACCATGGGCATGAGAAGCAGAAATGTTTTTCCACACATTCCTCTGCCCCTAAACCAGTCAGAGCAAAGCGGGGGCACCATCTCACCATTGTTATTGGGACCAGCTCTCCCCTGCAGTCTCACACCCTGTGAGAAGGGCTCTGCATAGCCCAGCTCGTACTTGCACAAGGGTAAGTCAGGTGCCCTGGTCACTCTAGGGGAGGAGTGGGCTCTAGGGACTGGACCAAAGGAAGCCCCTTCTCCTCTCTCAGCCATTGCCAGTGTTGGCACTGCCAAGTATAAGGCAGATAGATCATTCATAGATATGCATGTACTCATGGTGTCTCTTGTCTCCTCCAGGATGGAGCAAGATTTCAGGATGGGCTGGGGAAGCCCAGTCCAATCCATCCAGGGCAGACAGCAAATCATCCCCAGGGAAGACTAGCGCCCAGTAGCCCTGCACTCAGGATGCTGAGCGCAGAAGCCCCCAGGCTTCCTCTCAATTAAACATCCCAGCACCTGCAGAAATGTGCTCCTCCTTTTGGAAAAGAGGAAAGAAGCTGGTTCTGAGGGAAGGAGGAGGCCCCAGCCAGAGGTCCAAAAAAGATCCGCAAGCCAGGGAATCCTGCTGCCCGTGCCTGTGGAAAGGCCTCTGGTTCTCGGGGAGGAAAAACAAGAACCAGGAAAGCCTTCCTAAGGGAGAGATGCTGCCTCCCAAGTCAAAAAACAACTGGTGGCCATGGGGTGCAAGAAGGGGAAGGGAGCCTGACAGCAAGGTGGGCCCTCCAGCCAGGTGGCTCTGGAAGAAGGAGAATGCTGTCCACCCACAAGGCAGGGAGGCTAAGGCACTTGAGGAGCCAGTTCCTATCCTGGGCTCCTTATCAGCCGTCTTCAAATTCAGCAGCTCCCCAGGTGAGGGCTCTGGAGTGATGGGGACGTGGGG
Source organism: Gavialis gangeticus (assembly GCF_001723915.1). Taxonomy (NCBI): domain Eukaryota; kingdom Metazoa; phylum Chordata; order Crocodylia; family Gavialidae; genus Gavialis; species Gavialis gangeticus. The sequence goes on along the minus strand of NW_017728992.1, from coordinate 54,624,514 downwards.
AGCTGCCTCTCCTGGTGCGCTGGTGGGGAGGTGTCATGGGATCAGCATGGAAGACCTTAGAGCCCTTGGCATGGGCTGTGGGGGTGAAGGAGGGGGAAATCACTTCTAGACCCCTCCTCTCTCATGTGCCCCTGCAGCAGGAGTCAGGCTGGGCGTGATGGGGGCTCTCTGTCACCTGGACCCATGGGGAGGAAACTGGGGGTTAGTGTGGAACACCTTCTAGGGGCCCTGGCAAGGTCTGGGTCCCATGGGCCCTTGAACAGAGACAAACTTCCCCCAACTCCTGTGCAGACACATCATACACCAGCTGAACCAGCCAGCCAGAAACCCCAGAGAAGACCCTCAAGGAGCTAGGCCAGGTGGGACCCTGCCTGGTTCCTGAGATATCTCACAATATCTTAGAGCTTATTTTCTCCTCACAAAAAAATGAATGTAGCAAGTGACAGTGGTGGCAGATGGCCATTCACCTGGCACTTCAGTCTTCCTGCCCACACAAGGCAGGTTGCTTTCCAAGAAGCTAACACTACTTTTAGGGGGTTGGGTTTTTTTTGTAAATGGCAGCAGCACATGACTGTTTCTGTTAAAGGAATGAAATGTACCCCCTAACCACTGCTCACTACCACATGCTACTACTGATGATCGGCTGTGATGTTTTGTTTGAGTCAGTGTGTAGCTCTTATCACTACCCAGTGCAATGCATTGGTAATTTTTTTAACTGAAGTTTTTAATGTAAACCCTGTAGGAACATTAAACATGAAAAATAATCTGGGGAAGCCCAGTCCAACCCAGCCAGGGTGAATGACAAATCATCCCCAGGGCAGACTGGTGCCCCACAGCCCTGCACTCAGGAAGCTGAGTGAAGCAGCCCCCAAATTTTTTAAAGAAACATCCAGGTACCTGCAGAAATGTGGTCCTCCTTTTGGAGGAGAGGAAGGAGGCTGGTCCTATGGGAAGGAGAAGGCCCCAGCCAGAGGTGCAAAAAAGATCCCTAGGGCAGGCAATCCTGCTCTGCCTATGCTGGTGGAAAGGCCTCTGGTTCCTGGGGAGGAAAACAAAGACCAAAGAATGCCTTCCTGAGGGTGAGCTGATGCCTCGCAAGCCAAAGAAGAACTGATGGCCATGGGGTAAAAGGAGTGATCAGGTGAAGTTAAAATGATGTATCCAAATGCAAGTCTGATGAATGAACTGTAGCAAAAGCTCATTTATAAATGACTCTTAAATGAAGTTCTCTTCGAACCTCTCTCTTTGATTTCAGCATTTTGAGATGTCACACCTGGATCTCCAGGACTTGACAAAAAAAAGTTGACCAAGTTGTCAGAGGAGACAGATGGGGAGAATGAAAAGGAAGAGACTTTGAAGCAGGGAGAGGAGGCTGCTTTCCCCTGCAGGCTTCCTGCCCACCTGCAACCACCATCCCCAACTCCCTATAGCCTCTGTGCAATGCCTACCGCTCCCCACATCTCTTCAAAACTTCCTCTTTGCATGCAGCCATTTGTGCCATGGAAAAAAAAAAAACCTAGAAGTGGCCTGAGGTGGGCATAAACATACCCTAAGGCACACGCTGAGCTGTGCATTGGGAACCACTGCTCATTGGCTGCCAGGAGACCTGGCAGTCAGAAAAGGGAGGAGCCACTCTCCCCCGAGAGGAGAACATACAGCTCTTCTGGAGAGCGAATCGTGCCCCCGTGTGGAGGCAGAGGACAGCCAGTCATGCCACGGAGCTTGGGTAGTGTGTGAAGAGGCACTTGGTGCCTCTTTAGAGGAAAAGAAAGACCTGTGTCACAATTTACCAATGGGCACAGTCATGACTCTGAAATGGGGAACCCCAGTGCAAAGTTAACCCAACCACCATGTACTCCAGATTAGTTCCCCATGCAACACCCAGTCTATTTCCAGCCAGGAACTCACCCTGGGAGGAAGCTTGAGTGAGAGCTGGAGCAGGACATGCTCTCCATCATGTATGGGATACCTAGCCCCAGGAATGGGGTTCGAGACCGGATACTGAGGTTGAAGGAGCTCTGACAGAGCAGCATTCTGCTGAGCATGCCAGCAGCTGCGTTTAAATCCCAGGAGGTGAAGGACTGCAACAAGAAGACCCAAATGGACAGGGAAATTTTCTTCTGATTACTGTCTTGCGAGGATTCTGGGACTGTTTAACCCCTAAGAGGGTATTAATGCCGGTAAATTAGAGATTGGTCTGAGCCCCTGGAGGAAACAGGACAGACCTGGGAAAAGGGGGGCAGCTTAAACAGACTGCATTTTAGGAGGTGTCAGATTAAGAGTGTCTTTTTTTTTTACTATTTTTGTCTGAGAGGGAATCCTTGCTGTGGCAGGTCAAGTTAAAGACCAAAACTAGAGACAAAAAAATAAAAAGGATAGAGTATAGATAGACTCAAAACTAGTAGAAGGGACAAGGTCAAGATTACAAACCCCAAGTGTGAAATACTCACCTGTGCCTGGCCTCTTGGGATGTCCTCACAACTGCCTTCAATGGTGTAGATGACTCCCTTGTAGAGTGAAGACAGGCAGGACGGTGATGAAATAACGTGCGAGAAAGATGGAATATAATAGCCAATTTTGTTGAGAAGGCTAAATTGGGTTTTTCTTTGAGAAGATATCTGACAGTGCATGCTAATAAGATAACACCTGGCTGATGTAAGGCTGGCTTGAAAGGGGAGTGATGGACTGGCAATTGAGAGGCTCTGCAATCACTGCATCCTAATCTGGATTAAGTAAAAATGGATTTATTAATTGATGAAGTGTAAAGAAGACTAAGTGAGCATGGGAAATTCGTTAATGGATGAACCTAAATAAGAATCAACTGAACGATGAGGGTTTGGGGGAAATAATTGAGTGATGATGACTCATGGACTGAGGAAGCATAAATAAGAATCAACTGAGTGATGATAACTCCTTAACTGATAAAGCATAAAGAAGGATTAATTAAGGACAATAACATGTTAATTCATGAAGCATAAAGGAGGATTAATTGATGAAGACTCTTTAATTGTGGAAGCCTGAATGCGGATTGAGTGATGAAGACTCATTAATTGGGGAAGTAAAAATATGGATTAATTGAGTGAGAATAAATCTGTGAATTGATGAAGTATAAATAAAGAACAACTGATGTGGTTCAGTGAAATAGGAAGCTCTAGCAGGCAGCAAAGTTGGCCTGATAGTTTAGCCTAACAGTGTGAGCCAGCTCCAATCCTGGGCTCCTCTTTATCAGCCATCTTCAAATTCAGCAGCTCCCCAGGTGAGGGATTTTTGACTGATGGGGATGTGGGGAGCTGCTTCTCCCAGGGGTGCTGGTGGGTAGGTGCCAAGGGGAGACCTTAATTTCTCCACCCCCCTTGGCATAGGCTGGGGGGTGAAGAAATTAATTCTAGACCCTTCCTCTCCTGTGTGCTTCTGCAGCAAGAGTCAGGCTGGAGTCAATGCCGGCTCTCTGTCACCTGGACACTTGCAGAAGAAGCCAGGAGCTAGGGTGCAGCAGCTTCTGGCAGCCCTTGGCGAACTCTAGGTGTGTCCTCTCTCCTATAGGCCCTTGAAAGAGACATTAAATTACCACAACTCCCATGCAGAGGCTTCATATGCCAGCAGGACCAGCCAGCCAGAAACCACAGGGGAAACCACAGAGAAGACCCTGGAGAAGCTTGGCCAGGTAAGACCCTGCCTGGTTCCTGAGGTAGCCCACGATATTTTAGACCTTATTTTCTCCTCTCAAAAAATGAATGTAGTAAGCGACAGTGGTTGTAGCTGGTCATTCACCTGGCACTTCAGTCTTCCTGCCCATGCAAGGCAGGCTGCTTTTAAAGAAGCCAACACAACATTTAGTTTTTTCGTTTTTTGTTTGTTTTTTTTTTTTTTACAAGTGTCAGCAGCATGTGGCTGTTTCTCTTAGAAAGGAATAAAATACACCCCTAACCAATGCTTACTACCACATGCTACTACTGATGATTTACTGTGATGTTGTTTTTGAGTCAGTGTGCAGCACTCTTTACTTCCAAATGCAATGAACTGGTTATTTTTTAACTGAAGTTTTTTACAGTAAACCCTGTAGTCTGAAAGACTTCTCATTCCTTCTCTTTCTAGTGAGTGTACAGGCATGACTTTGCTTTTTGCTGGTTAGTGCTTGCAGACTTAAAGAAACCTAAAGAACCTAACACTTTACTTTATATTTGGCAGGTTCCCACACTGAGCCCCACACATGCCCAACAGAGGCAGCATCTGTAAACGTCTGCAAGCAGCCACAGATATTTGACATGTAAAACCAAAATGTCTGTGGCTTGTGGGTGCTGAGCACTCACTAATTATTCTCAGTACAACTGTAGATGCTTGAGCCCTGGAGCCCTAACACAGTTGGGATCTAGAAATGAATGAACTGTAGGAAAAGCTCACTTACAAATGACTTCAAAATGAAGTTGTCTTCAAAAGCTCTCTTTTTGATTTCAGCACTCCAATTCTGAGTTCCGTCCTTTTAGCTCATTCATTTCTGAAAGACCTGGAGAATGAGCAGGACAAGGACAAGAGCGAGGATGAAGACAAGGATAAGCCTGGTTCAATGGTAGCTGCTCTTCAATTATTAGAAAGAAAAGACCATATGTAGCAGCACAAGTCAGGGTGCAGCTAGCTCTCCTCACTTCCAAATGCAATGGACTATTTATTTTTTAACTAAACTTTTTAAGGTGAACCCTGTAGGTGAAAAAATGCAGTATATCATCAAGGAAGACTAAGAAAGTAATGATCAATGACTTCAAGAAACCCCTGTCCAACTCTAAAAGCCAGGTTACTGTAGAAACTGACAGGTCCAAAAGCAGACCTGTTGGCAGCAGATCCAAATTCACTGTCTATGGAGTTGGCCCCATTTATACCAGGTCTGAATGTGGTCTGTAAACAACAAGCAGACAAATGAAGAAGAAAGCGGGTCTCAGTTACAGTCAGGTCTCTCACTCTCCCGTCATCACCCACTTTGAGGCCCTTTGCCATGGCAGAGGAGTAAACAGGTAGTGCTGAAATGTACATTAGTAGAAATGAGAAATGTACACCTTATATATACATTAATGTAAGTGTGAAACCAGGCTGAAAAAAGCAAAAGGGGCAAAACTAGGAAAATAGGCAGCCCCAGTGCTCAGCATGGCTAAGGGACACTCTGGGAGCTGGTGCTAGCCTGATGAGTACCATGTGGTGCTCAAACTTACTGTTGTATGTACCTCGACCTTGCTGAGGTAGGGGAGTACTGCTCATATGCAGAAGGCCACAAATCTCAGCCCAGCCCTGGCAAGGCAGGGAACAGATTAGATTCCCTGTAGAAACCAGGAGGATCTTTATCTTTCTAAGATGCTCACTGAAAAGTATTTATAAATACAACGAGGATTGTTTGCAGGATCCTTAGTTCTTTGAAATACAATAACTCCATGAATATTTATTATTTGTCCTCAAGACTGCTTTGGCACCAATATAATAGGCTGTCTTGTAGTAAAGGGAGCTATCACAGACTGTCATGATTACAGCCATAGAGGAAACTTGCAGACAAACCTAACAGCTTTCATTTTCTGCACTAGAAAAGACAGCAAAAGCTTACCAAGACATCAAACTGGCAGAAAGGGAGGAAATTGGGGATTGGTAGAGGGTGGAAGTTTTTGTGCTGCTGCCTTGTAAAGGTGAGATCCAAAGCACCTGCACACACAGTTCCTCACAGTAGGCTGTAAGATGCCACCCTGCCCTACCTTGTGCCTGACTTCGGATTTGCACAGCTAACCACCTCTTTCCAATGGAGTCACTCCTTCTCCTTCACTCCTCTGTTAGTGGATCTCTTTTTTTCCCCATAGTCTTGCCATGAAAATGGTTATGTACTGCAGGCAACATTCTGGTACAATGAAGTCAATATCAAAACTCTCGTTTAACTCATTGAAGCCAAACCTTTATCCCTGACACATCCCCAGAGTCCAGTGGCTATAGCAAAGACTGTGACCTTGACCTGGAAGTAGTTTACACCTAACATTTAGGACTATCCTGCAATGTACTGCTAGTCATGTAAGGTAATCAGCAGCCTAGATTTGTGCCAGTGGCTCTTTGTAGGAACAACCAGACACAAAAGGATATTTCCAGAGTGCGATATGGTGCCTGCAAGAAGACTAGGCTATGGCCTGACTAAGAAACTGAACCCCACAAATCCATGGTTCACATGGTGAGAACATGGTGCTTTACAAAGTTAGTGATTCTGACCTGGGACCAGAAAGAGAGGCTCTGGAGAATTCTGTTATGCTGCTTTCCCCCCTCTGGAGCAAGGGGTAGGGATGGCCTCCATTGTTGCTGGTTCTGTCAGAGTGCTGCCTGGGTTGAAACAAAGCCGGTTGAGTACTGTGTTGACATGGAGAACAGGAGAAGCATCAAGCAGGCACAACAGAAGCCCTAGGCATGACACCAGGGGAGCCTGGGAGTTCCAGTTCCATTGTGGGCTTTTCTCAACTTGAATGTTTCTACTCACCTGTAGGAGGCTGAAATGCTGCAGTACCAGAAGTGCCCAACCCCGACTGGCTGGGGCACTGCGGAGGCTGCTGTAAGTGAAGGACGGGAGTGGAAGTGAAGGCTCCCAGATGAGAGGTTGAGCGAGCACCAGAAACTGGGGAGGGGCAGTGATTCTGCACATATTTTCGTTTCATCCTTTGAGATGAACTTTTAGGGATCCCAGGCAGGAAGACTAGGGTTTATTCCCTAGGAAGGCACCCTGGCCAAACCTGGAAGGTCGGTGCACTTGGAATGCTATCGGTCTGAACTGGGGCACCAGTGACTGGTTTAAAGACTTGGAGGAAGTGTAGCAGTTGAGGAGCAGCTAATAGTCCCTGTGACGGAATACCATCTCTGTCTCAGCCCAAACTCTGTTCATGAGAGTTTGGTTACCAGGGTCACTGCAAAGGGCAGACATCCCATGGACTCCAGGTAACCCTGAGTTGTAACTTGAGCTTGATACATTCCCAAGGGAAGGGGGAAACCTGCTCCCTCTGCCTACATGACTGGCATCACATACCTGGGTGGTGGCGTAAGCTCCCTGTTGTTCTAAGGAATGCCAACATGACTGGGAGGGGGCTAAAGATCCTGCCAGTCTATCCAGCAACCAGTGATGCATTTCAAATTGGTTGGCTTGCAGCCAACAGTTGCTGACCTTCACTGGATCAGGTAAATGAGGTCATAAGGTTTATATACATTAAGGACTACCCAGGAGGAAGAGGAGGAGTAGCAATGATGAAAACTCAGAGAGAAGCTGGACCATCTAAAACTTGCTCTTTCTCTTGAAACTCATGATCAATTAACTGCCTGCCTTCAGATGGAATCTCCTCCTGCCTCTGGATGATACCCATGAGTAAGGCAGCTGAGATCTAACTAGATATATAGTTTGCAGTAACTCAGGTGTGTGATCAAAGGCTACCCAGACACCCTGTTTGCTCTATGGGGTTTCTCTGATATTACTCTACCATGTACCCTATTCCAGACCTACTCCTTGTAACCAATAAAGTTCTCCTTTGTACCTAGAGCGGGGGACTTACTGGGAGTGGGTCTACATTATGCCTTGGGGTCCCCTTGGTTCAGCTGACTAAGGGAGACCACTATTTGTGCTTCAGACTGAGGGAAGCACACCAAGTTCTTGCAGTGAGTCAAGTACCCTCAAGGGCTACTAAGCCTGTGTTTCCCAGGGGGCACAAGGCCAAGATCAGTCCAGACCCTGAGTGGTGGTAGCATTACCCCCAGGCTAGCGGGTATGCTCCAGGAAGAGGGTCAGCCAGACATGAGGCGCCCCCAGGGAGGCACCTGGAGCCTGGAAAGTGGTCAGGTACAGTGAGGTGGGTGGCTCAATGCAGGAGCACCACACCCTACTGGCCTGCCATAGTCCCCACTGGCCTCACTCAGCTGTGTTCACCTGCAGGAGGGTGTCAGGGAAATATCCTAAAGTTGGTGCTGCCATTATAGGGAGTTGAAACTGTCTAGCGCAGACAGGCCTCCAGCAAGTGCCCCCTGAACGACCTGCTAGCTGTCAATCACAGGTGACCTACTTTCTGGCCCTGCGCAGGCTCAGTGGCCTCGCAGCTCTTACTCTCGCACAGGCTTAGTCAGAGTTTCTGTGAGGTAATCGGTCTGGAACCTTCCTCCTAAGCGGTTACCTGATTGGCTAAGGGGGAACTATAAAGGGTCCTGAGCCCTTACCCAGGGGGGAGAGCTCGGAGAGGTTTGGGGTATAGTGGGTGTGAGAGTGCAACTTGTCTTTTCGGTCTCGGTCTTCTTCATATTGATACCTTCGGTTACTGGACTGTTTTGGCCTGGATTTTGACGTTGAGTTTGGATCATTCCCGTCACCTTGGCAACAACTTTGTGCTTACCTGTTTGGCTCCTGACCTCAGTTCCCATCTCCGACTTCGGCTTTGTCTTCGTCGTTACGGACTGCCTTTTGGACTGGCATCACATTTCCAGTTCGATCCCCAGTTCATCGTCCCTTGCGTTAGTTTCGTTTGTTGGTAACCCCACTCCATGAGCTGTTGACCAGCCCTGGGACTAGCCAGCGGGCAGCCGCCCCTATCCCTAGTGGGTAGATAGCAAGGGCTCACTGGCAAACCTCGTGGGCCAACAGACCCCTTTTGTTGTTTGTCTGTTTATTCTTTCTGTAACTGAAGAAATCATCTGGGCCTCCGCTGCCAAGCATGAGTAAATAAATCACCTCTGTTTCAACTTACACATACGTGTGTTCCGTGCAGCTCACACTCCACTGCCGATAATCTCACCTGTTCGGTCCAGTTGCCACCACCCGGCCGCACCACCGTGACCAATACCGTGAGCGTGGCTCACCAGCTCCGGGTTACTGACAGAGGGAAAGGCCACCCTTTGACTGGTGCACAAAAGGGAGGGACTTGAATGATTGGCTTGGTGTTGTGAAAGCAGCATTGTAATACTGGGATGGCAGGTGCCGCCACACACAGCAGCGTGAACAAGGTTTGCCAGAACTACCAATTTGGCAGGACAGGAAGGCCCCATTCAACAGAATTCTACCTTTTAACACCAATTTATGGTGGGTGAGTCTGCAAGTGGGGGCCACACCTTTCTGCCTGGGGCTGTTAACAGGCAAGGCCTATGGGCTCAGCTGTGGCCTGTTACATTTCTGGTGCATTGGCCAGGAATGAAACCCAAGATGTTGGCATAATGGAAAAGCAGTTGGCTGGCACCACACCTGGTGAGGCAGGGACTCAGGTTCAGGATCTCCTGATACAGATCCTCCAAGGCCAGCAGAGACAAATGGAGGAATTGTTTTGGGCAAGGGCAGAGGAACAGGCTGCCAACAGTAGATTGTTTTGGCAGCAACAGACATTAAAAGAAAAACTGGAAAACCAACTTGGGGCCCTAGCCTGACCAGTAGAAGGGTTTCAGATGCCCAAGATGGAGAAGTACAATGAACCAGAGGCCTACCTAAAGTCCTTTGAAAGATTAGCTCTAGTGGTCATGGGACAAGGGGCCATCTTGCGGCCAGTTGAATTCATTGGTCTACCCACCTGTCTAGGGCAGTTCACCCACCTGCCTTGCCTTTGATGCATCTCAAAAAAGTTGTTTATAAGGCGGAAGGCTGCCCATTTAATGCCCAATGCCAAGGGCATAATACACAGCTCTGAACCTTCCCTCATACCATATCCCATGCCTCACAGACGGCATCATTATATGGCTCCAGCCCTGCAGTAGACCTCATTCTATGTCCACCTGGTGTTCAGACTCCACCTAGATCCCTCCTCCTCAGGTGCCCTCATATTGGGCTGTCTGCCCTCATATTGGGCTGCCAAACTCCCTAAGCCCTTTTTCCTTCATGGCTGTTGCCTGCCTGGAACCTTTGGTTTTCCTGGCCCTGGTCTCACCTCTAGGCCAGGTGGGGCTCCCAGCCTCTAGCTTTGGCCGTCTCTAGCAGTGGGTGCTCTGGCCCTTTGATCAATCTTGTCCTGGCCCCAGTATGGGCCAACAAGGTTATTTCGGGTAGGTACTGAACCGCTCACCCTCACACTCCCACCTGGGTCCGCCTTTTGAGCCCCTTGTAACACATCTCACTCTCTACTCAGGCTGGCCTATGTGCAGTCCTTCAGGCCCACCCATGTGGACCCTACTCTACATGGCCCACACAGTCCTTCAGGCCCATATGGACCTTACTCTACACGGCCCAATCAATCACTCTTACATGCCCCCTCACTGGGGCCCATACTCTGCCCCCTCACTGGGGCTCTCAGGCCTTATGCCCCTAGGGTCTCAGGCCTGATGACATGCCTGGAACCCTCACCTGTTCCCTCTATAGGGTGACCCACCACACATGGGTTGCTGAGAGCCCCATACTCTTTTCAGTAGGGAGGCACTGGTGTGGCATTTTCTGGGGACTACCCCATCACTGGAAGCCCCCCCACACCATCCAAGCAGGGTGTAGTCTTAGGTCATTCCCCAGGACCAGGAACCTCCTTCCTCCCCATAGTTCCCACCCTTAACCACCAGGTATTCTGGGAGCATCAGCTCCAGTGGGGCGATGTTGTCTCTTTGGCTCCCTGAAGTAACTGCCAGCTCAGCATATGGGTTTATATCGAGGCTGCTCAGTCCTATACTTCAATCCAGGATCCCTCCTGTGGTCATGTGACCACCTTGTTAGGCTGCATCGCACCTGCCTGCTGCTCCACAACCTGCTCCAGCCTCTTAAAGTGGCAGGCACCAAAGCTGCCCTGCCACTTGGCAGCTAGGAACAAGAACATTGGGCCTACCAGTTGGGGCCATTGTTGACCAGCCAGGCTCAGGCTGCATGCCGTGCCCTGTCATGGGAGGAAGCCAGGGATTATAAGAAAGCAAAGGAGGCAATATTGTATAGAAAGGTAGTCTTAACAGAAATCTATCATCTCCGATTCCACGCAAAAAAGCAAAAGGAGGAAAGATGACCCTGCATACTTTTGTGGACTTTAAGGGACCTTGCAGAGAAGTGGCTGAAGCTGGAGCTGTGGTCCTTGAGAGAGGTACTGGATGTATTCAATAGTGCTCAAGCAATTCATCAGTGACCTAGATGACAGCACCCAATAATGGGTCCAGAGCCATTAACCGCAGTCCCCCAGAGGCCCTAAAGATCACCAAGGCCTTCAAAGAAGCTGAGACAGGTAAGCAAAAAAGACTGAAGATGTGGTCACCCATAGTCTGAGGGTTCAGAGAAGTGGCAGTTGGAGCCTATGAGGTATGAGCAGGTGGGCTGTGGAGAGACAACTGGTGTTACAGCTGTGGAGGGCCAGGACATAGGGCCCAAGCATGTCCCAGGTCCCAAGGAGACTGCATATGGGAGAAACCAATTTTAACAAGAGAAGATATTGGTTCTAAGCCAGAACCAATGAATTGTAGCTTTGGCTCAGCGGCTGGAAAATATTTATCTGATGATTGCAGTGATCATTGAGGGTCAGAAGTACCAGTTGCACCCAGATGCTGGTCAGAGTTGTGCTGACTACAGCAGGACAAGGGACTCCTAGCACCCCGAACAGGATGATATGCATGCATGGGGATAACCAGGCATATCACTGAAGAAAGTTAAAGTTGATGGTGCTGGGAAGAACATATGAATTACCAGTAGGGCTGGCACCCCGCCTACTGTGTCCCATGATACTTGGGAGGGACTGGCTGGACCTTATGGCCATCTTGCAGAAGGTAATGATGATGGACAGTACACGATCCACTGGGCTGGTGGAGCCAAAAGATAGAGGAGGTGGTGGGACATCGAGAAGGGGAACCCCCTGGAGACAGTGGCTATGAGAATATGGACCTAGAGTGGTTGATGGGACCTGGCCAATTCAAAAAAGAACAGACCAAAGAAGAAACATTGTGGAACATCTACAAGAGTAGCGTGGCCCACTGGAACAAATAAATCTTACAGCCTGAAATGATGGCCCAATACCCCCAGTTCGAGGTAAGTAAAGACCTCCTATATTGGGTCAATAAAGGGGTGTAGGACAGTGATGAACAGGTTCAGTTGCTGGTACCCCAGAAGTACAGAAGGGTCCTTATGTAAATAGCCCACAGGGGACATTTGGGCTAAGATAAGACAGAAGCTCAGCTGACAAAGTCATCCTTCTGGCCAGGGATTTACAAAGAGGTTGAGAGGTTTTGCAAAACATGTTCAGTCTATCCCTGACATGCCCTAAGCCAGCCCCTTTAATACCATTTGCCTTGATTGTGCTAGACATACTGTTCCTAAAGTGTAGTGCTGGGTACCAGCACTGGATTATTCCCAAGTTGTAGTGTTGGGTACCAGCATATACTAGTCATCATGGACTATGCTACATGGTTCCTGAAGGCAATATCCTTATGCTCCATGACAGCCCTTAAGATCATGGTGGAGTTGATGAAGTGAATAGCCAGGGTAGGCCTACTTAAGAAGATTGTGATGGACCCAAGAACCAACTTCATGTCAGGAGTCCTGAGGTGCCTTTGTGGGACCTTACAAATCAAACACCTACAAATCATTATCACCTGCAAATTGATGGCTTAGTAAAAAGGTTCAACAAAACATTGAAGGGGATGTTGAGTGCTACCATGCAGGGGGATCCCAGAGTGGAACCAACTCCTCCCCCTGCTCCTGTCTGCCATTTATGAGGTGCCAAAGGCTTCAATGGGATTTTCTCCATTTGAGCTGGTCTGCAGCTATCAGCCCTGAGACCTATTGGCTTTAATATGTGAAGGCGGGTAGGGCCAGAAAGCTACAACAGGGGCACTTCCTACTTACCTGATCAACCTACAAGATTAGTTAGACCTAGGGAAAGCAGTGGCTGGTGGGGGATGGGGTGTTCAGTGGCCACCTTGCCCTCTGCCCCACCCACATCTTTCCCCTGCAGCCTTCCTGCCACAGTCTGTGACCTGCACCCACTACCCCCAACTCCCTATAGTCTCTTCCTTCCCCACAATCCCACCAGCCCCAGCCCCTTTCCACTGCTCCCTGAGTTTGCCCTTTTCCCCTGCTCCCACAGTGCCTGCCCCTGCTCCCACAGTGCCTGCCCCTCCCCCCACTTCCTCCAATCTCTGCCCCTTCACCCCATCCTACACCCAGTCTCTGTCCCTTTCCCCCTACTTCCCCAGGTTCTGCTCCCCCCTCCCCCCCATCACTGGGGTTGGTGGGTGCAGGTGGCAGGAAGGCAGCAGTGGAAGGAAATGGGTGGGGCACAAGGTAGAGGCAACTGGAACCCCCCCAGCCACTGCTTTCTCTGCTCTAGCAGTGGGGGCAGGGCATTCAGGTCAACCCTCTATATAATCTTCCAGGTATAGAATCTAAGTATTACAAATCTATAAATTTTCCACCTACAGAATCTAATTATTGGGGACTGTCTTATATTAAGGGTCATCTAATATTGAGAGAGGCATGAACCAGAAAAAGGGTTCAATTCAGCAAAGCATCACACAACTCAAATTTCCTGCATTATACACAGGATGATTATATCTCCAGGACTGGCTGGGAGAGTCCATTTTGGAAGCCAATCCAAACCAGCTGGTCAGCATTAAAATGAGTGGACTGGGCACAGAGGCAGAGCAGCAGGAGCTGTGAAACAGGAAGCCTTAGCAGACAGCAAAATTGCCCTAAAATAGGTTAGCTTCATTAGTGAAATGACCATTAACACTAATAGCTACTTCACAGGGGTTAACAATGAATCATTAGCAGAACATTGACTCTCTGAAGCCTGCAGGGGTGGGAGGTTTACAATGTTCTGGATTTCACATTATTCCAGATTTCACATCATCCCACATGGTCTTTGAATGTAATAAAATGTATGAACTTCAAATGTAATACAATAAGAGCAAACAACTCCAATAAGTATCTTTTGCATGAAGAGACCTCCCAAGAGAATCCAGAAATCTAGTAAGCACCTTCCAAAGCAGCTTCATTTCACTAAGGCAGTTGGTTTTCACCAATCCTTTCAGTCAAGCTGATCTTCACCCACTGGCACCTGTCGAAATTCAGAACCAAATTCAGAATATTTTGTAGAGATATACAGAACATAGGTTAGAGAGAATTTTTCTGTTGAGCACCCTATGTTTCAGTAAGATGAAAAAATATTTTAACCCAAAGCTTCATAGCATCATTGAATTAAACAGACTAATCCTCTATCCATTTTATTCAGTGACAAAAATTCTATTGACTTCAATGGGAGCAAGATTGTTTGTCTGAGAACACATCTGATAGATGTTGGCACTTGACCTTTATGTGCTGTGTAGAATTGAGTAGATAATTTGCTGTTTCTCTATATGAACGTGTAGGTGCTTTCCAGGCAATGATCCTACTCTAGGGTTGTGTTCCTCTTGCCTGTTACCACCACTTTCTCTCACCCCTGCTGACTGTTGAAATATCTAATGGGGTTAATCTTGCAAATCTTGAAATGTGTCCTACAATAAAACTATATTACTACTAGCAATTCATGTTGCTGCTTTGTTCTAAGTTTGTGAGCCAATTTCTGGAATGCTTTAGGAAAACACGTCTGTTTCTGGATATTCCAAAGCTTTCCTCCCTAGGGGTAATTCTGGTAATAAAATGGTGAGCGATGAGATTTCAGAGCTGTATTATTTCAAGTTTACACATTTTCGTATGTGGTCTTCATAAAGTGTGCTATTGCGCAGTAATTCTGATTACTACAGATTTAGTTAGTACTTCATTAAGCAAGTACTAAACTAAATGTGCAGTAATTAAGGCACATTAATGAATGTATCGATGTGCCCATCGTGTATTGAAAATGAAATGCACAAAATAACTCACAATGCTTGGTCGGGGGTGTTCACAAAATGTCAGAGCCATGTTACAAATCCATCTCCAACCACAGGAAGCACAGTTTCAAAGGAAAAGGTTTGGAGGTATGTCCAAATTCTTCTCTAAGCTGCATTTTCAACAACTAAGTTGTTTTCTAAGTCCTTTGCTGTGGGCATGTCTACACATGCAATTAATGCTAAGCAATAAACTCTGGTCCTTATTGCACCAGAGTTTATTGCTTCTGGGCACGGTTTAAATGTGCTTCTGGGACAACAGCATGTTAAGCCGGGTTGAAATAGACTGTCTTACGTTACTTAGGGTAGATGGTCATGAGTGTGCTAATGTAAACAGGGTTTCTAACTCCAGACTTCTCTGAGTATCTCTCTACATATACATGAAATCAAATGTGAATGAACTTCAGCTGATTTCAGCACAGTGGTTTCTTACTGAGACAGACATGAACTGACTCACGAGCAAGCTGATCAGTGTGAATCTTACCTGTTCTGTGCATTTCTTGCACAGAAGTCAATTAAATCTCAGTCCCTTCTCACAGGGGAGACTACTTCTTCTGTGCATCCTTTCAGGTGCAGCCCTCTGTCCACCCCAACCAGGGCTAAGAACGATTGGGAAGGAATCAGTGTCATAATCTCTTCTACTCCCTGCAGCAGTTCACAAAATTCAACATGCACAGAGATGGGAAGAGTGTGGCTCACTCCATCAGTTTCCTTTAAAAGTTACTCCTGAAGTAATTTCTGAAGTCTGCTTTGAAAGTTATTTGTCTACATCAATCCAACCTAGGTTAAAAGAAGAAAGTTTGAGTGAGAATCCTTAGTGAAGATGGAAAGCTAGACTTCAGGATCACCATTTATCAGTTCTCCTAATCCTAATTGAAAGTTGAAGACTCACTGAACTGTGCACAGTTAACTACCTTAAAAGGTGAGCAAACTGCAGACGGATAAAGGGCTACCAGTTTGAAACACGGCCCAACTTATGTTGTTCTGTATAGTCAAACACTACGTGATTAGGCCTGGTCTAGCCCTTATCACTGCTGCTGCACACGAAATGCTGATGCAGCAGCTCTATGATCTGGCTTTAGAAGGTTTTCGTGATGGGTAATCCCAGAAAGTCCCAAATGCTCACTGCCCTTTTCTGTGCATTTCTCATAGGGGAAGACAAAGTTGAGGCACAATTGTGTACTTTCTATTTACTAGGAAGGGTTTATAGAAACTCTTGGCAAAACAGAAGTCATCAAAGAAAATTTTAGGTCCAATTGTCTACAACCTCTGTTAAAATAGTAGGCAGTGGCTCTCCATAAGTTGGAAATCATACGCACCAAATTGAACTTTGCAAAGATTTCCCGTGTTTAAACGGCTAATTGGAGTTGTTAATGACTTTGGATGTTTTGCATATTATTGGGCATGTCTACACGAGATGCTACATCACTGTAGCAATGAGCTATGGCGATGTAGCTCATTGCTGCAACGACGTAGTGTCAGCGGGCACAAACTATGACACAGATGCTACTGTGCAGTACTGTCAGAAACAACCCATGAGGAGCTGGGACTAAGCAGTAACGGTGGTAACAACTGTACAGTCTGGCACACATATATATGTGCCCACTGTTTGAAAAGTAAAACCACTGTATGTGTACAGCATACTTAATGATGAATTAAACCTTTAAATCGCCTCACATGCAACTGCAATTATATGGTCTTGGGATTAAGAGAACATATTTGTTTTGTCATAGACTGAAATTCAGACAAAATTGTTAAATACTTTGTTAGCTACATACCATAAATTTTGCACAAAGTGAGCAGATAGTACATTTTCCTTTGTTCATATCAGTTAAGTAAATATGATTCCGCTTAGCTGAGAGGAATTATTCAATTCATGAGCATGAGACAACAAGGGGAGAGAGTTGCCTTTGGTAGAATATCAGAAAGCTTTTGATACTGAAAAAAAGTTTGCTTTGGGGTTTTAAGTCTCTTTAGATATGCTTAGAAACATGCCTTCAAAACTGGGCTGACCCCAGGTGTCTCAGAAACCGAAATTCTTGAGAGATACTAAAAGGAGGGGGACAAAAAAAACTAGGCAAAGCACTTAGGTATGTACAGAATTCTTGGCGATGTCAATGGGACTTGAGCCATGCTTAGATTTAAGTGCTTTGCTGTACAGTGATGGGCTTTCAGATGTTTAAATAAAGGATATCCATCATGAACCCCACCCAATCTTGGAGGGGGTGGGGGGAGTTTGTAGGGTGTCATGTAGTTTTTCCTTGTGTTTGTTGTACTGATATGGTGTGTGCAGTCTTGTTGAAAATCCAATGTTATGCTGTATCTGTTGTTTTTCTTGCTGTACAGATTGCTATGCTGTCTGTGTATATCTTTACGATTTGGGGCATGATTTAGTCAGAGAAATTGAGGAACTCAAAATTAAGGATAAAGGTAGCAGGTGAAACTGCTAAGTATGTCCTGCCATTATGTTCTAGGACAACTATCACTCCCGATCACTGACAGAAGAAATAGTTACTGGGATGGGTGCCCAAGACATTGTCTGTCTGTAATAGGAAAAATCAGTCTCTCAAGAGCAAAACCCCTTTAGCTAGGAGAATGTCAACTGCCCCTAGCAGGAACAAAATTTCTAAAGGATTCTGAAGCTTATGAGAAATTTGCAGAGGAGGAATGGCTGGGTTGGCTTGTGAGTATTTTAAAGGGTATATGTGAGGTGGCACAGGTCTTTGGATTATCCCAGGTTGAGGGAGAGTCCAGGTGGCCAACAGTCAGGGCTGGCAGGATTAGCAGGAAGGCTGATCTCAGAAAATACTGGCAAGTCTCTCTCAATAAGTAGGTGGCAGTCAGCTGAGAGGGGAAGAAAACTGAACTGTCTTTTTCTTCTGTCTTTAAACTTTATGTTCAGTTTTTCTTGTATTATTATTTTCTTCCATGTTATAAGTCCTTTTGTTGTTTTGTTTCCTTACTGTCTGTCTGTGGTAAAGAGTGATCTCTGGGCAAGTGATATTCCAGGCTAACCCATTCTATGGAAAGGGAGCCTAAAATACCCTTCACAACCTAAGGGACCTGGCAGAGATTCCCTTGCTGCAGCTGTGAGGTCTGGTATAATGGCAGTGGAGCTGAGGCTTGCAGGGATAAGCAGGTACCCTTGGTTTGACCCTTGGGACAAACAACAGAACAGTGGAAAGGAACTCCGGGCTACAGGGGTACCCTGTAGATGGGTTTGTGACAGTATGCTTAAGTGAATGGGTAGAGCTGGATCTATCATCTGTATATCACATGGGGAGAAAACTCTCTGCCAAGGAATTCTCTGTTGGTACCACAGGCGCAGTCAGAAAAGGTTAAAGTCAAGGTGAAGTGCTGCCATTGCAATGTAGGCTGTCAGACTGGAAGGGACCTCCTGGGTCCCGGGGTCCTGTCTCCTGCTGTTTCAGGTGACTGTGTCATATAATCCTGTTTATGTTTGAATCCATCTTAAAAGTAGATTTGGGTATTTTTGTCCCCCTGTGTCTATTAGAAGGCTGTCCCAGGACCTCACTGCTATGCTGGTTAGAAACCTTTTTTCTAATTTCCACCCTAAATTATTAACAGCCAGTTCATATCCATTTTGTTTTCGTGCCAACACTGTTGTTGAGTTTAAATTACTCTTTTACCCCCAATACATTTATAGAAGGCAATTGTATCCTGCTTCTGCCTTCGTTTTGCAGGGTGCACACACCAAGCCATTAGCGTTTTCTTTCATAAGATCAGCTTTCCATTCCTCTATTCATCCCAGTAGCCCTCAGTCCAACTTCTGTTTTTCTGGATGATCAGAATTGCTCATAGCATACCAAATGAGGTCTTGTTGATACTTCATACAAAGACACTGATACTTCTCCATGTCTACTGGCAGTTTTTTGGCTAATAAATCTTAGGATTGTATTTTCCTATTGTACTGCCTGCGTCATACTGGCCACATCTACAAGAGTGGTGGACTTTAGTATGTGCATAAGCAAGTACTACATGACTGCACAGTAACCAGCGTTACTGCGCAGTACCATTCTTGCACCATTTTTTTCAGATGTTACTGTTTTCTTCAGAGGTTACTGTGCAGTAGCAACGAGCTACTGTGCAGTACTGTTACCATCACAATTTATCTGGCATTGCTACAGCACAGTAGCAGCAAACTTATACTGTAGCATCTCATGTAGATGCACCCACTGGAAGGGATCTGTGAAAAATTCATACATCCAGGTCTTTCTTCAACTCAGTCAGTCATTCTCTATTGGTGAGCTCCAAGTTTATAGCAGAAATGCTTAGTAATCCTGTTTTGCCCTATGGTACCTTTCATGAGACTGATCATAAGAAAGATAAGCATTTTCTAAATTTAAGCAGTCGGTGTAATTTTTTGCTCGTCACTCAGCCTGATCAATGGGCCTCAACTAATTAGGTTTGTCTCAGTTCCTGGTTCAATATCAAGATCTCATTAGCACACCATTCTATCGTTTGCATTGTACACAGTAAAGCAGAATACTCAAATATGATTAAAAAAAATAGAAAAATGAATACATTTGTGCTAGAACTACTTTATATAGAAGTTTCCCTTTTCTTCACAAAACCTAGCTTGAAAGCTTCAACCACCTGTATTGCACCCTTAGATATTGGCAATGAAAATATACTATAATCTAATTCTTCAACTAGAATGATGTGCTATCTATAATGCAGCTACAGAGTAAGATGGAAAGAAAGGAATTCAGGAAAACTTATGGAAAAGCAAAAAAACCCAGACATTAGAATTAGTTAAAATAACATTTTATCAGCAGAAAATTATTGGAGTTTAGCCCTTTAGCTCACAAAATCCAGCCAATATTAAGCTAAATTTCGCTGCAGCATTTATAGGTGAATAAGCAGGTATGAAATGCAGGCTTCCACATTTAATAATCACTCTAAGAACTATATTAAATAGCAGGATCATTTAGCTATTGAACTGGTCTGTGTAATATTCATTACAGTGTACTTGTGCTATCCCGGTGACTTCACTGGGAACAGGCTTTTGATGTTTCAGATTATTATGGATTTAAGTGGCTCAGAGACAGACTTTAATCTAATTCTGGTTTTGATCTCAGACCCCTTGCTCAGGTAAGATGCTCGTTGATTTCAATAGGAATATGTCTGAATTAAGGAATGCACCGTTGAACCCTTTAGCTGGAAATAAAGGCAATCAGTTTGATCTATACTGTGCTAACACACATATTTATGCACAAGCGTGCACACACGCATGCACAATTGAAGCAAGGCCCGACTCAGAGTGTGGCTGTGGCAAACTAATCCTGCCCTATGGACTCTCATTCAGTCTCACTAGAGTACCCTCCTGATCCCACCTGCCATGCATTGGTGGAATATTAATATAGATTAGCAAGGCTGCCCTCAAAGACTGAGATGAAACATTATGTGCCTCATTCTGTCTTGTTCATCATAGGACAGCCTCCACCTAGCCTGATCTTCTGACTCAGACCCCTGAGTAGGATGTTTCTCCTTCCACTTAACCTCAAACAAACCTATGTGTTTTTCTCTCTCTCTCTCAGCTCCAGCTCCCAGGTCCTACCTCAATGCATTGCACCCGGTACCAGTGTTGCATAAATTGCTGATTTTATCCCCTGGAGGCTAGTCCAATTCACCTCTAGAAGAGAGTCACACTTTCAGGCTGGATCCAACTCTATTTTATTGCTTGCAAGCAGGCCGACAGAGGAGCTTGTTGCTCAGATCAGTGTCGACCC
>NW_017728992.1:54586362-54603827 GCF_001723915.1 Gavialis gangeticus | reverse complement strand
GTAGTGGGCCATCCTATACCATGTGGGTGGAAAGTTACAGAATGCAGGCGTTAATACTAAAACAAGGAACAAAGAAACAGAGAAAAGTATCTATTTTCCCTAAGCCAGGCCCGAAATTCAAAACACAGAAGCCCCCTCCATGGCCTCCTAGCTCTCCTTTAGTCACTCCCAAGCCTTACACATGTAAAAGAGCCAACATAAACACATAACTAAACAACTAACCTGTTGGGGTCTCCTCACCACAGAGCAGATCTGTTCCCATCCCTACCAGCCAGCTTTTATCAGCTCTCTGGGGTACTATATCCCTCTATGGATCATTAGTTCACCCAAATCTCCCCAGAACTATTCTCCCCACAACAATCAGGACCAGACTAACTCTTTGGCCTGGAGCCAAGCTGATATATTTACTAATTCCTTCTGCTTCTGCTTGCCTGATCCCTATTTTTTAGAGTCCATCACAGGGGTTTCTCATTAGCCTCTCATCAGCCTATCTCCCTATGAGCAGGCTTACAGATTTGTGGCCAGCTGCTCCAGCCTATACACGACCTAGCAGCTAAGCTAGTTTCTTTATACACTGCCCTCTACAATGTGTTGCAACCACTTAGCTGTGACACTTGCCCTTTCTCAACAGCAGAGGTTACTCATTGCCTTATTACCAGCAGCCTGCTCAGCTCTGGTGCAGCTGCTCTTGGATCCTTTGCCTGGACTATCCCCTGGTTCATCTTGCTCCATGTCAAGTGGCCTGCAGAAGTTATGTAGCTTTGGAGATGCTCTTTTTCTGGTTTGGTTGCCTGTTTCTTGCTCTTGGTCCTCAGTCAGCCTTGATAACTGATGTGTTTTAGTGGCTGTCCTCCTCCAGAGGTTGTCATTTCATGCACCATTATGAAAAGTATGCACCTATGGATTTTTCAGCTCTTCCAGGTCTCTGAAGTACTGAGAAGGGTTTGCTGCAGAACATTTAGAGGTTACCTCAGACGAGCCTTCAGAAAACTTGTGGAGGTTTAACTGGAGTTTACCTGCACTTTTCAAACAGCCTGATTGCACTTGTAGGCAGGATGGCTCTACTGAAAGGTTTTGGCACTCCCCAGTTAGAAGTACCAAAATGACTCCTTCAGGATGTTTTGCACATCTAGGGTTTGCTTTAGGAATGTCACAGCTCTCCCAGTGACGTTTCTCAGATGCACCGGCAGTTGTCTGACTGTTGGAACATAATATGGAACACACTTCTCCCCATATGGAAATGAGAGCACCTCTTGCCCACCCATTGCATACTGCCTAAAAATCACAGCATGGATTTCCCAAAGCTGACGTGGCCCTGCCCATATTTAGAAGACACATGTAGACTTTGGAAAGAATCTCTGGTTCACTATTTCTCAACCTACACAAAAGTTTGTTTCTAGACCAATTTTAAGATCAGTAAATTGTTGTGATTAACTTTTCCCACCCACTAAGCATACAGCCGGCTACAGTATCCGTCAGGAAATTCTAAATATAAAGAAAGTGAACCTCCTGCATCCACAGCAGGCTAAAAGCAAGATGGCAGTCCTCGGGGTTGTAGTAGGTGGCATTCATTCGAAGTCAACATATATATGAGGCCTGATCTAAAGGCCATTGAAGTCAATAGACAGCCTTCCAAAAGCTTGTTTGACTGCTGAGATTTGGCAGGGGGGCATAGAGCTGTCATTCTTTTCATGATGTGAGAGCAAGCAAGAAGTGGGGAGCAGGAGATGGCTGAGGAGAAACTGATCATTTACACCAGCAGAAGCTTTCCCACAGTATGGGAATGCTCAGTTCAGCAGCTTGCATCTCCTCTGTCTAATGCCGCCCTGCCTAACTTCTGGGTACCTGTGTCTTTTATTGACACTAGCTCTGAACCTGTCTATGCCAACATGTGGGCCATGGGCTAGAACTGGCTTGCAAAACCTCAGGGCTTTGCCTATACCCAGACTGGGGTAAGCAGTGAGAAGCTGTGCTGGGACTAGGGAACTTCCAGCTGCACCTTTGTCACTGCTGTGTCTTCCCCGAATCCCCAACTCTCTCTGGCTGCAGTGTGGGCACAGTTTCCACCCACTGAGGAGTTGCACTGGGGCCAGGCAGCTGGAAACTACACTGATGCTGCTACTTCTTATCCCACTGCTGGAAGGGGTGCCTGCACCCCAGTGAGGAGGGGCTAGAAGAAGCAGTGGTAGTGCAAGTGCAGCTCCCAGCTGCCTGGTCCCAGGGTAGGTGCAGGCAAATCCCCCTGTTGCTGATGTACCACAGAAGCTACCTGGACTACATTAGACAGGAGCAAAGTTGTTCTGACCCATGGTTTGAAAAAGGTTGCCAGTCACTGCTCTTTGTTCACAGGTAGTTGACAAAGCTTAATTACCTGGTAGGCTGAAAGTGCTTTGAGATCATTTGGTGAAAAGCAGAAGAAAAATGAAAAGTATTATTATGCTAGATCATTAATGGAGGGGATTTGAAGCCTGACACTATGCTGAGTACTCTCTCCCCAAAAGAGCTCTGATCTTATCTTTTTATTTGCTCTCCTGCACTGGAAATTCCTTCGTATGGAAAGTTTAGACTTGGGATTTAATGGATCAATAGGGATTTAATTGTATGTAGCTTGAGCATTATTGCACGTATCCAAAACATCTCCTTCTGGTTATTTTCCATGACCTTCTGTTTTTCTGAATGTAAATTTCTTCTATCAGTTACATTTTTTTTTTATCTTTCATCTTGCCCTCCTTACAGGTAAATGCTTTGGTTTATTGATGTTTATTTCCATTTTGTTTTCCTTTAAGGATCAAAAGGGTGTGTTGTATATAGGGGCACAAAATCCAAAAGTAACAGAGACAAGAAGCTGGTCCCTGTCTACTGGGTGATAATATTGTCAGTGAACATGGCAAATCCTTTTTTCATTTCTATAGAGGTTTGATCTTTCTTCTCCCATCTAAGATACAACAGTCTATTTGCCCCATAAATGCACAATGAAGTGTAATTTCACTTCTAATCTTTGTTGCATGGTCTGGCAATCAGAAGATCAGCTAAAGGGTAAAAGACCATGACAAGTTCCAGTTCACCAACATGGTAATATTCATCATCACTGCCTGAATCTCGTTTGAGCCTGCTTTTGTAGTCCGGTTTCCTGTTAGAGAGACCTGAAGGGTCAAAAAAGCACAAACCAGGATAGTGAGGAATCCTCTGACACAGGATTAAAGGAGGAGACCAGCTAGCCAGGAGTCAGAGCATTTTTAATCTGCTCCATTTCTCCTTACAAGTAAACCAGGTAACTTCAAAGACTGTTGTGATTTTTATCTAAAGGTTCCATGGAAGACTAGTTTTCTGGGTTGAAAAATCACTTGTCATCACTGATTACCCTCCCTTCTGTGACCATTTTGGGTGCCTCAGTGTAGTATGTATTTTACTAGTGCACTTTTAAATCTGATTTTCTAATTTATGGATTGAATTCCTTATTTCTTCATTTTTCACTATTAGGAATTTGTTTGGATCAAGTTCTTCGGACTCTGACAAACTGTAATTAAGTCTCCAACATGAAGTCCCTTGTAAAATTAAAAATTTTTGTCAATGGCATCTTGGGACAAGGATGCCCAAATATTGCAGGACATTATTGACCTTTCCTAAAAAGTCTCAGCTACTAGAGGTTGCATATACCTTCTTCAATGGCTGACAATAACAAGACATTCCAGTGTCCTGCTGGTTCAAAATGAGACCCTGAGTTCTGGTGCCAGTAGTTTTGGTATGCCACACCTCTTTGGCCAAACTGAAGTCATCTCTAGGACACAGTTGGCTCTTCTTACTGAACAGAATGGCCTAGATTCTCAGTTTGTGTCACCTGGCATGGGTTTATTGGCTTCATGGAGGTACAGCGATTTGCACCAGCTGAGAATCTGATATATAATCTGAGAAATATCCCTTATTTAGAGATGCATAAAAAGAATGCCCATTAATGAAAATATTAGGGGAATTAGAGACAGAAATACTTACTAGACAGCAAGCTTGAGGGGCAGCCAGTTCAGTCATATGTAAATGTCATGCTATCCCTACACATCCGGAGGTATTAAATTTAGTGTGCATGCACACGCGTGCGCAGTTGTGTGCACACACACATCCTTGCTTCTGGAGGGAAGGCCAAAAATTGGTCATTGTTTATAATACCATGAAGTACATGGCAGCTTGAGAGCAAAAGCCTGTCTATAAATTAAACAATAATGCTAATTCACATGGAGCATAGTGCTCAGGCTATGAAGGCTTATTGAAGGGTGCTGTCTTGTGTGTTCACAGCAGATGAAGCTTTGGTTCTTGCTGATCAGATTGGGAACAGCTTTTAAACCAGTCACATGGCAGGACTGCCACAATGCTTTATCATGATGATTAGGGGGCACATAATTAAAGCCACTCTCAACCTGGAAAAGCATTCTTAGCAGACTTCAGCAATTCTAAACTGCTTGTTTATTGAATAATTATGGAACATAATTATGGTAATGAGGTTAGTTCAGATTTACATATTAGCAATACTTTTTAATGATCTGAGTATACAAAAGTGAGATAAAATTTAATCTATTGGATATGGAATTTTTTTTTTACCATAAGACAAAAGGAACCCATACAGTTTTATAGGAGCTCTGGGAATTATCATGTAATAAATCCTAGGATTGTAATGAAATAACTGGAGCAGAAAACACTCAGACCATTGTATGCACAGAAATCCCCAAATGCAGAGCTATTGCTGAATGACATGAAACAATGCAAGTTTTGGAAGCTTTTTTTTTAAAAATACCACTAAATGGGCAGCAGGCTTTTGTGTCTTTCTGGAACTGACATCAGATCAGTGTCCATTCATTTTTTCATGCAGGAATTGCTTTGTCTGATGTAGCCAGCAGAAGGGTAGTGTAGGTGGGTTATGGTGTACAGGATGTTTGCAGAGGGGCAGATGAATGAAACCCAGATGTTATAATCCATGTTGTAACAAGGGAGCACAAACAGCATCTGGGTCTGGAGCAAGGTCTGGTGCCTTAGTGAGAAGTGGAGTTAGATAGTCTGCTGCTAGAGAGAAATCATTTGTGGTTGGTGGGCTGCCTACAAGCCAGGACAGGCTTGCTCCTCATGGCTGCCTTGAGGTGGCCATCATTTTCAAGGAGGATTATTTTCTATTTAGTGCCCATACTCTCTGCAAGTCTATTCATAGCATCTGACCAAGTAGGGTGTTGCCTATGAAAGCTTATGCCTTTCTAAACAAGTTAGTCTTTAAGGTGTCATCTTGCCCTGCTTTCCACCCGACTTCAGACTAACACAGCTAAATGTCTCTCCCTTTAGCATAGCTAAGAGATGCATTGGGTTCATGAAATCACTGAAGTACCTCCATTATATCCATAGACCTATTGCTTGCACAAATCTTCTTTTGCCTTTGAAGTGCCGTTATGCTGCCTGCCCCAAGGCTCTACTGCTACTCATGTCTTTTTTGTGAAGTGCTACAATATCACAGCCTAGTGGAAAGTATTCTGGAGCATGCACTGCTTTGTGAAGTTCAGCTTCACAGTAGTACAGATTTCTACTGAAACTTTAGGTAGCACTCTTCAGAACTGTAAAAGGATATTTGAAAAATGCAGCACACGTTTTCATAGTCTAACACATCATTCCGTCCCACTGCATTGCAAGATGCCTTCTGAAACACATGCTAAGCTTTTTGAGAGCCAACCACAAGATATTATGGGTTATTTTTCTTCCTCTGACGAAAAAAAATGCCATGCCCAAAAGCTCTGTGCATATGCATATAGTAAAATCTGAAATGCCTGAAAACATTTTCAAATTTCAATCCTAAAACAGAACTAGGATTAGGTTTATTGGAGTTTCTTCTGGCCCATGGACCTTCAAGAAACGCTGAGCATATTTATAGCTGACTTTTTAATTCTGAGCAAAGCTGTACCAGTTTACAGTGTTTGACTAAAACCATTTGAAATGTGTAATCTCACTTGTTTTCAACAAAAAAACAGGTGAATTGTGGTGCACATTTTGCTCTCAGATATTTGAAGGCATTTTAAACCAGGAGTTGTAAGTAGGGAAGTATGACCTGGAATGAAATCCTGCAGATTAAATTAGAGATAGACCCAAACCATAGTTCATACCTGGATTTGATTGCCTATGATTGGGAGGTTTTCATCTATCATTCTGGTCTGGCAAAATTTAAAGGGAAAGCCTTTTGCAAAGTTTGGTTCCAGATGTAGAATCAGAGCCAAACATCCAACATTCAGGTCTGTTTAAAGCAGTGCTTTTAGTTTATACTCATCTCTGTTTAAAATGCAAGAAATAAGTTCCCACGAAGCCTTATCATTCCCAATAAGGCAAATGCAAGTTTATGTTCTCTTGCTCTCCTTTCTCTATTATGCAAATTCATATCTATTAAGGCCAAATGTCTCCTGGTTGCTTTTAGCTCCTGGTATATTTTTTGTAATTTCTATGTACCATTTGTTTTATTGGGCAATCTAACTATTTAGCCACCATGAGAGAGAATGCTTCTACCTTGATAGCACACAGTAATATGTAGTATGAGCCTGTTCTGGTCCCGAAGAGCTTACAAAGAATGTGGGAGAAAAGGAAGAATTATACTCATTATACAGATGGAGAAGGGGGGGGAAGAGAGAGGTGTGGGGGAGAATGAGACATTGACTCTGTAGAAGGGTTTGGCAATGAACTCTTAGTCCTCTGGATCCCAGTCCAGTGCCTTATCCTCAAAAGTAGCCATCCCCTTGCACTCTTCCAATTCACTTTGCAGTTCAGTCCTTTCTTGTGTGTAAACTGTTCTTAACTGTTTTAGTGTCATTTGCAAATCTGTTCACAGCTGAATTTCTATCCGGGAAACTTCCAGAAATTAAAAAAAGATACAAAACAGCCACAGAGTGTGCAAAGAAGGACAGGGTTTATTCAGTTGAACTTGAATAGGCAAGAAGTCTCTGAAACCTTGAGAGTCCTGATCTGCAAGGAGCAAGAATCCATGTTTCCTGAAAACAGATGCTTCACTCTTGTAATGGAGACAGCTCTGCAAACACCCTGGAAGTGCTCCAGGAACAACTCATGGTCTTCAGACCACAACTGGAAAAGCAGTACAACTAAACAATCTTGCCTGTCATGATGGCCCTGTACCACAGACAATTGAAATGGAAAAGGAAGAAAACATAACATTATTCAAAGCCCACAGGATTTTTTATGCAACATTTGCCTCGTGTAACATTTTATGTAACACTCACTTAATGTAAAAGTCACTGAGGCAAAACTTCGCGACTGGAGGAGCAAAGTGGTGCGTAAGAAGCATGCACAGGCACTACTGTACATTAGGGCAACCCAATATGCATTAATTTAGTACCTCACATTGGCAGTACTAAATTTTATTTGCGTTAGGAAAAGTGCATTACTGTGTAGACGTGCCCAATGGTTCCAAAATGTATGAGGTGCTAATCACCCAAAGATGACTGTAAAATATAGATTCATGAGGCTGTTGGAAGAGGATTTGAGGAAAGAAATATATATGAGAAAATAGAAAGAGAGGGGGCCACCAACCTTAGAGAAAATAGTTATAAATAATTATACCAGTGGTATAGCTCACTACAGTCTGGACTAAAAGAAATAAATTGATCACTTGGACTAGTGTGGGAAAGGAGGAAAAGTTCTTAAAAATGGTGGAATATCTCTGGAAATAATTTCTGTTCTCTTATATCCTCGTTTTAGTTATACCTGCACAATTACACACCTATTCAAAACAGCTGTAAAGCAGGACTCAGCATAACCTTATCTCTGAATTTTCTAAGTTTCCAACACCTGATTTTTTTTTCTTTTTAAACTCTGGTATTTTTGAAAGGTAACACCCTCTCAAAGCTCTGATAAATGCTTGCAAGTCCTTTAAGGAAGTTTTATTTTTGTGGTGAATCTCATATTTCAGTCCCAATCCTACATTCACTGAAATCATATGAGTTTTATTTACTGGCCTCAGTAAGAGCCAGAGCAGGTCCTGCCCATGAAGTCAACATTAGATTAGAAGAATCCATTTGTTTGTGGGTATGACAGGTGTGTTGACACTCAGGATTCCAGTTCTAGTTCCTCCCACCTCAAATACAACCACTGGTTTTAAGGGAAATGGCCCATAAGCAATGTAATGTATAATATATGCGGCTGAAAAAGCTGCTTATTCTGAAGGTCAGGATCAATTTGTAACATTTAAAAATGCATCCTATATGGAAAAAGACGATGCAAGCATAAAGATAGTATAAATAAAGATGAAAATGTAAACAAGTGCCTGTTTTACCGTGATTAATGACTCCAGCTGTTTGGCTTTGTCCAAACAGAATAGGCTGGGGGATGGGGGAGGGGGTGGAAACAGGACATGGTGCATATGGGAATGTTTTTCATAGTTTTAAGCCTTACAAAAATTCATACATATATTTGAGTATAAATGAATCTAGGAAAAAAATCTTCCCCTGAGAAGTGTCTGAGAAGTTCTCCCCTGAGCCAGAGCTGTTCTCCGTGTCACATTGTAGCTTGGTACAAGAAGGCTAAGAAGTCTAGTTCTGTAAACTATTCTTCCGCTCTTCTAACCCCTGACTCTCATTTTTGGTAACCAGTTTTTTCACTGATAACCTGCTTTACCTTGTTGCCTCCCACTTCCTCTCTCAACGCATTTTGACCTTCAAATCTGGATTAACTCTCTCACACACTGACAGGGCTGCTCTTTGGACCTTGTCTTGACTAATAGCTGCTCTAACTCAAACTTCTCCTTGACTAAGTGGCTATTCTCACATCACCACCTTATCTTTTTTTATATCATCCACTGTCCTTTCCTTAGGAGTGTTGCATTTAAGAGTCTGGAGTGGCCTAACCTTAAACTTTGATTTAAATTTCTACACAGGAAGATTACCTATCAATTAACATTCCCATATAGGGACTAGTCTCTCTCTCTCCTGTGTTAGTAGGCTCTGACTCATGCTGATTCATCCTAATGGTAGGGTATTTAGTGTGGGCAAGCAGGGGACCAGCCCCGGGCACCAATTTAGAGGAGGCACCAGACTGACAGCCCATGGGGTTGTTACAGTTGGTGTGTAATGAGTCGGTTCCACAGCTGTACCGGCTGAACCCAGCCTGTTATAGCAAAAACTGTACCAGAGTGCAGAGAGCCCAGGCATGGCAGAAAAGACTCCACTCCCCATTCTTCAGCCACTGACATAATAGCCCTGTTCACCCCCTCTCCCATCACCTCTGCCCAGACAGCCAAGGGAGCCTACTACACCTCCGCATCTTAACAATCGTTGAGCAGCACAGAAAGAAGCAGATGGCTTCTGCATCTGTTTCCTAGGGGCAATTCAGCTCAGCCCCAGCTGCCATCTGAGCATCCTACTTTTTGCACCACCAGGTATCCCTCTTGCCTATAGAAGTTTCTAAAACCCTGGTGCTGATAAGCTGCTGCAGCTGCAGGAAGGGGGTGGGTGGTAACTAGAGTCTATACATGAGCTGCTCTAATTAAAGCAGTGCGGCATCTCATGTATCAGCATCCCCATGGTTAAAAATGGCAGCAGGGGCTCTTGAACTAAAGCTTTTGATAAGCTTTAGTTCAAGCACCCCCACCGCCATTTTTAAGTATGGGGGCGCTGATGCACAAGACATGCTCTGATGCACTGGGATTCCAGCGTATCAGAGCAGCCTTCACGCTTGTCTCTAGGTGCCTTTACGTACCTGCATCAGTTGAAAGTCAATAGGGGTTAAGCTTCTGAATCACCTTTGGAAAAGGGTTTTAGGCCACTAAGACACTTTTGAAATTTTTAATTCTACGTGGAGACCTGCCATGAGAATTTTGTCCTAGTTTTAAACAGGAATTTGTCCTTTTAGGGCTCTGCTGAGAGAGACCGCTCTGGGTAGGTCTACTTTACAGAGGGTTAGGCATGAATTTGACTCCTTTAGACAGAAACTTTCCATGCATTAAATGTTTTTTTCAGTCTGAACTAAAAAAGGCATACAGGTTCTCAGACTACAATAATTTAAGAAAAAGAGAGTTACATTATTTGTGACATCACTGATTGTGCTGTTTTCAAAGCAGGTGAAATAAAAGACTGATTTCTCATTTCTTACTTTATTAAGTCAAGAGAGGTCCAACTTGAACATACAGGAAGCTCTGGAAATTAGCAAGAGGAAATATAAGAAACATAGTTAAATAATCCACAGCCCTAGAGGCGGAAGTAAAAGCACGTCCGTTTGTGGTTTCTGAAAAAAAAAGCTACTCACAACAGATTCTTTAGTTCTAAAAAGAACTTTGAAACTATCTAAGTAGTCTACAGTCTCTCTAAATAGTTGACTAATTAACAGATAGACACTTTGTTATCATGCAACATTAATTTTAGTGAGGACTTGGCCCAGAAATATGAGAAGCAGAGCAGCAAGAGAGAGAAAGGCGAGTGCAGGGAAGATAATTAATGAATAAGATTACTACTGCACAAGGTGAGTGCACTGCTTATTATAATTCCTAATGTTATAGAGGTCCTCCCTATTCCATACCCTTAGTTTGGGTTTGATCCTGTACATCTTTGGGTGATCTGGTCTCAGTCCAGCAAAAGATTTAAGCATGTGTTTAATTTTAGTAAACAAGCATTAGAGCTTGTTTATCATCATGTTAGAGCCTGATTTGCACCTGGCAGCACTAAGCATTTCCCTGGAGCTGTGCCTCATTTCTTGTAACTTGCCACTGCATTTTATAACTAGTAAGTATGCTGCCTGGCCAAACATGCGTATTTCCTAGTTTGGAGTGGCAGTCCATGCATACACTGGCTTCTCTGTATATGCAGCTCTTGAAGACTGTTTTTGTTCCAAAAAACAAGAACATAGGCCAGAAAAGCATGTGTGAGCATTATTTGGAAAAAGATGGCAAAATCAGCAGTTCTTGAAAACTCTTTTTATAGCTTTCCACCAATGTTTGTAAGAATGTTGTTGCTCGATATTGTGAATGCTCTCATGTCTATTGTGTGACTGTGTGTGTCAGAACATGCTTTCTGTGGAAACTATCTGACACACATCACGTAGGGATCCAAAACAATGGCATGTGATTTAGGTTACTGGCTGTAGAATTTACACAGCTTTTAGGATCACCATTCAGAGATGGTAAAATCCTCTTTACCATTCAGGGATCACCATTTAGAGTCACCATTCAGCCTGTGACTTAAGTGACTACTTGTAGAGTTTATACAGAAAGTTAAGAACAGTTGGTAGTTTCCAGTGACAGTCAGAGTCAATCATTCCATAAGTTAAAATAACTCTGAATAAAGGTTTTATGGATTAAAAAAAATAAAGTCACACCACTTAGTGCACTATTAAAAAGGATGTCTCTCACCTTGTATAGCTTTTCCACTTCAGTTAACACAGGCCATAAAAAGAAATGCAGGAAGAGAAAGAAATGTGAGAGCTTCTGTTTAGTGAAGTTGCACTAATGTCGGCAGGATTGCGCAGGGGATGAGAGAGAGCACGCAGAATTTATCTGGCAATCTCAATGGCTATCTATTTTTTCCATTTGACAAAACAGGCTGTTGAACACAATGCAGTGCATAGCCTAAAAAATAATCTGCCACTTTAGCATGGCAAAATGCAATGAAAAAATGCTAATTTTGTTTATTTAGGATCAGGGCCAAGCTTGACAGCTTTACAATGCCTCACTTGTTTCCCCAAGGGTCCCTGAGAGTGCCCAGACACACAGTCATACTACAGCTCAGTATAGTACCTTCTCAGCACATGTAAACAGTATAATCCAGGACAGTTGAAGCCAGACCCTCAGTTCCTCTGAAATCAAGGGAGCTGGCTTAATTTACACTAGCTGAAGATAGAGCATGTTATCTAACTCAGCAGATAGCACCAGGCAGAAAAAAGTTCAGTCAGAGTGATGAGGTTTTCCCATCAATGAAATGGTACTGGTCCACAGACACAGTTAAATCAAGTATCCAAAATACCAAATCATCTTAAAATAGTAAGCAAAATGGAAAAGGATAACACATGAGGTTAAATATCTGAAGCACGACATTTTTTGACTGATTCTTGAGTAAAATTATTAAAACCACATATGATTTATGCTGGTTCCAATATGGCAAGTAACCCTTGGGTTGCTATTCCCCCTAACCTGCCTCTTAAGTACACTGCTTAAGGCCTATTCTTTTGTCTGTGGGAAATAAATGAACACAGGGATGATATGATAGTAGAAAGTTGTGAATTCATTAATGCAGGGAGGCAAACCAGGGTCAGCATCTTACCTCAGCAACATGTGACTAATTATATGACTTTCAAGGATCAGTTACAGTTGCCTACTCCAGTGGTCTCCCAACTTTTTTGATTGCGCACCCCTATCAGTAAAAAATTTTTGAGCACGCACCCCCAATATATGTGGAACTCCCACTCTTCCCTCAGGATACCTCACGCACCGTACGTGACACGTGACCATCTGACATACGGACCGAGTGAGGGCGCCAGTGTCAATCCCTATATTAAATATTAGTAAAGCTTAATTTCTTTCTTATTCTTTAGATAAAAATAAATATAAATAGAAGTTCTAATATCTTCTTCCTGCACCCCAATGGATCATCTTGCGCACCCTGCTTTGGAGACCACTGGCCTACTCCACAAAAACCTATTCA
This sequence comes from Gavialis gangeticus, assembly GCF_001723915.1. Classification (NCBI taxonomy): domain Eukaryota; kingdom Metazoa; phylum Chordata; order Crocodylia; family Gavialidae; genus Gavialis; species Gavialis gangeticus. The sequence goes on along the minus strand of NW_017728992.1, from coordinate 54,591,174 downwards.
CATGCAGGGATTATTTAACAAAACATATCAAGCTGCTGCAGTAGCACCCCAAAAAGCATGAAAAAATACAGGTCCAAATCCTTTGCTATTGGGGTTTGTTACATCTGTTAGCTTCCTGACCATTTTACCCATTTACACAAGCAACTCATAATACTGTAGACAAGGTAGTCGATAGTGATAGTGAACCTGACTCCAAATACATTCACATATGCAGCTGAACAAAATATCAGCTTCAATATCAAATTACATTTTTTAACAAATCAACTTGGACTGGTTTTACTTTGGTTGAGTTTACCCATTTTGTGTTAGCATTCTGGAAATAGTCAAATAAATAACGTGTTATGGTAGGAACCTTACCAGGAATGGTACAGTTTAAGCAAATACTGGTAGGTGGAAAATTTGAACCAGAAACGATTGTTATGACCATCAAGTTAAGGAGCATTCATATGACCTATATGCCCAAATGACACTTTCAGAATTGTGTAGCATGAACTTAAAGCAATACTTTTGGGCTAGGGACAGAAGTTACACATAAACCAATATAAATGAGCAGAAAGCGGTTCAAATCTGTAACACAACAAAACTTCAGCACACACAAACTGCTTTCAAAATGTCTAAAACTGGTTTAAGAAAAACTTGGATGGATGTAGTATCAAACTTAACTTGAATCTGGAGGGGATCTGGGACAGGAGTTCAATATACTAATTTAACCTAAATCAGTTAAGTCTCAGCCCCCCAGCATCCTAGGATGTTCTGCACGCCCACACAAACCTCCCCGAGCAGGGTGGGTTGGTAAGACCTGGCCCAAGCTGTTTGCTCCAGCTGAGCAGGGAAGCATGCTGTAGTGCCCCCTGGCTTCTGGCCTGAGCCACTAAAGGCAGGTAGCTGCATTTCCAGAATCAAAAGTGAATGCCTGCTCACTTGCTTATCCATTCCATTTAGACAGCTTAGACTAACCTGCGAAGATTGAATCGATTCAGCCTCGGGCTTTTTGACTGTCTGTACTTAGCTTTAGTGAGCAGTTTTGTGAGTGGCACATAGTCTGACATATGCTTGCATGGTATATTTCCAACAGCAAACAGCTGTTCATTTAGAAAGGGTTATTAAAAGCTTCTTTAAAAAATATTAGATAAAGAAATAGTTGTTGGGGGGAAATAAAAACTTCAGAGGATTTTTTACCTCAATGACTGAAGTATTATGTTCTCTGGAATATGCTTCAACTATTAGACCAGCATTCTTGCAAACCCTTCTGCTCATATTCAGCTAGATGGTATCTTTAGACACAACTGTAAGTAAGATGGATCAACTCCAGAAATAGTCCTAGAAAATACTGTACTTTGGAAACCTCCTCTTGAAGCAGAATTCCCTCTCTGCTCCCTCCTTGCTCCAGAGGTGGGAGATAAGTCTGTTTGTTGCTGACTAATACCAGCAGCAAATTACTATGTCCCTACACCAAATCAACCAGGTACCAACTGTCTGCTGAAGTTGAAGTTGAGTAAAAACTCAATCTCTTCCCGTCATTCAATGCCTATTCCCCACACACGATGCATTTAGCCGTATGCATCCAGACCTAAAACCTAAATAATCCCTGCAAGTATGGAAGGGTTTTCATTCTTGCTCACTGCATTGTGTGGATGAATGGCCCATGTTACAATACATAGCAAAATTCTAGATTCATATTACATGGATGTGAGATAAGACCGCATTTTTAAAGAAGCAGAAAGTTTTAAATAATTTATTTTGTTGAAAATTAGGTATTTGTAATTTTGTAAGTGGGAAGAGAATCATGGAAGAAAGGAGAGCTGTTGAAGGGACAGACATCTGGAGCTATGGTCCTCTGCTTGATATGATCCCTTTTAAAGGTCGCCTACCGGGATACTACATCCATCAAATTCTTTTTCTAAAAAGAACAGCTATGCCAATGAAGATTTATATAACACACTTGTGCTACAATTCTCTATTCTTTTTCTCCAAACCCTTATTTTAGGCTCAGTAATAACTTTAGCAGGCATAACACAGGAGCCTGCCAAACTTTCAAACATTTCCTTGATGTATGATGATCACAATGGAAAGGAATGCAGGTTTTATCCAACAGTCAGCAAGGTTTTGTCTTCTTTAATCTCTACAACTAAATAACTTTGTAGTTCATAGTCTCCAGTGTAAATCTTAATTGAGGCTGACTGTCAGTTAGATTGCTTCAAGATTCTTCTGACCAGAAGACTGGGGTGCTCTTTATAGCAATTATAGTGTAAGAACCCAATGATAAAATGTCACACCTATTTTATTGTTGTGACCTGTTCATGTGTGACAGTCTTACAGCCCTGGGAGGAAATTCACTCACTCTGAAAGTTCAAGTTCCCTTTTTTATATATACTGAATTGTTTTACTTTCGGTTCTATTAGATCTTAACAGTGATGTGACCATTCATTCACTAGGGGATTCAACTGAATGTCAGTAAAACAGGTGCTTTGTTTCCAACATGCTCTCATTTTACTTTGCATTGGGTCTACTTTTGCTTTTTTCAACACTAGTTGTACCAATCTCCCCAGAGCAACCTGAGTAAAATATTCTCTTCCTTCTCTAGCAGAACTCATAGACTACTGCATTTTCTTGAATACAAGCCAACTTTTTGCCCTCCCCACCCCCACAATCAGAATGCAAGACCAAGGGCTTTAAAGCATAAAAGGCTTACATTTGCATACAAGGAAATGGTATTAAATACACTGGCTATCTTTGAACTGCTGCTAAAAGCAGCATGTGCTCAGTCATGGAAACTTACTATGATGGTGATTAAATGCAGCCAACACTGAGCATGACTATAAAACACATGACCCATATTGGGCAAATTTATCTTTTTCCTTAAAAAAAAAAAAATGTTTCGTGTTCCAAGGCAAATCAGCCAGATCAGTTCTGAATCCTTTGAATCTTTCAAAAACCTTATGTGGTCATACTACCAGCAAGTATCCCTCACCCCAGACTTTTCAGCCTGGAGCTTCAGATACTTTCAAAACCTTTGGCAGACATCCTATGTGCAAGCCTCCGGGCTTAGGGTCTGGATGCCCCCAAGTTTTGCAGCTATGCAGCTGAGGGCAAGCAAGAGAAAGCTCGAGGGGAGTCTCCCATTTCCAAAAGTTTGGCATGCAGCCGAGATCCTCCCACTGGAAGCTGGCCAGTGGGAAGCTAGCTATGAGGCTCTTGTGGGGAGTCTTGTCTGCAACCAGACAAGGGTGCACCCTCCACTACTTCAAGCCATTTTTAAGCCACCTACTGGGTCAGGGTACTTCCCCCTGCCATCTTCACGATCACGGTATTTCCCCTGCCAGGCAAACATACCACAAGGATAAGTCAGCACGACCCCATCTGAATATGATATACGGTAGTGCCCATTGAGCATATTCCCCCTCAGCACCTACTCTTTTCCAAGCCATGGTGAGCCACTACACTACATACATTTTGACTTCCTCTTCAGTCCCACAGCTAAGCTGTGCCTTTCTTTCCCATTTCCAAAGATTCCTGTTTCTTCACCACCCTTAAATGTCTGGCAAGCATCAACAAGTGGGGCCCCAAACACTTCACCAAGAATATCTTTGTTGGCCCCTCTCTCAGCCTATCACATCTGACTAGTGGGGCCCCATCCTCCATGAGGTGAAACCAGACCAGGCTGCCACATGCTTCATCTGCATATCAGTTTTTCAAGGATCCCAGACCTCGTGGCAAGAACGCCCAGTTCCAGTCATGGGCAGGGGCTAATTAGCACATGGATCCTTTGGCAGGGGGGAAGCTGGGGGAAGAGGTTGCATCTAGAGTACACGGACATATTAAGTAGTACTGATCTGTGGGGGGTGGGTCTCATGGCTTGAACTGCTGTTGACTCTGCTAGGGCCCAGCCCAATGAACTGTATGGTAAATCATAAGCATTTTGGCTTTGGACGAATATCATGCATAATTTGTGCTACCATAGTGGGTTCCAGGTTACTTAGCTGGCTTGCTCTATCTTTTGGGGTTCATTTACAGGCTTAACACCATATTTATTCCTCAGAGCACAGCACAGTCACTGCAAATAAACAGACAGCCTGTGTTCTTCTCCCCAACTATGGGAAGTGGCTGGGTTCAGGCCTGCTGCCACCAGCCCACACTGCCTTCTCTTATCAGCTCACTCCAGCAGTAGACACGATCTCTGGCCTCACTCACAGTCTCTCCATGTCCTGTGGTTGTCTTCACAGTCACAGGCAGACTCTTAAGATAAAAAGCACTCCAGGCGTGGTCTTTAGGCTCCATTGTGAGCTGACCTGTCAGCTCTCTCCCTCTCAGCTGTCTACTCTCTGGCTTCAGGTCTCAACCCTCAAACTCAGCTGTCTGCCTAGCTCTAGCTCAGGGGTGGGCAAAATGCAACTCGCGGGCCCCTACAAAATTTAGAAAATTAATATTTGTCTGCCTCTGGCTGCCTGTCATGTGGTCCTTGATTTCATAGACATTTGGGCTGGAAGGGACCTCGGAAGATCATCGAGTCCAGCCCCTTACCCAAGGGGCAGGAAGTCAGCTGGGGACATAGGATCCCAGCAAGATAAGCATCCAGTTTGCTCTTGAAAGTGTTCAATGTAGGTGCTTGAACCACCTCCCATGGCAGGCTGTTCCAGACCTTAGGGGCTCGGACAGTAAAGAAAATCTTTCTTATGTCCAGCCTGAAATGGTCTTGTAGTAGTTTATGACCGTTCAACCTTGTCATCCCTTGGGGTGCTCTGGTGAACAAACGTTCCCCCAGATACTGGTGGTCACCCCTGATAAACTTATAGGTGGCCATCAGATCACCCC
>NW_017728992.1:54549374-54586029 GCF_001723915.1 Gavialis gangeticus | reverse complement strand
TGAACAAACGTTCCCCCAGATACTGGTGGTCACCCCTGATAAACTTATAGGTGGCCATCAGATCACCCCGAGCCTGCACTTTTCCAGGCTAAAGAGCCCCTTGGCTCTCAGCCTGTTGTCATAAGGTCTGTTTTCCTGACCTCTGATCATGCGTGTGGCTCTCCTCTGGACTCTTGATGGCTTGCCAAAATTCAGTAAGCTGCCCTCCACCCAAAATAATCGCCCACCCCTGCTCTAGCTCCTCTCCCTAACTCTCCCCTCCCCACTTCAGGTCTCTCTGGAAGTCTTCCACTCTCTGCTTCTAGATTCTAACTCTCCCAATCCCTGGCTCCCTTCCCTGGGAGACTGACCCTCTCTTACTGATCCTTCCAAAGTCTCTCTCCAGGCTCTTCCTCCTGAGAGCCTTTTAGCTTCCTGCCAGCTAATTATCTCTTTCAGCTGGCCCCACTGCCTAGGCAGTCTGCAATCACTCCTTACTGCCTCCAGCTGGGCTGTAACCCTTGCATGTCTGCAGACTGCCCCGAGGCTCCTTGAGCTGGCAGGCTGCTACACTGTGGATGCATCTAAATGAGATGCTATGTCACTAAGGCAATGGAATGCTGCGGGCATGAACCGTGACACTGATGCTACTGTACAGTAGCAATGATTGATGTGCAGTAGCATTAAAAACAACCTATGCACCACTGGAACTACAGAGTAATGGCAGTTACTGCACAGTCAGGGGCATGTGTAGATGTGCCACCCTGTTATATAAGGAGTTGCCAAGGTGCTAATTAAAAGTGTGTTTACAGAGTACCCACGCTAAAACCTACAGCAGTTTCAAAAAAGGGTCAAATGTGTCAATTCTGGCTGAACTAAATCTATGGGTAGTATTTGCAAATTGCTACAGCCATATTTATTTCAAGGTCATTTTTTTCAAATTTGTTCTTCATTTCCATGTGCTCAGGGAGAGTTGGGTCTGACAGGGAAGAGGTGGGGAAATGTTTGCAGGGGGAAGAAGTTGGGGGGCAGACGGCAAAGGGGGCTACTTGACCCCCAGATTTATATTCTCTGCTGTAGCAGTAGGAGGGGGCCAAATTCAAGGCATACCTCCATTAGATTCTATACCTAGAAAATTATATCAAATTTATAAATTTTCCACATATAGAATCTAATTATTGGGGGGTCAGTTTATAAACAGGATCGTCTTACATTTGAGTAAATAGGGTATTTTTTTTTGTACTTAGAGATTTTCAGAAATAGGACAGATCAAAATGGAGAAGCTAAAAAGGCATTCCCAGAGCTACTTAATAATATTTGCATCAGCAGGTCTCCCTGCAAGCAAAAAGAATTGCAGCTAATTAATAGAGTTTATGGAGTAGGTGAAAGAGAAAGGAACATTCCTATAGCCTCCACAGAAATGATTTCGGGTCCAGTTTCTCAGAGGGTTGTAGTGGTAAAACTGTACTATTTCCCCTTATGAACATGAATGGTCTCTTTTTAATAGGGCAGGGGACATATGTATCCTATTTCCATGATCACCAAACAATCAGCATTCCTATACAAAGAGTTAAGAACAACTATGTGGATCAGCTGCACCATTCTGTTTCCCCCTCACTGAAAGGAGTGGACAAGGTACAGATTTCCAGCTGACAGAAATAAGGAGTGGAGGCATCCTAGTATGCTTCCTGTCCCTTGCAGTGCTTCCATCACATGACTGCAAAATGGGGCAGGGGTCTGTTTAGAAAACAAAAGAACCTAAGAACAGGTATACTTAAAGGCAATGTGCTTCTCAGAGGAAAAACCCATCTGAAGCTCATGCCATTCTTTGTACCATTAAGCTTTAAGCACACTCAGCTTTAAACACGCTCTAAAATCCTACTTCATTCTTATGCCTAATTGCATTCCCCTTCTAAGTCTCTCTGTGCCTCAGTCTCTCCATTTTTTAAACTGGGGATAACACTTCCTTCTCTCAAAGTCATGTCATCAGACCTCACAAATTCATGTTTGTCATGTTACACATTCAACACTACTGAGCTCCAAAGAAATTAACAAATCAGAAGGTGCTCAGCCCTTCTTAGAAATTAGGGTAGTCATAAAACAGAATGTCCAAAGTTTAGTTAAACATTCATTTGAATGGCAGACAAAGGTGCCAAGATTAGCCCCTTAGTTCTGTTGTGTGCTAGAAGTCACTTGAAAAATGTACCAAGTGAGCATTTTAATTCAGCTAAAATACATAGACAGTCAACACTGGAAGCCATTATTTGCAAATGTACTGAAGATATGGCTTTTAAAAACGTGACGTGTTATCTTTGCCTAAAATCTGTATACATTTTAACTCACAGTTGCCATAAAAATCCAGGAAGAAGCTTAACAGTACTACTAGTATATTTGCAAATAATAAAAGCATGGTAGTTAATTGCTAGTAGTAAGCAGGCAGCACTCAGAAGGACATCGTTTATGTAAATTATAATAATCTGCAGGGCATGCACCCCCAGTACATCAGATATATCTAACTCAAGAGCTTTCTTAAGGCAAGAATCTGAAAACTGTTGTGTTTACAATTACTTGAATGTTTTGGACCAATGCTGCTTTTTTATGATGCTAAGCCAGCTGAAGTAACTTGAAAAGATACAGTTCACTGGTTTAGGTCCTTAACCTATTGATGTTGATGGTGTTATGCTAACATACATGCCAACAGAATCTGAAGCAAGGTTCATGATGTCTAAGAAAAATGCACTTATAGTATGTTCTGAGTCAGGTTTTTATTCTAATATTCCCATTCTGAGTTTTCAAAAACCAGCTCTTTCTGTTTCTTACTTCTTTCCTATCATTCCTTGGCCAAAATTTTACTTCTTTGTGATACCGTATGGGAATATCATGCAAGGAAGCTAGATTTTCTTAAGGACTGTAATAATATACAACTTAATAGTACAAGTGGAAGATTATGCGCTTAGGGACTAACAGCAGGAATTTTTACTGTGTTGGGTTCTAATCAGTTGGAAAGTAGAGAAGAGGAAAAAGACCTATTTGCATTAGTCACATTAGCCAATGTGATGCTGCCTTGATTGAAGGAAGTGTACTCTCAGGTTATATCCAGAATGGTATTCATAGCAGAGACAGAGATATAGTAATGCCATTGTGCAAGGCTCAGTGAAATTTCAGCTGGAACCTGGGTATGTTTCCAATCAGCAGGGATCCAGGTTTTCTGTTTCCCATGGAAAAATGGTGTAAAATGTGGATTACCCCTTTACTGGAGTAAAACTTGGATTTCTCATTTTAGCAGAGAAGTGGGAGACTAGAGAGGGAACAATGTGGGGGCAGGGAGAGGTGGATTTTCCTAAGTTAAAGGGATGGACCAGAATAAATAGAAACCAAAGGTATGCTACAGTAAGAGCACAGGCTACAGTGGAGTGTAGAGATACCTGGGCTCACAGGTGGATCTAGAATGTTCAAAAGGCGGGTAACACAGGGTGTGGTACATCATCACATATAAAACACCATATAATTTTCTCCAGTTAACAATAAACCAGAAGCTTTACTAATACGCTAGTGACCTAGTGATGTATTATTCAATTTAAGATGGAAGCAAAAACAAATATAATTTTATTGGAATAAGTTAAAAATAATCTGTAGGGCTGTGAAATAGGAGTTTCATTACTAGGAGCAGCTAACAGACAACAGAACTGCAGAGCAAAGGATAGTGTGACTGCTGGAACACCATCATTAAAAAGATGGTTGTTAGCACCCATGGAATGAAGAGTTCAGAAGGGATCAGGGAGATTATAATGAGCCATGAAATCAACTGACTCCCTCAGCACTGCTTGACTTGAAATGCTGCTGCCACTGTCAGGCAATTGACTTTAAACTCTAGGTGGAGAAGGAATCAAAGAAGTAAGCTTGACCAGAAAAAAAGAATTTTTTTCGTGCCAGGACAGCAGAGTTTATACAAGGACTTTTGCTGGAACAGCTGTGTCTGTTAAGGGTGAGATTTCTTTTCCTATACTTAATCTTCATACCTGTGCTGGGGAAAGAGTAGTCAGTTCCCACTGCACTTTCCTTCCATAGCTATGATTATGTTTATTGCGTTCCCTAGAATAGTTTCAGAAATGTTTGTCTGCATAGGAAAAAGGAAGCGTTCACATTCCAAATAGGGAATTCTGTGGTGATTTCCATTTTTGTTAGCCTACTAAGTGGCACAGCTCAGCCAATCACTCACTGATTCGTAACAAATCATGTGGCATGGATCAAAGGTTATTGAAGAAATGAGTAGTTATTTTCTCCCAAAGTTGTTACATAATCAGAAAGCCATTTAACCACAGTGGGCTGAGGAAGTCTACAACAGATCGGGATGTTTTGCCAAGTGTTTGGGAACCAAGAACAACTGTTGTGGCTAATAATGATGATTTTAAAAGCTTTTGGGGAGGCCAGAGGGGATGAGACATGTTTTCAGGTTTGTGTTGTGTTGGATTATTTTTTAACACGGCTCTGTCTGCAGCACAAGTACCATTTCGTGGCAAGCTGCAGTTGGATCATTTGAGAAATGCCAGTAAGAGTAGAAAAGTGAATAATATAAAGAGAGAATATTAGAGGTGGGCCAGCATTGAAGTTTTGATCTGAATCTAATTGTTCCCAGAGTCTGTGGCTGTAAGTAAGCACAAACTTCATGCCCTTCCTGGATTGGCTCACCTGATCATATCTTGTCTCTCTTGTGGTGATGTTGAGCTTTGAACCCTCTATGTTATACTGCCTTTCAGTTCTGTTTCCCCTTCGGATACCTCCATACCTTCTCTCAGGAAGCATCTTATCCATTTCAGGTGGTACCCATAAAAATCTACAAGGCCACTACACTGCCATCCTCCAGAGCTGTATGAAAAAGTTCATATCTCCCATTAGGCCACAAAACACTTGACAATGTCCTCCCCACATCTGCTCCTGGGGCAGTTTGTGGTCTCTGAGTTCACACGTGGATGTAAGTTGTTTGGGGCACAGACAGAGAAAGTTAAAATGAAGGGTAGGCCTAGAATTATGGGAAGAGGGGAAATTTATAAGAACATTAGAAGAGATGACTGGGAGGGACTTATTGGGTCACTGAGTTGAGCGTTCTGCTATTGCAGGAAGTTGTGTTAATACCCTTTTCACAAACTCCATTTTAAAATTAGTTAGGGTTTTTTGTCTCCTCTACTCCTGCTGAAAGGCTGTTCCTCAACCTCATTCTTTTGATTGTTAGAAACCTACCCATTATTAATGGGCAATATATAGCCATTTTGTTCTTGGACCAATCTTGTCCTTCATCTTATGGCTCTTCTTTTCTGATATTTGTTCTCTTGCTCCATTTGTGGAAAGCAACCACAGCTCCTCTTAGCCTTTGTTTTGCTCCATGAAACAAGCTAAGCTCTATAAGGCTGCGTCTACACTGCAGTCCCTGCTGTTTCTCCACTGTATTATACAGGTACCTGTAAACTAGCTAGATCAGTGCAGGCTTTAAAACCTGCCAGTGAAGCTAGGCAAAAACTTTGGCAGTTATTCCATGCTGATCTCTGTGTTGCCATGCCAGATTGCTCTCAGCACACAGGCTAGCTACTTTAAAATAAGCTCAGTTATGCACAAAGGCCAAACAAACAGATGTCCGTACCCCTTGTGCCACAAATGCCCCAAAAGTGTGGCCATGACAGGCGGTATCGGTTTGTGTCATTTTATTGCAGCAGGCATCTGTTAGATTTATGGTGGGAGAGTGTGGTCAGCCAGGAGTTGCCTACTGTCTCCAGCCACCCCAGGCAGATGCTTTTGGGGCTTGTGGGACCTGATTCTGCATGTCCTACAAATTCCCATGTAGGACTGGGCCCCTCGTTCCCTGGGAGCACCTGCCTGGCTTTCCCCTCTTACAGAGACATGCCCTGGAGATTGCCTGGGGCATGTCTCTGTAAAGGGGAAAGCTGGGTTTCCACACTTGTGGAGGTGCTCCCCAAGGAACCTTTGAGGTGAAGAGGTGAAGACATTGCTTGTTGTCTCACAGGACTGGGTCCCTGCTCAATGCAGACAATGGGTGATATGTGTTTCAGCCAATGAAGTAGAGGGGACATATCCCACCACAGCTGATCCAGTTCATTTGATGACATCTGTTTATACTCTCAGTCTCCTCTCATGAGGTAGGGTCTGTTCCTTCTTTGCACCTGTTTCAAATTGTATTCTTTCTTTTTTTTTCCATGGCTGATTAGCGGAAATCCTGGTTTTCCCCAACGAAAAAAATTGCAAATCCCCTGATAAAAAATTGCAAATTCTCTGATAAACCCCCCAAATCTGTTATTAAAATGAAAGGCCCTCCATAGCCCCCCAGCTCTGTTCGTATCCCTCACTCCCCCTCACAGCCTCCTTGGCCCTGCTCATAACCCTCACTCACATCCCACAGCCCCCACAGTCCTGCTGGTGCCCTTGCTCCCCACCTACTACCCCTCCTGACCTAGCCCTGCCAGACGGGGCCCCCAGCTGCCAGAACTATGGGGCCAGAGACCTGGGTCTGCAGCCCTCTGCGTCCAGCAGGAGGCAGCAGCTGCTGCAGTGGAGCAGAGCCCAGCTCCTGCCCCTGCTGCCTGCTGTAGGCTTAAGCAGGGGAGGGGGGCAGCTCCCTGCTGGGGCATGCACTGAGGAGAGACACGAGGGACCCGTGCCCCCCAGATCTGTGGCAGGGCTTGGGCTCCCGCCCTGTCCCCTGGGGCTTCCGCAGCCCGCCATGCCCCACAGATCTGTACATGGGGCTTGGGCTCCCACTGGGCTACCCTCCCTCAGGGCCTCCACAGCCCAGCAGCTCCTCCCTCCCCTGGCAACACATCCCTTGCATGTGCAGCAGTAGTGAGGGGCACAAACCCACCCCACTGCCCTCACTGCTGCCCTGTGCACAAGGGACACATCACCAGGGCAGCCTGGAGCTTGCAGCATCAAGCAGCTTTCCTGGGTCACATATTCCACAGAGCAATTGCATTACATAAACTTTGCTGATGCTACATAATGTATATCCATGGTGATGATCCTATAGAACACTTTTTTTCTCTGGAAACAAAGAGGTCATTTTGTGCTCTGCCATAAATTACAGGCTCATATCAACTGAAAAACCACACTTTCCAGGTAGCCTTCAAACCCCCTCTCATTGCTACATGAGAACCCTGGTTATCTATAATTACAATAGGTTAGCATTTGCCATGACTGCTACTTTGATTGAGACCTTCGTATATATTGTATATGATTTGTATATCTTAGATACTTGTGTAGTCCCCGCCAATATAAATAATATCTTCATATCTCTCGGTCTCCATATAATACCCTTATGAGGTAAGGAAGAGAATTGCTAGTCCTGTCAGTCTTTCAGAGCCACGCTATTTCATATTGCCACACAAGATCTGATATGGCTGTGAATCTTCTTTTTTTTATTCTTTTCAAGTTCAGAGTACAATTGTTTACTGTGGCTAAATTTATATCCTGGAAATTTAAGGATATGCCGAAGTGGAAATTTTATATTAAATTGGCATGAGAAAAGTTCCATCAATACAAACAGGCAGCACATGAAATGGGTGTGATTACTTCTTCCGTCATATTGGGAATGCTGTCCCCTAACTACACTGATGATAGCCTATGCACAATAACAGCTAGAGGGCCCCAATAATATTTCTGATAGAAATTAGAGCAGCCTGATTATACTCAGTTCTAATTAACACCCTGCTGCTCATGTCCCCAGTTGGGACTGTTTAAAAATACAACACACTCAACAGGAAAACCCTGGTCATAGAACTAGAAAAATAAATAGTGGCCAATGAGATGATCAGCGAGGGTAGGCCCTGAACCTGTTTTCATTCCTTTTAGTGTTATGGATAGATTTGACATCTAAATTCTGACTCAAATTCCATGTCCTTTTCTGTTGACTCTGATTAGCTCAGGAGAGTCACTCTGGGTTCGACATCTGTTAACATATCCCTTTCAGCCCTTTTCTGGCTTCTAGGAAACATTCTTTCTTTAGGTACAATGCTGCCTTAGATTATATTCATCCTGATTCAAGTGAACTAACATGAAATGTCACTGATGACTTCAACAGAATCAAGATCTTGTCTATCATCTCCTCTTGCTTCAAAATAAATCTCAGGGCAGAATTTGGCAAAGACAAATTTAGAGTGCGGCTATAATCTTTTGAGTTGACCATTGGCCCTACTCTAATAGCTGTGCATCATGACAAGCTGTGCACCTCTGGATATGTCCTCATGAGGATTCTCCCTGCTTGGCCCACGTGAACCTAGGGGTTTTCTCAAAGCTAAAAAGGACATAGCCAAGTTTTCTGTGCAGGCTGGCAATTCCCAGATGCCAGAATAACTGAGGATGTGGGCAGCAAGGTGTTAATTAGAACTAAGCAGAATGAGGCTACTCTAATTTCTACCAGAAATAAGTTTGTCACAGAACAAGAGAATAATAGGTAGATTATGGTCTCCTTTACTGACCTCCCTCCAATATTGCACTAAGCACAGCTCAAGTGAGCGAGGACATTCACTGGCTTTTATTAGCAGCCTGGCAGTAGTGTTTCTTGAATCAAAATGCAAGTCAAGAGATGACTTTTCTAATGACCACTTCTGCAAATTCCACTCTGATTCCACGATCAAGCTGTAGGTTGCTACATAATAAACAATGGCACTAAAATCAGAACCTAAGTCTTAGATCTTTTCCATTTCTTGTTGCCATTTGAACCAGTGTGAAGTGTGTATAAAAGTCATGTGTTCCCTGATTTAAAGCTAGCAAAGATCAAGATAGGGATTGGATCTAACATGCTGCATAATACAAGGAAAAGAATTTCAACCAGTAATTCATGACTCAGAGCCATGACTTCTGGCTGACCTAAAGCATACCTTTTAGAAAGTCAGTCAGTCTTGGTTGTAAGCCTTCCAGGGATGGAGAATCCACCATAACCCCAGGTAAATTGCTTCAATGATGAATTCCCCTAAAAAGTGTGACTTCAATCTAATCCAGACTTGTCCAGTTTCAGCTGCTACATTATATCTAGTTATACTGTTGTCTAATAAATTTAAGAGCTCTCTGCTATCAAAAATCTCTTCTATTTTACAGGTACAGATTATGATCAAGTCACTTTTTAGCCATCTCTTGAACAAAAAAACCTATATTTAGCTTCTTCACTTTCTTACTTCAAAGCAAGTCCAAACCTCAGCTCATTCTTTTGGTGCCTTTCTGAATCTTTTCCAGTTTGTCAAGATGCTTTTTAAAGCCTGGACACCAGAAATGGACACAATATTCCAGTAACAGCCTTGCTAATATTACATACTTTGGAAATACCACCTCCCTAACTTCCAGTTAGTATACTTGAGCTGTCATCAAAAAAGAAACAATTTTTTTTTCTTATCCACAAGGAGCTTTTCAAAAATACAGACCAGCGTTCTACAAAATATGACTTACATTTTTGGGTCACAGAAAAATGACTATGGATTTAAATGGATTGAAACACTTGTCATTCGAGTAAATGCAGTGTACCATGCAATTCAGGTGGCTCTGAAAAAGTAATGTGCTATGTCATCTGATCTATACTTATCCAAGTCATCTTACTTACCTTTCTAAAATACCACTTATCATTAGCTTTCCATGCCCATCATAAAGGACAGCAGATGATACTAGCCAACAGGTTATTGGGCTCCATGTCTTAATGAAATTAGGGTTGGTCTGTGTTCTGAACAAACATTTCACAGAACACCACAGGAATGTTACCAGTTTTCTTTTGCCCACTTTTACACGCTCCAAAAACTGAGAGTTTCTCTGAGCTTCCACAAGGCATTTATACCCAGAGAAAGCTTGCAAAAACTCTCTGAAACTCCCCAGTTCCCTCAAATTTTCCTCTGACCCCCCTTTGGCCAATGGAACAGAACCAGTTCCACTGTAAGAAGTTCAGCTGGGAGAGGATTTACCTCTTAGTCACTGAATACCCTTTTACATGCATTTGTTACCCCCCATGACTGCCATGCCTGCCCACCTGTTATTGTCATCATTTAGATGGTTAGCTTTTATTGTGACCCTCCACCGGGCCAGAGCCAGACTGTGGGACTCCTTGAAGGCCAGAAGACCAATGGAGTCCTTTAGACATCAGTGCTGTGGCAGGCCCTTCCCACTGGTCATCCTGCCCCTAAATTCCTGGGCATACCTGGGACCCCATGGCCAGAAGGAAATGGCTCAGCACGGCCACATGTTTAACACCCCTGCTATATGTAAAAATCATAATGATACTCGCATCCTTACTCATATTAAGTAATATTTTATTTTGCATGTCGCAGTGAGAGTCCTTAAGGTAAGTAAGAGGAGCAAGCAAAGTGAACAACAAAAATTCTCTGGCTTTTCAACTCTGGATTTATTGCAACACAGTAAAATGCCCTTTCATTTGCTTCTGGAAGTACTAACTTATTTCCACATGTAGTAGCTTTATTGCTATTCATCTGGAAACATCAAAATAATAAATGGGACAATAAAGCAGCCATGAAGGCCAACAGCAATGAAAGGCTCTATGAGATAAAGTAGTGGAGCACTGGGAAGATGTTGTGTTATATTTAGCACCTTTCATTATGTTGAATTATGTAGTCTGGATTTGGTGAGTTAATATTTAGAGAATTATAAAAGCTTGATTATTTGAGAGTGATAGCCTTTGTGAAATATGCTGAATGGCAGGAGTATTGCATCCCTGAATAGTACAGTGGTTGTGAAGAACAGCATCCTGAGTTTCAGTTAAGACAGCAGCAGTTTTTAGTCAGCAATATACATGGTAATTTAATGCAACCTAGTTATCTATGTTAATACTGCACTGTTATACCAATTCCTTACTGAATGAATGCATAGGAACTCAGGTGGCCCTCCCAATCCAGATGAAGCATCTTAAGAGTTGAATTATTACTTATGTGCCTTAGGAAGGTAACTGATACACTGCTTGAGTGTCTTGGACTAATATGTTTTGTCTAACATTTTGTCTGGTCTCAAATGTGCCCCAGCAATCACCTCTGACATGACGCTCTAGAGCAAAAAGAGAAGACAAGAAATAGGATCACTGAGAAGGCAAGATATACCAATGAAAATAATTTGTACTGTGTTATTAGCAGCTGTATTCAAGTAGAGTTTACTTCTCCAGGCACTAGCTCTAAAGGATAATTAGTAAGCACAGGTGGCCAAAGGGCTATCTGCTCATTTAGTGTGTAAGTGTAGGGAAGGGAAAGTGCTAAAAACTCCTTGGTGGCTGCACTGTTATCTTCCCTAGGAGAACAGGCAGTGCTCTGTTTAAACACTGGCTGTCTGCACCTGCATAAACTCCACTTCAAAAAACAAAACAAGTTATGAACTTGAATACTGCACCACTTGTATTTACATAAAACTGAAATAGTTGCTGTAGCCTGGATCCATTTGCTTTCATAGACGATCACAGAGAAGTAGGGCTGCAACAGACCTCCAGAGTTCATCTAGTCCAATCCCCTGCCTGAGACAGGATCATCCCTATCCAAACCATCCTATAGAAATGATGATCTATCTCTCTAAGTCTACCATTAATCCTGACACAACACAACACAACACTGTAACCTGCCGCAGGTAAAGGAGTGGAACCACAGCAGCCAGTGTCCTGCTTCTATAAAAGGTAATATATGCTCAAGAGATTCCAGGTAGAGCCCCCCACCCCCTACAGAGGCAGGAAACCCCCCCACAAGTCCTTACCAATCTGACCATGAGGTAAAATTCTTTCCTGCCCCCAAATGTGGTAATTGGTCTGACCCTGAGTGGAGGGGCAAGACCCTCTAAGCTAGAAACCTCTGGCTTCAGTTCCAGCAGAAGCATTAGCACACACCAGTCAAAATCCCTAGCCTTAGCTTCAGCCAACAGCCAGTGCCTCTGAGGCAGGCTTAAAACCACCCTGATATGTAACAGAAAGGTGGTGGCTGGGGCAGTCAGCAAAGACTAGAAGCATGAGAAATATCCATAGCAGAATATAGTCTATGCCTAGATCATCCCTGACCAGTGGCTGTCCAGTGTTCAATGATGGAGAGTCCGCAACCTCCCTAGACAGTCTATTCCACAGCATCTTGAGTCTAACTGTGAAGAAGCTTATCCTGATATTCAATCTAAACTTGCTTAGCTGCAACTTCAAGTCATTAGTCCAAATCCTCCTCTCTGCAGCCAGGTAGAAAAGGGGCTTTCCCTCTTCATAGCAGCCTTTCAAGTTTTTGAAGACTGTTATCTTGTCCCCTCTTAAGCACCTTTTCAGAAAGCTGAGTATGCCTACCTCCTTCAGCCACTCCCTGTAGGACTTGCTTTGCAAGCCCTTGACCATCTTTGTTGCCTGCCTCTGGACCCCTCTAACTTCTCCACAACCTTTTTAAAATGTGGAGCCCAGAACTGTACACAGGACTCCAGATGAGGGCTAATCAGGGCCAAGTAGAGAGGCACGTTTTGCAAATAATTTTTCTATTGATGCATCCCAAAACTGCATTCGCCTTTTGTGCAGCTGCATCACATTGCACTCGTATTGAGTCTGTGGTCTACCACGACTCCCAAATCCTTTTCCATAGTGATGCTATCCAGCCAGGTGTCACCCATTTTATATTTCTGTTTTTAATTATTCTTCCTGAGGTGTACAGGTTGGTCTAAGGACATAGGCAGACAATGTTCTTTGGTAAATCTCATATCTTTTATTAAATCAACTCAAATAGTTGGAAATATTCTTCTTTGCAAGCTTTCAGGTACAAAAACCCTTCATCAGGCTGAGGAAGCATCTGCAGTTGGTCTGTGCTCTTCCTGGATTCAATAAATAGCACCTTGCATTTGTCTACACTGAATTCCATCCTATTAGCTCCAGTCCAGCTTTCCAATCTGTCAAGATCCTTCTGAATTGCACTTGCATCCTCCAACATGTTTATAATCCTTTCCAGTTTTGTGTCATCCACAAACTTGCTCAAGGAGCTTTCTATGCCAGCATACAAAACATTAATAAATGCATTGAACAACATCCAGGACAGACCCCAGGGGACTCCACTTGAAACTTCCTGTCTTTCTGACATGGATCTGTTAATAATTACCCTTTGCTTGTGGCTATTGATCCAGTCATCTATCTACCTTGTAGTTTTGTCCAGCCCACATTTCTCCAAATTGTTTATGGGAAGGTCATGTGGGACCCTGTCAAAAGCCTTGCTGAAGTCCAGGTACAGTATATCCACAGCATTGCCTTCATCCACCCAAGTAGTTACTTTGTCAAAAAAGATCAAATTTGTTTGACATAATTTTTCATAAATCCATACTGGCTGCTTGTGATTAGCCTTTCCATTTCCAGGTGCTTACAAATGACCTTCCTTGGGATATGCTCCAATACCTACCCAGGTATTCAGGTGATGCTGACTGGTCCATAGTTCCCTAGGTCCTCCTTTTTGCCTTTTTTAAAAGAGGGGCACTACACTGGTCCTTTTCTAGTCCTCTGGTACTTGGCTTGTCTTCATGCAGATCATTGCCAAGGGCTCCAAGATCTCTTCTTTCAGGACCCTGTGGTGACACTCATTTGGACCTACTCACTTGAATTCATTCAGACCCAGCTAAAGCTCTCTGACTGTCTCTTTTATTATCTCATCCCTCATCTTCCCCCTTCCATATCCAGGTAATCCTTATTAGGTGCCTGGCTGCAGCTTAATTTTTTTGTGCAGACCAAAGCTACGTAGCTGTTGAGTAGCTCTGCTACCTTTGCATCTTGTTAAGAGCTCCCCAAGCTAGCTAACAGCAGACCCAGGGCTGACCGAAAGGGGGTCCCCCCATGGCTGATTGATGATGGGGCGGGGGGATCCCTCCAAGGCCAATTGCTGAGCCAGCAGCAAAACTGGAAGTGCACTTCTGCCAGCAGTTCTGGTTTCGTAGCTGCTGCTTCCAGAGCGTGCATGGCCAATCTCAGGGGGTGAACATACACCCACGTGCATCCCCTATGCATCGCCAATAGTTTGTCTTCCCATAGCACTGTACCTATTAACTCCCTGGGTCAAAAGAAATCTGCCTTTTTGTAATCTGCTAGTTTGCCCACCAGGTTTCCTTTTGGATGCTCTTCTAGTGATAATTTTCCCCTGTCTCAGGCATCTAAGCAACGAGTCACTGTGGCCACGTCTATTCCACCTGTGCCCCATGTTCAGGGGCAAGGCCATGAAGCATACCCTGTCTAACTGCTCCAAGCCTGCATGTGCCTAATTCAGGAAATGAGGTGATATAGCCAGTCATGAGTAGTGCTGAGCAATAAGATATGCCCAAGACAAAGAGCTTAATAGTGGTGCTGGGTGCACACAGCTTGTTATGTTGTCTCATTTTGAGGAGTCCTCACCTGGGGGAATGGGCAGCAGGTGTTTCATAATGGCACTCCTGGCTTTAGCAACAAAGGAACGTGGACCAGACCCAGTTTGGTTGGCTCCCAAGATCCAGGTCTGCAAAGATGCAGCAGTCCAACCTGGTATCATCTTTTTGCTGATGTTAATGCTCAGGAAAGTGGCAAAAAGTTAGGGACTTGCCAGTTTCCAGGATTTAAAAAGGAGTCACCAGGCAGACTGTGATGTGAAAGGGTTGGGCTTCTGGAGTTAGGAGATGGAGCCCAAATTAGAACCTTGCAGTGAGTCCTGCCTCCTCTCTGCTTCTTCTGAGGCAGAAATATCTTTCCTTTCCCTCCCCTTGTCCTGATGTTTCCCAACCTTAACAAGCAAACTGGAAACAAGCAGGAAGGTGGTAGCGTTTCATTGACAAATAAGCCTCTCCCAAGCAACAGTGGATTGGATTCTCCCAGCAAAACCAATGTACAGTCTCATGTAGTTCCTACTTTGCTCAGCTTGATTCAAGATGCCCAGACAGAATATTTAGATTAATACACAGGAACTTAGCAGCTGCAACACTCAAGAAGGCAGCTTTTCTTAACGCAAAGAACTGAAAGCAGTACCTTTTGCTTCTGGTCTGGGCTGCATGTAAGTTGGTAAGCTTTGCTTACAAAATGTATGCAACAGAAAAGGACATAGTTCTTCAGCCCTGTTGAGAAACTTCCTCCCAACCTACATAGCAATACCTAGCAAACAGCTCCCTTCAGAGAAAAAGAATCAAATTCCAAGCCAAATTTTCCTCCTGATCCCCTTGGAATAACTTGAATAATTCTTTTCATGGCAGTGCATTTAGAACAGTGTACATCAAATAACATAATTGGGCTGTTGATTGCTTTCTTTTAAAAATATTTTAATTGAATTCCTCTGAAAACTGACTGCAGATTAAGTACTGAGCAGGCTTATTCCCCTCCCCCAACTATTTTTGCCAGGACATTTCAATGATATTTATAGTTGTTCTAAAAGAAAAGAAATCTTGACATTTTATATTTTTAAATGTCTTCTTCCTGTACAGGGAATGTTCTTGCCACTGAAATGTTGTACTTTTGCCTCAGAACCCATCCTGCTACACCTCCATACCTGTGGTTATAGATATACTTTGAACTGCATTTTACTACACACATGGTCACTTTATCACACATTTTTGTGCATGAATACAAATATTTTTTCTTGAGAAATGCTCTCTCTTGTGCACTAAGTATCATGATGCACCTATCTGCAACATGTTGCAGAAACCAAGCAGGAAAGGGGCTCAAAACAGGAATAGTTGGAGTCATTCAAAAATGGTTTAATAGGAATACAGTACTGGAAGGGACCTCTTAAGCCACCAAGTCCAGTCTCCTGCATTTGCAAGCTTATGTTTAACACATGGAAGCTCCAAAATTGCCACTTTAAACCCTCATCTACACATACAAGGAATAATACCTGAGACATCAAAAATGTCTTCTAAAATTCCATAGGTAAAAGCAGGGGAGATGATAGCATTATCAATGCTGTGCCATGCAGTGACAGGGAAATAGTTGTTTTTGGTCACATTTCTTTCCCTTTGCTATTCTCTCTCCCAAGGCTTGCTTTCATTGCCCAACTTGTGTTGCTGGACTCAGTAATAGAGCTGAGCAGGAAACGGTCTTCCCATTGCAAGAAAATACAGATTTAAAAAATATATCCCCATCCTAAGGACAAAAAGTGAGAATTTTCAAAAATGTTCATGAACTGACAAACCAGCAGCTTCACCATCTGAACTGACTGCCACTGCAGACACAGGAATGAAGTAATCCCCTCCCCCCCAATGTATCTGTGGTTAGGAAATAAAGCTCTGATGTTACTAATAAAGAAGACTTGTGACAATACTTCCTTGCCTGAAGAATGCTTATACACTGCTAGTATTATGGGCTCATGGTAGATAACGAACTAAAGGAGAACTGTGAGGACTGTTTCTCAGTTTGACTAACACAAGCTACATACTGTACAGCATTTTATCAGATGCAACAGAGGAGCTGAAATTCCAAGAGTCAACTTTTTGCACGACCTGACTTCCATACCAGGGGTGATGGGTAGGGGGTGCACGCAGGTGCACGTGCACCCCCTGAGTGTGGTGGTGCATCCCCTACAAAAAGGCACCACAGACACTGTCAGCGGCATCTGCAGGTGATCACCGCTCACCACCCTGCTGCTGACACTGCCAGTGGCATCCGCGGGCAGTCCGCAATTGCCGCTGGCCACCACCAACACTGCTGGCAGCATCTGTGGGTAGTTGCTGACCCCTGGTTGGTGCTTGCCCCCTCCCTTGTCCAAAGATCCAAGCTCACCATGGAAAAAGGGGTGCAACATTGTCAAGAGCCTCCTGGAAGAAATTCAACGGCTGAATGATTCCTGGCCAAGTCTTCTCACAGAAGCTAAGGTCATCACTGAGGGGCTACGTATCGCCGAATTCAAGAGAACACACAAAAGAATCCAAAGAACGAAGCATTTCTCTGATGAGCCAGCCAATACAGAACACACAATCTCTTCCCCTGAAGATAAATTCAGGGCTGAAGTGTTCATCACAACTATAGATATGCTCCTTTCAGATCTCCAAAACCTAGCTGGGACCGTGGGGAAACTCTCAAGTTTGTTCTCACCCATACTTGACTCACCAGCTGTTGCAGAGGACGGAGAAATTACGAAGTTTGGGAGTCCCCGTCCACTACATACCCACAAGATGTGAACAAGGATGAGTTGCAAGAAGAACGTTGCCTGTTTTACAAAATCAGGAAAGACTCAAATTTGTGCATTTCTGGAGGAGCCATAGGCACTGCACTTGAGCTTCTCAACCAGATTTATGGCAAAGTTGTAAAATCTGTGTTCCCTCAGATATGCATTTGCTTGAGAATGCTCATTGCCTTGCCAGTCTCTGTTGCGTCTGGGGAACGCACTTTTAGTAAGCTTAAGATTATTAAGAACTACCTGTGGTCAGCAATCAGGGAGGATAGGCTAAACCATTTGATCATGCTCTCAGTGGAGAACGCACTTGCAAAGCAAATAAATTATAGTGATGTAAATTGATGACTTTGCATCCATATCCATGAAGGTGAGAAAGAAATACTTTACTTAAACTTTCCTCTTCTCATTTTGTTCTTAAGTTCCTAACTCTGTGGTATAAGTTTAATAAAAGTTTCACTTGCAAACTGTTAATGTAATTTTGCTTTAGTAACCTGTCTCCAAGGTAAATTCTCTCTGCCTAGCCCTCCTTGCCACAGAAACAGGCAGGGAAAGTCCTCTTGTGTTCCCACTTTCTAGAGCAAGGGAAGGAGGAGCCACATGTGAGGATGCGTGCGTGCAAGAATTCTTGTACATGGTCCCCCCGGCTTTGTACACACACATGGGTCCTTGTAGAGGGCAGTGGTGGGGCCCCCAACATCACACCTATTCCAGGCCCCATAAACCCTCTGGGCAACACTGCATACAGTGGGAGTAGAAGAAACCACAAGGGTCTGGAAGAGGTTCAAATTTGATGTTTTAGATGCGTTTTCTTTTCCTATTGATTACTTGTAAAAACTGTCACATGAGTTGGATGTTTATCTTTAAATATTCAGGGTGGATTCCCAGCTGGTGATAAGCAGCATGGTGCCACTTTTACTTTTCCTTTACTATTTAAATTTGACCTTGTAAAAATAAAATATGACTCATTTACTGCATCTTGCTGTTAGTGAATACAGACCACACTATTTCCTGAGCAAGGTAGCCTTGAAAGAACTGTCATTTGAGGATGGAAATCACTAATCATAACACTCCATCCTGGCTTAGCGCCTCTTTTTCTTCTCATTGATACATTTATTCAGTGAACAGCTGACTGCTCTGTGTTCTGAGAGACCGAGTTTCTTTAACAAACTCCAGTTTGAAAATAAACACACAAAAGTTTGTAGCAAGTTGAAGCAAGGGAAGTTTAGGTTACATATTAGGAAGAATTTTCTTACTACAACGGCAGTAAAACACTGGAACAGGTTACCCAGAGAGGTGGTGGAAGCTCCATCCTTGGGGGTTTTCAAAACACCACTAGGCAAAGCTTTGGCTGGGATGATCTAGCTGAGGCTGGTCCTGCTTTGATTAGGGGGTGGGACACTAGATGACCTCCTGAGGTCCCTTCCAACCCTAACTTTCTATGATTCTATGAAAAGAGAGAGATTCTAGTGAGAGAGAAATTTATCCAAGTATACACATCTATACTAGTGCCTTGCAAATAACTCTTGCTACCATAAGGCAGGTCCAGGTTTGTCAGTCACCCCCTGCACTAGAAGACTGTGACAGAGATATGTTTCTGTCAATTCTGTTTCCTTTCTTTGTGTCACCATAATCTCCAGGTGGCAAAAATGCTGCCAGAATGACTCCCTACTTCTCCCTCACATGGTGCACAGTGCTTGGCCAATAATCCCCAACTATCAGGATGGCTCCTTGAGACTGCAGTCAACTGATGAAACTAGAGTAGCTGTGAAGCTCCTCTCATTTATGTTGGATGGCCCAGGATCAGAGGGGCATAAAAATGGTTTAACATAGGATTGTCAGACTCACCTCCTGGCTTGGGCTGGATCCTGACAGCAGGGCTCCTTGAAAGCTGGAGCTCAGGTTATGGTGTGGCTTTGGAAGCGGCAGCAGCTCCAGTTCCAGCCCAGTGGAGATGGTGGTGATGGCAGCTCTAGCTCCTACCTGGTGCACATGTCAGCTCCACCTCCTGCTGCATGCTATGAGCCCCATGCTGGAGCTGGAGCTGGAGCTGCTGCCAGTGACATGTCTTGTGCTATGGCAGTAACTCTGGCTCTGGCATGGAGCACACAATAGTGACAGCTCTAGTTCCAACTTTGGGTCTGGCTCCAGCATGGGGCATGCAGCAGTGGTGCCTGAGGAGTTAGGGCTGTGGCAGTTGTGACAGACAAAGTGGCCAGAGGGTGACTGGGGCCTTGTCAGCCCTTGCTTACCTTCCTGCTGCTGATCATCATGTCTACTGGGGCCCAAGGTCCACAATTTACAGTGTCCTGAGCAGGCTAGATACAGCATCTCTATTGACCAGATCTGGTCTGTGGGCTGTATGTTTGATACTCCTGGTTTGAAACAACTCAAGCTCTGGGGTTTAACATACCAATTAGAGCACAGTTTTGAATGAGCAAGTTGTAAAGTGGCAAAAACTTCAATCTGCTTCAGCAAGGGATGAGGGCAACTTGCCACTTCACAGGACAAACCCCTGAAGACCAAACTCTGCTTTTGGGTCCATTTACACCAATACATACTTGGAGCAACTCTACCGATTTTCAGCAAGGTGGCATTAGTTTGGAGTATTGAACTATCTGACATTCCAGATTTGTACTGGCTTAAATGAAATCCTTCACTTAAAAAAATCCTTCACTTTCTTAGCTGATATCTCACTGCTGAACAAAATGCCAGTGCCAAAAACGTCAAGTGCCTATTGAGTACAGATCAAAAGTAATTATTAGTTCAAGTGCAGTGTGGCCCAAGATTGCTTTGGCAATTGGTTCCTATTGAATCTCATGGCAGTGTTGACTTCTGTAGTGCCACTGCTGACGCATGAGAGTGAAAAGTTGCTTTCATACGTGAGAAAATGGCACGTACCGTAAAGCAATTCAACTGTGTTATACCAATGTTTAACTTAATGTTTTATTATAGTGTGACTATCCTAACACTTAGCAGATTCAGTTTGCCTTCTGTTATGTGTTCAACGCATTTTCGCAGACGGGCCTCCCTATCTTTAACATGAGGTCATTTTCATTCTGAGCCATGGAATTCTACAGAGAGTCTCTCATATAGAGCAGGGCTCCAATGGACTTAGATGTTGAAACAAACAAGTGTTTTTCATTATTGTCAGGGTTCAAGGAAGCTAGACTCCAACATTTTTACATATGTACTGTTGTTTTCCTAGTCCAAAGACCTGCTGAACTTTACAACAAGCCTTTGCTGCCAAGAGCCAATAACTGGTTTGTCCATCTTTTGTTTTTAGCTAACAAAAAGTGATGGCTGGGCTTAAATGACCACTTAACTGGAGTGTTAATGAATTGTTTATCTAGGGATGTAATTCTGTGGAACAAAACCAGAGTGAAGGTAACAGGAATAATTTAATTAGCAGGTTCCAAACAGTGCTTTCTGATTATCTTTGAACACTTCCAGTACTCTTTCCTGCCATGGCAGGGGGTCAGACTAGATGATCTGCTCAGGTCCCTTCCGACCCTAGAAACTATGAAACTGTAACTATGAAACTATGAAACTAAAAGCCATTTGACCTTTTTTTTTTTAGCAGCAAGTTTTCAACTATGTAACTGAATCAAGAGATGTGCAAGTAATCAGGACATAATAGAAGAAAAAAGAATGAGCTTTTGGTCTTGAAACAAAAATATATTGATCTTGCAGCATGAAACTGTGTTCAAACTATGCTTCAAATGCCATGTGAACACCCCATTATTATGAAGTGGTAGGGGACTTATTATTAGGCTATATCAAATGGCACTTCAATGAATGGGTGATAAGTAGCACATTCCTTTTGATCTATATACAGCCAAAATCATACCTTTATAAGCAAAAAAATTCTTTTTAATATGGGATTTTTTATTATAATACATTTTTAGATATATGTGTACTCTCACATTTTAATATCAAGCATTATATCCACAATGTTCCATCATTCTTTCCAGACACCTCAAACCTCATTGTTATTTTCTCATCTTTTGTGGAACTTATCCCAAACAGACTATTGGCATATGGATACATGCAGGTAACTCCCACAAATATAGCAGCTGCTTTAAAAGGACAATAATTCTGTAAAACTTGAAAAGTAATTCAAGATTATGAAAAGCTTTTAGAACAACTGGGGGGCAGGGAGGATCAATGTACCTTACGAGTCTCAGAGCGCAAGAACAGAGAGTAGCATAATCTCTATGCAGTTTAAAAATAGCCACTTCACTAAAATATGTATTTCTAAAGGACTGATACCTTTGGCAGACACACCAGTCAGCTTTTCTTTGCAGAAATTTAGAGCTGATAAATGGGTGCACTGTTGGCTAGATTTAGAAAAAGCTCTGTCAACTAAATGCAATTTTAGCCTCTTAACTCTAATGGTCAGATCCTGAAAAGCCCTAGTCAAATGATGCTTCACTCTAGAAGGGCCTAAAATCCCTATACATCTGAGCTTCTGCTGCTAAAGTTTCCCAAGTGGCTAAATATTGGCTTTTGGGGATACCTAAGTCTTGACAGTGCTGAACAGCTCAGCACCCACCTCCTGCTGCAGTGCTGATGGCCATAGACTAGGCTAGAGACCAATGAGCATGCACTCTCTCTTTCTCCCTCTGTCTCACACACACTTTAATTATTCATGCATAGTAGAACAGCTTCAACAGGAAAAATTTAGAACCTCCCCCGCAGAGGGTTTGAATCCCCTCATAAAAATGAGGGAATTTAACAAAGGTCTCCCACATCCCAAGAAAGGGCTCCAACTATTATTCAGTAACTGGGAGAAGCAAGCGCCAACTCCTCCTTTGATTGGTGACAAAAGGCTGAGTGAAACACTCCACCCCAGGATAAGGTTCTGGATATCAAATAGAGGAAGTCATAGTTGCATAGTTGTTAGGTTCAGAAGGAACCTCAATAGATCATCGAGTCCGCCCCCCTGCTCCCGGCAGGAAAGAGCGCTGGGGTCATATGACCCCAGTCATCTCCCACCCACCAGCAGTTACCTACTGAAGCTTCTGCAGGGGGTGGGCTTTAAACCTCATTGCTATCCTCCATGCTGTGATTATTGGGTTCAATAAACACAGGAAGAGCTGAATGAGAAGAACTAAACATTAACCTTTAATTGTGGAGCAGTAGGAAACTTCTGCAGACTTTTTGTCTCTCTCTAATTAACTTCCCTGAGTGACCATGTCCCAATTCCCAACTTCTGTAGTCTGCTAAGTAAGGGAATGTCTCTAAATTGTAACTTCTATCACTCCAGTCCACATTGCCTACTAAGAAAATTAAGCAGCTCCCCACTCAGAACTACTGTTTTTTGTGTTTGCTTCTCTTAGTTCTCTTTTGTAGATCTCTTTCCCTAAGTCTCCCTATGCACCAGTAGGACTGTGGATGGCATTGGGCAGCAAAACACAGTGGTAGCCTTGTGGGCCTACCCTTATGTTCCTACCCTACACAAAACCTCTTAGACAGCACCATGGCGCTCATGTCAGTACCCTGCAACCTTAAATATCACTTTTCCTCCACTGCTGCTTCCCAATAACCTTCACCATTATGGATTAGATAAGTTGGAATCTCGCTTCCATAAATAAATAAATACAATACAATACAATACATACATAAATATTGGTACAAATAGTTTCAAGGGAGTAATCACAAAAATACCACTAGTAACAAAGTGATTCCTCTCTTATACCTGAGTTAATCAGAGCCCATACTCCAGCTTTGCTCATTTGGGTTATGGATTTAAATAGAGTTTTGGCTTAGTCCTGGTTTATGATAAGCTCATGGTGATAAGCTCATAAAATCAAACAAATATCTCTTCAGTTGTACAAAGAGAATTTAAGCAGGCAGCAGAAAAATACCCAAAGTGTAGATGGCTTCAAATCATCTACTCCCTCCTAGGGTGCTAGGAATGGAAGAAAATAGAGAGAAGGGTACTAGAGAAGGAATGAGTAGAGCTGTAATATGAAACACTTTAGTGACCCTAGGCCACAGATCTTTAAGGGAGTACGACAGCATATAGATGGATCTAAGTTAGTGCAGACAGAGTTTAAGTCGTATGCCTATCCATCTCACTTCTGAATATGTGACACCACACCAAGGGGAGGCCTTTGAAGATTAAGGAAGTCCATGCGATTGAGTATACCACTCTTAGGACTTCTCTCTTTAAAAAAAGGGAAAAACTGTAGTTTTTACTTCAGGGTAACTAATGCGTACGAGTTTCATACATGCTGAACACCAGCCACTTAAATTTTACCATAAGGTAAAATTGGTAAGGTCAGAACAGTACGCTATGCTGCCGCCTCTACTTTAAGATGACATGCTCTAGTAAAGTGCTTGCCTTCACTGTGTTTCCACCTAAGGAAAACTCATTTATGTTCATTTTTCCAAGTAAAAACAGACACTTTTTTTTTCAAGGAGTGAAAACAAAGCCAAGCAATGCTTCCTACTCAAAATGCAAGGGCAGACTTTTCTATTGGTTTTGATGCAGTATATGACAATAGTAAGCAAACTGTTATATTGGCTGTGATTTCTGGTTGCATTTCCATCAGAACTGGGTGTTAATGCTCATCACATCCTTAAACAAGTGAGCTAGCTACAAGCTGCAACATATGCCCAATCCTCTACCTTCAACCAACCAACCGTATACACTATTCAAATAATTTTCTTGACAAGACCGTATGAGCTCCCAGGACTGCACTGTGGTTCCAAAATAATGTTTACTGCTCATTTACTACCCAGAACCAAACTGGCATCTTGCTATATTGAACTTGCAAGACACCGATTTCAGAAGGTGACTGGTTGATGTTTGGAACTGCAACTCAATGTGTGAAAGGAGTGGCTTTTCAAGGCAGCATCAGGAGGCAGCAGCTACAGGGGGTATTTCACCTCTCATGCTCTAGTTTGTCACCATGACTAATTCTTCTGTTCCTAAATTAGGACATGAGGATTCCTGCTGATTGGGGCACATCCATTTGGACAACCTGGACTTAATTTGCCTCAAGCTTTTAACTCCCCAGATTATTTTGTTTTTATATTAACCATCATCTGCTTTGTCTGCTCTTCATTAGGGTCTTTATTACCTCCTGTTTCTTATGACCTACCTCCTCCTACTCTGCTAGGCATTTAGGGACTCAGTGGGTGGCAAACCCAATGCTTTGTGGATGGGTAAGGATGAATTTATATGTCTGTAACTGCAGCTACACATAGGAGCCAAATAACAAGCAGACCACCAAGATCCAATTTATTTAAGGAGAGAATGGCCAGCCTTCTAGTCGAAAGGAGCATACTTAACTTTTCAATTCAAAATTGACTTAGAGAAAAAAAAAGGGAGAGGAGCCTCACTTGAGACTCAGCATGTAAGTTGATAGAGACAATGTTCATTTATTGGCTCACTATTTCTTTGGCAATTTTAGAGTAGAGACAGACCTGAACTAAACCTCAAATCTTTAGCTGTGGGAGAACATAGGCCTTAACTTTGTGGCTCACACAGCTTTGGTGATTACACACATTCCTGTTATGTGACAGGTCAAATGGACTGCTGTGCTTTCCCACGTTTCAGCTGAATGTGCCTTTCCTGGACACTAGACTTATGTTTCTTAGTGGTGAGGCCCACAATTGTCTCATGGAGCTGATTCCACTGAAAACTGTGAAGCAGACCTATTTAGAAAATAGCTACTATGCTTGCTGTGCTAATTATCTGTTCATACCTGCTTCGTGAAAGGTGCGTAGTGTGCTACAGAACCTCCAACATCGGAACTGAATGTCTTGCACTAATTGTGCACATACTGCTTGCTGCCTTTTGTGCGTGAATCAAACTACTCATTGTAGGAAATCAGCACAGAATTAGATACCAGGTACTTTCTCTTCCCTGAATAGCTGCAAATTCACCTCGTGAAACTACATTTCATGACGCTGAGCTGATTACAGCTTCTGCCTTCAGGCACACCATATGGAGGAAGGGTTTCATATCAGGTCATTCTCTTTCACCTCTCTGGAAAACTGACACATCATAGTTCTTTCCTAATGCAGTTCTCTCCCTCTAGGTAGAGTACAGTTTGCATTATGAGAGATACACATGAAGAAGCAGCTTAGGCTACTGAACAAAACCCTCAATGAAAAAAACAGAAAAAAAGAAAGACATATTAAAAGAAAGTTAAAAGAAACAAAATCAAATACTCCCAAGTTAGGGAAAGTGTAGCAGGCCCCAGTGGTTCTGGCCTTGTCTGTTGCCCCCTGGTAGTCAGCGCTGGCCTGCTTGTCCTTCTGACTGCCTGGTGACTAAAGGTTCCCCCCTGCCACAATTTGATATTACTAACTGAAGTAGGAGTAAGCTTCCAGTTCATTCTGGTGGTAGCCTTTGGTGCTGTGCTCTCACTGTTAATACTGTTAATAGGACTACCCCAGCTCAGGCTCCTGCAGTGCAACAGTATTAGTGGACCCTACTATATCCACTACCAGCTTATCAGCACCATCAGCTTTTATCAGAACAATCAGCTTCTCAAGCTCATCAGTCTAGGTCAAGTCTCTCACTCTTTCTCTCTCAGGCTCACCAATCATTCCAACAGGGATGGTACCTCCACAAATCAATACTCAAAGTTTGAGCACCCTCAGAGGCCTTCCAACTCATCTTCTAGCCATGGCAAAGTTCCTGCAGCCAAGAGTTCCCCCCCTTGCCAACATACCCAAAACCACAAATGCAACCAGGTCCAGCTGGGGTGCCTTTCCTTCAGTCCCCTCCAGTCTCCTACTTAGTTCTCCTGGCTTCTCCCAGCTTTGGCCCCACTGGGCCTACTCACAGTTATTAGTCTCCCATACAGCTCCTACTGCTCTATGCAAGAAGCTCCTGCCCCTAGTACTGGGAGGGTCCCACTGCCCTACTCTGCTCAGGAGCTGGGCTTACAGGGCATTTTTACATGTGCTCCGGGAGGTGGTACTGGGCACTTCAATTAGCGAGGTGTGCTAATTAAAAGTGCTCAAATTGGATGCTTATCTTGCTGGGATCCTATGACCCCAGCTGACTTCCTGCCCTTCGGGTGGGGGGCTGGACTTGATGATCTTCCGAGGTCCCTTCCAGCCCTAATGTCTATGAAATCTATGAAATCATGGGTATCAGCGTCCCCATGCTGAAAAAATGGTGGTGGGGCGCTTTGAACTAAAACTTATCAGACATGCTTTATGTGCCCTACTGCCCTTTTTTCAGCACAAGAACGCTGATACATGTGATGTGGAAGGCTGCTGGTGGGCATCAATTTCCATGCTCCGTGCTGGATTTCCATAGAAAGAAATGCTGGTTGCATGATCAGAGACACTGATTACTATTCAAGGAATTGGGATTAAAATATTACAAGAAGAAAAATATTGTAATATGAAATTAAACATTTGCAATGATTTGGGGTACATAAAATGCTCAAAATATTTTTTCATTTGGTTTTGCCAAGAGAACTGATCTTTTTTTTTTTACATCAGGTTAATCTGAAACAATATGGTTTTCTAATTTTCCAGAATAAATTAGCAAATAAATAAAAACCAGTTATTCACATAGTTCTACTGTTGAGAACTCTATGAAGATCAGGCCACAGGTCTTTAAAATATGGCACCGAAAATTAATAAACACCGAATGATAATTTTATCCTTCATCCCTCTCTGCCTTACTGCCCCATAAAATCTTATACTTTTATATTCAGTGCAGGGGATTGGATGGTATGTGTTAAATACCACACTGAATGAAGAGGATAAAAATATTCAGTAACTACCGAGTCACTGAAGGAGCTGAATGAAAACAGCATGTGATTATGGAATTACACACTGTATCACAACACATGTGCAAAAGGGTTCAGCTAAAGGTTGCCAGGGCAACCTTAATTCTGACATTTCCTAGTTTAAAAACAATCATGTTAAAAGCACATTGCAAAGGGAAGTAATCATTTTCTTTTAATGTGATGGGGTTATTTTAAATAGATTTTTTTTTGTATGAATCAAAATGAAAAAGAGAAGCAACATGGGTCATCAGCCAGGTTCAGACTTATTCATCCACAGAACAGGCCTCCACCATCTGAGCTAATGAAATAACTAGTAGCAGTATTAGGCTATTAACCTCTACACAGACCAGACACTGGAAGGAGATGACACACCGTTTGCCTATGGGGTTTTGTAGCTCTTTGCTGAGAAACAAGAAATGTACAGTCTTGGGTTCAATTCCAGGCTCTGGAAGAGAATGTTCTTTCGGCAACGCCAGAAGATCAGTTGCAGATACAGGCAGACCTGGACAGACTCGAGGGTTGGGCAGACTGAAACCAGATGAAGTTTCACACTTCCAAGCGTAAGGTGCTCCATCTGGGGGCAAATAACCCTCAACATACATACAGGCTCAGAGGTGACAGCATGACTTGTACCACAGCTGAAAGGGACCTAGAGGTAATGACTGACCATCGCATGACTATAAGCCATCAGTGCAATGCGGTGGCCAGCAGGGCAAACAACACACTGGCATGCATCAACTGATGCATCTCATGTAAAACTAAAGAAGTGATACTCCCACTGTACTCAGCACTGGTGAGACCGCCGTTAGAGTAGTGTGTCCAGTTCTGGGTGCCGCACTTCAATAAGGACGTGGAAAACCTTGAGAGGGTCCAGAAAAATCCACCCATATGATCAGGGACTTCAAGGCAAGCCATACAAGGAAAGGCTGAGGGACCTGGGCCTCTTTAGCCTAAAGAAGAGAAGGTTGAGAGGGGACATGATAGCAGCTTACCACTATATCAGAGGAGTGCATCAGGAGCTCAGTGAACAACTGTTCACTAGGGCACCCCTGGGGAA
Source organism: Gavialis gangeticus (assembly GCF_001723915.1). Taxonomy (NCBI): domain Eukaryota; kingdom Metazoa; phylum Chordata; order Crocodylia; family Gavialidae; genus Gavialis; species Gavialis gangeticus. The sequence continues at coordinate 54,558,127 of NW_017728992.1, read as the reverse complement.
GATCAGAACCAATGGATATAAACTCCTGGAAGGCCGCTTCAGGCTTAATACCAGGGAAAGCTCCTTCACAGCCAGGGTGTCCAGACTGTGGAATAAACTCCCTCCAGAGATGGTGCAGTCATCTACCCTGGAGGTTTCAAGAGGAGATTGGACAGTCACTTCAATACACTGTCTTCCTGCCTAGAGCAGCGGTGCTGGACCCGATGAGCTGCAAGGTCCCTTGCAGCCCCTAATGATCTAGGAATCTATGAAAACCTCATGTATCTCTACACCCACCTTGTTCCCAGCCTGTCTGTATATCTGACATGCCTAGCCTCCTGTCTCCCTCCAGCTACGCCAATCCTCCAAACCCTGCAGCTTCTATCTTTGCTTCTCCTCTGTATCCAACTCAGGAGAATGATGTAGCTTTGATGATGTTTAGGGTGAGCTCCTGCAAAACATGAGGGGCCGAATGGGAGAAAAGTGCTTGTTTGAAAATCTAATCTGTGAGCAACAGAGGCAGGCACATTAGTCCAGAAGCAGGGATCAGTCTTTTGATGGCAATTAATAGATGACAAACTGCCTTCTAACACAGCAGCTATAAGAAAAGTTTCACATAGGCAAAACAACTCATTTCTTCCTCATTTCGGCGTCAAAGATTTGCACAGAAATTCTCCTGAAAAAACTTCCCCCAAAAGCAGTAGGAGCCTGAGGGACAGGTGGGGGATAAGAAATTCCAGCCCAAATGGTTACAAAGTTGGCAAAGTTACAAGCTGCCTTAAACAGGGTCCTACACTGGGAAAGGTGGGATGACCTTAGCACTAGAGTGCTACCAGCCCAACCTGCTATAATTTCTACATAACCCTGTCTTCGCAGAGTAACAGCTCCTTTTGTGCTATGTGGTTCAGCAATGCCAGATTCCATGCACTTTTAGAATAGAAAAACTGTAAATTAACTGAACATCTCCTCAGTCAAGGCTCACCTTAGCAAGCCTGACATCTCATTTTTATTTCATTCTCCAGCCCTTTCCACTGCTGTTCCTCTTTTCCGTTTCCAGTAGCAAATGGAATTCGTCTTCTAACCAGTTTCCTCTCCGGTCAGCCATACCTTGCTGACAGTGTTTGTCTGGCCAGCACACCCATACATGTGGTATCTCAGAAGATAATTTCATAGTACAATAATGCACAGCTTTCTGGAGAACTTTCCTAAAGAGGCACAGTGGTGTAGGTTCTCCTCTGCCACTGGTCTTAAACAAGTCATTTCACCTTTGTTTTCTCTCCCATTGTTATTAGATTGCAGCCACTGTCCATGTAGACTACAGCCAAGGCTGTTCTTGCAACTAAAGGCTCAATGCTGCCTGCAGATGTTCATTCACCACAAAGAAGGGCATTTTAGAGGTGGGCAAATGGAATCTGCAGTAGCAACTTTGAAAGTAAACTGGAAACCCCCCTAAAAGAATTAAGTAAATAAAAGATGAATTCAGCATCAAGCAACCAATAGTCTGTTTGTATGCAGCAAAAGCACAGACTGTCTGTTCATTATGCTAGAGAAAAAATGCCTTGTGGGAGATCTGGGAAAGAGTGTGGGAGCATTACAGTAGCACCTTGTTTGCTTTCTTCAGGATTATGAAAGGGGACAAAGTATAGTCGTTTAGGATATAATGGAGCAGTTAGCAATTCCAGCACAACGCTGTACTTCTTTGGGGGAGACTGGCAATGGTTTATGTTTTTCCTTTTTCTTCAAAACACAGCTGAGACATTGAGTTTTTTAAAGCATTTAACTGGATCACACTCTCCATCGTTTTTTAGATTATAATTTCTTGTGCACTTCTCTCTGGTTATGCAATGAAAAGAGACTACACACTTTCATTTTGTATTGTAGTTCTTCAATCTAGTCCATTTGAATTTGAGCTTTCAAGCCCTAACACAAAGCCAAAACGTTTGGCCTGCAGGCTGTTTTTGGAATATTTCTTAAGGAAAACTCCACTGGACAAGCTTAAATATCAGAATAAAACTGAGTGCAGGTAAATTAGCTTCCTACCCAACAACCTCAGATGTTGAAATGCATAAAGAAGGTTGTGTTAGTGGTTGAAAAGAAACCATACAACACTGGCAAAGCTATTAAACACCTTAAAAAGAAGCAGGGACATTCTCTGAGATTATTCTCATGCATCAGTCAGGGTCTTGCAGGGAATCCCTGTACAGCTGGGAATGTCTGAATTGGCAGGCAGATAATGTAATGAGAAAAGATTTTCCCTCTTTGATCAGCTGCATAACTGTATTTTACTGCTCTTTTGTTTCAGAGGGAGAATGTGCTCATGTCTATGAAGAAATATTTGCATCCAGGAACTTCTGGAAATGAAAAGACCTACAATAAAAAGGGGCAAAAATTAGCAAGTGTACAAAATGTTGCACTTCCTGTAGAGATCATTATCTTCAAGATAAAAAGCCTTTGTTCTTGGATTAACATATCATATGGAACGTCAAAAACATTGCATAATGGTAAGTTTCACGTCCATTAAAATTTAAAGTCATTTTAATTCAAATATAATTACGTTGCTTTTCTTTAAGCTCAGCAAGGAAGTACTCTGTTCTGGAACAATGGGAACAAAACACCCACATAGTTTAGAATTCTTACTTATTAGTGTTGACTATAAGCTTATAAGGCTCTTGAGAACCAGTGTGGTGGATAATAGAAAAAGCATCATTGCAGATACATCCTTGGTGAATACATTGGCCAAGAAGAATTCTTTGTGCATGCAAAATATTAATCTTGCCCGTATAGAAAATTTCTCAACAGATTGGTAAAAATCCTCTTTAGCAAAACCAATTCAAGCATGATAAATGGCATTTTTCAACTCTTTTGTCTGTTAGTCATCTGAACCATCATAACTCTTGAAGGGTGCAAATAACCACTTGCAACTTTTCAGGGAACATTCCAAGTATCAGTAAAGGAACCTTATTGATTTTTATAATTAGAGAACCAGAATACTGTAAAAGCCTGATTACCACAAAGTGCCTATTTGATGCACCCTGAGCAGTAGTATTGTGAGATGAGAGGTAATTCGACCAGTCACCATTCACTTCCTCCAACTTATTTGTGTATCTCAATTCCTTTGCAAGTAAAACTGCTGATGCTTGCTGGAGTTGGGAGTAGGGGCAGCATGGTTGTTCAGCACTGGGATAATGAGGGGTCATTTGATCAGGAGCTGTATCATATGAGTAGGAGTGAGGCTAGAGATTTATTCTGTGGTTCCCTCTGCAATGTGCCTAGCTCAGACAAAATCATTTATGTTTTCCCATTAAAAACTGTTTTAGTTCATCTATGGCTGAAGAGAGATAACCAAAGCAAGCAGCTGTGTGAAGTGGGAACAAGATACAAGGGGCAGGGAGGAAGAACAGAGAAGGTTCCTTGATTGCTTGTGTATGCATAAGACTGGGGTTGCAAGACTAGACTGGCTGTGAAAACAGATGGAGCTAGCCATGTTAGTCTGAAGTCAGGAAGAAGGCAGGGTAGATTTGTACAATTTAGACTAACTACATCAGAGATGCATAAGCTTTTGTAAGCAGTTTACTTCATCAGATCCTATGAAGACTACAGGAAGGAGAGACTCTAAACAGAAAGCGGTGATTAGAATATAAAGGATGGGAAAGGGGGAGGAAAAAAGGAGGAGACAGTGCTGAGAGAGGCAAGGGACAGGTAGGAGAGAGAAAAACAAAAGGATTTAACCCACTGAGGGACATAGGGGTTGTAAAAGCTAATCCAGGAAATGGGAAAATTGTGTGAAGATCAAAGATAGAAAGAGGAGCCAGAGGGGATCAAGGCAGCAAGCAAGGACTATAATGAATCTTCTTTGCTTGTTCTGGGGTACAACAGGGCAAGGGAGCAAATTCTGTCAAGCCTGTAAAATGCACAGAGATCTTCAGATTGGTGGTGTTCTTGGAGGACAGGGCTTTTGGGACTGGATTGTACTCCTGCCCCTCCCATCACCCGTTAGCATGGCCTATAAAGGAACGGACACATATTCGCTGAAATGCATATATTATTCTGCTTAGTTATCACTAATTTACTACCTGGCCCTAGGGTTCTTGAGGAGAGATTGTGTCTGTACAGCCCCATAGCCCTTTACATCACTCTGAAGACAATAATATATAATAAACATTAAATCAGCAATGATATCAAACTGGGGTTGCACAAGAGGTTTATCTTGTTTCCCACTCTTTATACTCAAAGAACACATGAGAATACGTCTGGAGGTCATGGAAATACCTAAAAAGATGGAAGGCCTGGCAGAAAGATAAAGGAGGCCATCTATAATGTAAATTAAGCAAATCATTACTGCCTCCCCAGTTAGATAACACCACCCCTTTCCGGTTCTGAGGCCTCCTTATCTTACATCTGCTGTTCTACAAATCTGTTGCTGTACAAGTGTTTGGAAATGGAATAACTTGATGAGGTCACTGCCCTGCATGCTTGACACAAGTCAAACACCCACTGACTTCAGTGGAAATTCACTGTCAGTAAGGATCAGACCTAAATGCTGTAATTGTATGTTATTGTTACCTAACAGTTTCCCAAGCCATCTTATTTACCATCAGAATGGCTTGCCAAAATAATTCAGCAGGGTCACCTTTCCGATAACAATTCTGTGAGATTGAATTTGACTGCATCATGTTTAGATAACTGCTTAGAAGGGAAAATGTGCTTCTCTGGCCACATACTTCATATTTGATGTGCCCTTCAAAAGTATTAGCCCAATGCTGTTCTCAGTGGTGTGGATTTATTAGATTAGATACCACACTTGACCGCACAAAAGCAGGTAGCTAGGAATCCCCAGCACCAGGGAATCTACAGGCGAGTCAGTATCGGGGATGGGAAAGAGCATGACTGAGCACACAATGATGTTTCTTGATGTAACAGGTGACATTAACATGTGCTGTGGTCTAAAGCAGTACCTGGAAGCCACTAGAAATTATGGAAGTGGGGAAGAATGAGGGACTACGTGTTCCCCTCAGATCTGGACTGAGCATAGCTCAGCTGATCCCAAATAGCTGGCCTATTAACTATGGGGAGTTATTCCTGGTTTGTACTGGTCGAACTGAATCTGGCACCTTCCATCCAAATGTACCATATTCAAAATTCAGATGATTGGAAAAAAGATTAATAACATTTTAGTACAAAAGGCCTCTAATTCTTGATAATGTTTGACCAGCTCTATTAAATTAGTCCAAGGAGAAATGTATATGTTGTGGTAGTCAGTGCACTTACCACTTTAGAGGAAAGATACTCTACAATTTTACAGGTTTCTGAGGTAGGAAGCCAACATAAATAACCAAAACCCTTGATTTCGTATGAAAAATAAAGTAAGATTTCCCCAGGTGCCATTATGGTGGTCTGGAATAAGAATAGTAATGAGCAGTGGTTCTGAATCAGCTATGAAACCAAATATCCCCAAGTTTGGAATCTGTGTCCTGGTTTGTCTCATTAGACATAGACCTGAACACCAAATTCCACTCTGGGCTCACTTGAGTTTCAGAGGAAGCATGGATCAGATCCAGTATTCCAGTATGGTACTACCTTCATGTTTGTGAAGGTTATGGTAAAGGTTCACTTTTGGTGCTATGATAATTGTGTGTTTACCCACAGTTATCAAGATCTTTTAGGAACTTCCATTTGCAATGGGAACTGTTTCTCAAAGACCTATAACCCCTTCATAAATAATCACAGAAAACGGCACCTGGCATAAGTCATGTCAGTTATACAATTAAACATATTCTTCTCGTGATGTAGTTTTATTGAGGAATAAATTGTCACAAAAGGGCAATTTAGTGCAGACAGGAATTTTATTGGGGGATGCAGATCCCCTGGGCTTGTCTGGAAAATGAGAAACATATTCAGAGATGATGTGTCCTACAGGGTGTAAGATTCGCAGGGGCTACACAGAGGCCTGTCTAGACTGAGATTTAACTTTCTCATTTAAATCAAGTGCTACTTTGGCTGTGATTGCATAAAGCTCCTGTGTTTGATTAGGGAGGTTTTATGAAGCCCTGTTGCACTGCAGAAATTTTGCTCTCAAAAAGCAGCTTTGTCAAATACACACAAAGCAAACAGGAGCTGAAATGCAGCTAATGACCCCTAGGCTTAACAGGGCTTGAGCTGCTCTCAGTTTCTTCCTTCCATAAACCAGGAGCTTTCTCTTTGCAGCTGCAGCAAGGGAAGGGTGATGTCTGCTTTCTGCAGTTTTCGTTCGCTTCCAGTCCTTTGCAATTCATTCTAGTGGCACTTGCTACTCCATCTTGGGCTAATGAAATCAAATGAAAGAGCTGCTTACTTTGAGGTTAAACAGGCTTGTGTGCATGGGAGAAGGAAGTAAACAGAATGCATATTTTACTCCTGAGCCCCGTGACTAGTGGTCACATACACTCTCTGTCCTTGGCGCTCAGGCATGCGACCAAAGAGGGAGTTTAGTATTGGAGGGCAACGTGAGACTCCCCAGAGAGGGAGGAAACAAGGAACAGCAGGCTCCATTTTGCTGTACTGGCTCGTATAGACTGGGGAGAATGCAAGCTGCACACTAGTAAGTGTAGTGGGGGTCACTCAACCCTATGTTTCCATTATATCTACTTCAGGCATAAAGTCTCTGAAAGCATCTGTCAGTGTACAGTAGTCCCCTTCTCTCTTCTATTCCTAAAATGGTTACTGATTTAACACTATGGTTTTGTCCATAATGATTTTTTTACAGCTAGGCAGAAGGTACGGCAAGGGTAGCGTCCTGGAGGCTCACTGGTTCAGAGAGGTTTGTTTTTGTTTTTTTTACAGCATTAGATTAAATTGACAAACACCTAAAAAAAATATTCTCTCTATATTCTTTTGGATCAGATTTACTTTCTACCTTGGCTATTCCCACAAAACCTAATGACTTGTCATGCTTGAGGAGACAATACAGTGTATTCTTGCACAACCCTTTCACTTCTGCAGATTAAGATCCATAAAAATCAAACCAGTGCTTGTGATGTTTGTATTTGTAAAGAAAGACAGGGGAATTGGGGGTATCTGAGTAATAACACCATGTGCTATCCCAGCCATAACCCAAGCACAGACTGTGCCTCTTACTGTTAAGGGTTCTGGTTAGTGCAGCCTACCAGGGATTTCCTGTACCAAGAACTGTGATACTTTGAACATGACAATGGGTGAAATTCTGGGTGTTGTGGGCCAGGTTCTGCCTTCTCTCAGATTTCATTTGTTCCTGTTAAAATCAGTGGATTGAATGGAATCTGGGAAGGCAGAATTTTTACCCTAAAACATATGTTTTGCTATATTATGGGGAGGGTTGGCATTATGCCTATTTCTAATTAAAATAGGATTATGTGACTATAACACGATTACCCTCTAAACTAGTCACCAGCCTTAAGTGCCAAAACAACCGACAAGCTAAAACTGGCTGAAACAGGTTTATGGGACTTGTGGCCACCAACTAAATTGTATTTGAATGAACTACTGAACTGATAGCCTGCTGGTGAAGTGCTGAGTAAAACTTTCTGTGCCCTTTGGCACCCTCCCTTCTTCTCTAGTGTTGCTAACTCTCCTGATTTCTGTCACAAGTTTTCATGATTATTTGGTGTTTACCTCTGTAAAACTCAGGTTTGATTTAAAGAAAAATAAGCCCTTGTGGATCTCGTGGCATCTTGGGGTATGAATCCTACTTTTGAGAACTTGAGGTTGGCATTGCTGCTATCCTTGTCTGCAGATATTTTCTTCTTAGTCTGTCTGGTCTTTGCCACTCAACGTATTTGCTGCCTCCAACCCTCTTGTAACAACTGTCATTGTAGCATCCTCAACTGTGGGTTTGAAGTAACATTTTTTGGAAATTTCTCGGATTCAAAAGATCAGCAATATCTTACAGGCAAATCCAAACCTTTTGAATATCAGCAATATCTTACAGGCAAATCCAAACCTTTTGAATATATTTGCATAAGTTATCACCATTTTTCAACCACTACTAGTCTGGAACCAGGACAACAACAAAAGAAGCTCAGCTCCATGGCAGCCAGCAAAGGGGGTTCAGAGGCACTGTTTTTCCTTCAAATGTAAGATATGTTTGAGCATGCACTGCTGAGCCATTGGAATAGGCACCTTAATACCTCTTATATTTGAAGGAAAAAAGGGATGAAAAACACTTGATTTATGGTTCACCTTTAAAGTAAGCTATTTAGTTGACTAATCCTGCATAATGTTTAGGGCTGCCAAAATGCCTAATCTCACCTACTGAAATCAGTGAGTTTCTTTCCATTGACCTGAATGAGTTTTGAGTCAGGCACCTCCAAGTACTGTCTAACATGGTGGTTGGCAATCAGAGGCCCACAGCTCAGGGTCTATGGCAGTGTTTGGCAGTACAGGGCTTTGCTTGTGCCATGGCTGGGCAGTCTGGAGAAGTGGCATCAGTGGCCATCGGGTTTAGTGTCCCGGATCCGGCTGGTTTAGGACCTGAGCTGAGTCATTCTGGCTCACTGCCAGAAAATGTTGCAGCTCCCTGGTCCAACCAAAACAGAGTAGTAGGAAGGAGAGAGCAACATTAATAAAAGTACTAAAAACTGAAGAAAGAATTTGGGGGAGGGTGGAGAAGAGAGCAAGAGGGAAAGAGAAAATAGCTCCACTTTTTTTCAAACCATGGTAACATTTCTAGATACTGGTTTTCTTAGTGTAGAGTGAAAGCATTTGCCTCAGATTTAACAAGTGGCCTCTTCGGAGCAGCAACGCTCCCAGCCTGGATTCCT